>NW_017728921.1:15159033-15187482 GCF_001723895.1 Crocodylus porosus | reverse complement strand
CTGCCCCAGCTCCTGGTACTTTAAAGAAAAGCCCCAGTGCTCATGCTGTCCCCCACTGCCCCATACAGCATGGGGGGCTCTGCACAAGCCCCCCCAATCCCTACTCCCCCCACCAAAAGGTGCCTGGGCCAGCTCTGGCTCTTTAAAAAAAAAAAAGCTGAGAAGAGTCCCAGGATTCATCACTACTGCAGTGGCCTTGGGGTTTCGGGGGCTCATGCAGAGCCCTCCACGTGGCATGGGGCAATGGGGGCCAGTTGGGATCACCCCCCGCCAGCAGGAGCAGTGAGTCCTGGGGGTTTTTTGGATTTTTTTTTTTTAAGGGGTGAGCTGGCCCAGGTGGGGCACCTGTGGGGAGTCCTGGGGGAGCGAAGAGGGGTCAGAGGGGTCGTGCAGAGCCCTCCGTGCAGCGGGGGGCGGGGGGGCAGCGGAAATCACCCCCTGCCCAGCAGCACCCCGTGAGCATGTGCCACAGCTGGGGTGGGTGGGCAGCCATTGCCGGGCTGGGAGAGGGGCAGGGGATGGGCCTGGCTGATTTGGAGATTTGGCCAAATCGAATCGGGACGGTAATTTGAATCACCAAATCAAATTGCTGTCCCCTGAATTGACTGAATCTGAATCCAAAGTGAATACTAGCCGCTTCACATAGGCCTAGAATACAGCCCAGTTTGATAAACAAGGTTATAAAAACTATAGTCAGTGTCATAATCATCTACTGTGATTAGCACTGATCAGAATGAAAAGCCAGTTTAATGCAAAATGATTACAGCTCAGGGGATAAAGAGTAAGAGACTGAGGTGAGACTGTCTGACACAGGATTGGAAAGGTTTGGTCTTATTATTGTCTGTGTTTGGCACCAAGGTATTGCACTGAAGCTGTCCTGTAGGTTTCTAAAATCGGGTATCAGTCTAGGATTTATGATATGGGGCTAGAACATTACTTTCCTTCCTCTTTTTTAAATTTGTATTCTATTTTTTAAGACAAAGAGCATGGCTTTGTTTCCACTGTCCATGGTCAAATCACAAGTCAATTAAAAAGTGAGCTATTTAAAGTGATTTAGTGCTGTCTCTGTCCCACCTCTTAAGGCAGGGGCAGGCAATTACTTCGGGCAGAGGGCTGCTTACTGAGTTTTGTCAAGCAATCGAGGGCCGCATGACAGGCAGCCAGGGGCCTGGTGGGCTGCACTGGGCCCATGGGCCGCATTTTGCCCACCCCTGTTTTAAGGACTAGGTGTCAATGATGTTCAAAGCAGCCCCTAGTCTGCTCTAACTGATGCCAGGGCCAGAAGTTGCAGAGTCAGTAACCAGTTTCCTTCTGGGCCATTATCTCTTGTGCAAAGTGAAGCACAGATACAAGTGAGGGTTCAGCCTTATATGCTGGTCAGGCAGTGTCACAGTCACAAGTTATAAGGCTCAAAGGAACCATTGTGGTCATCTATTTTGATCTTTCATATAACACAGACCAAAGGACATCTCCACATACATTCCAGTTTTGATTATTATACTCTAGGAAAAAATACACCCTAATTTAAGTATTGCCAGGAATGAAGAATCCACTTACAACCCTTGGAAAGTTGTTCCAGTGGTTTTTAAAAAATTGTAACTGTTCAAACTTCCAGCTATTGTTGCCTAGTTTTAGACTTATCAAATAAACTGCAGCAGAGCACGTTAGGGAAGAGTTCAACCTGGGTCTCTAGAGATTACAAAAAAACCCCAGTTAATTCATTATACAAACCCAGTTCTTTGATGTAACGCTTACAAACAATCCAATGTATTGCCAGGTAATAATCCATTCATCCTAAAATCCCAGCAAAGAGGTAGGAGAGAAAACATAATATTCATACCATCAACAATGTTTGATGAAAAATAACTTTGTATCATAAATAAAATGTAGCACTTACGCAGGCCTTTACATTGCGCAATAGCAGTACAAACATTGGCTGAAGAATCCATGTTCTCCTAAGACACAAGGCAATAAATATGATACTCATTATTCAGCATCAGCAAATGGAAAAACAGAGAGATAAATCCTTGCAAGTGAACAAGGGCCAAGAACAAAGTTCTGGATACTGAAGGACCAAAAAAATAGTCTGTAGGTCTTTCACATCTGGAACAGTTTAACGACAACTTTGTCATCATCACCCAGCACAGCAGATAGGCTGTTTTCACTGCTCAAAGGAACAGACAATAGACAGCTCATGCAGAGAAACCCTACATCATCTTGCATGCCATAGTGATTCTGCATTGCTCATTAATGAGATTAGGTTAGGATGAAGGCAAACCTGGCCATATAAATGGAATGGGACCTAGGAGTGAATAGCATGCCATTTTTACCAGTCCTCCCCATCTTATAGGATCATAACAATACCATATTTAAAACCCCTTTGGATTGGCTTGTACACTCAAGATTTAGCCCAGAGGCTGCAAAGCTGGGTGACACACCCTGGACCACAGATCAGAAGCAGATGAGAACTGGACGTTCCTAGTTGCCACTCCCCTGGTCAGATAACCAGCCCACACCTCTGCGATTTTTGTTACTCGGTCTTTATA
Organism: Crocodylus porosus; assembly: GCF_001723895.1. Lineage (NCBI taxonomy): Eukaryota > Metazoa > Chordata > Crocodylia > Crocodylidae > Crocodylus > Crocodylus porosus. The sequence continues at coordinate 15,184,936 of NW_017728921.1, read as the reverse complement.
CTTATACAGTAAATGACAGATACTGTGATGTCTCTCTCTTGGCTGGTGGAGGCAGTGGGACAGTATTAAGTCTATTGGCAGTGATAATTGACACAGTCTCTTTTAAGTAAGGCGAGAAGTTTCTGTTTCAAAAGAGGTTTGTGCATGTTCTTTATTTAGGAAGCCATCTTCTGATATGTGCAATCTAGCCATCAATTAATCTGTCTTGATACATTTTCTCTGGATAACATCATTGAGAAAGCCATGGCAAAGCAACTCTCATAGGAACTAAATACCTCCAATATTCTTGATGCTTGTTAGTTTGGTTAAAGCCCTGAATGTGTTACAGAAACTATACTTGCCATGCTGGTTTTCTGGAGAGTGCCTGGTAATATGATTAGATCTTTCAACTGCCTTTATGATCATGCTGACCATGTAGTGCTGTTCGCCAGGGTTCAAATTACACTTTGACTGTTGGGGGGTCTGCAAAAAGAATTGGGCAGCCCATCACGATGCCCTAATAAAATCAGAGACCCCCAAATTATGATTTTCAAATCTTACAGGGGGCTCATATCTCTTATGGGGGAACTCAGCCCCTCCCCAATACTAGCTTCCGCATAATTCAAACCCTGCTGTTGACCTGCCTGGAACCATATGTAAAAATAGACAAGAATGCTCTTCAGGTTTCTTTATTCCTTCTTCCCTGAAGGGCTTAGCAGATTATATCAAGATACTGTTCACTTCACTGCTGTCATGCAGGATGCTGCAAGGTCCCATCTAATCAGCCCCTTTGTATTTGGGGCAATCAAATACATTAGAATGGACTCATGAGCTGTTGTGACCTCAATATGCTGATGAGATGACACTCATCACCCATCAGACATGATGATGGTTCTTCAGGTAAAGGAATCATAGCAGTTTCATTGAGTTTTACATATTACCTGGCTGGATTTGGGTCATGAGCGAAGGATAACTGTTTGAAGTTCAGTCCAAGGAAGAGAGCAAGTCGGGAGAATCAACCAGAATCGCTAGCAGAGATCACATTGACCATAATTTTATTATCTGACTTCCCAGTTTGGGCTTGGTTAGACAACCTGATGCTTTCAGATGATCAGGTAGTGGCCATGCTTGGCATTGCTTTTTTCAGCTTTCATATAGCTGAAATCTTTTCTTTTGATGTGGATGTCTGAAGCTTTGATATTCAATTCCTGCAGGACACCTTGCATGGGACTAACCCCAAATCCCATTCAGAAAGTTAAGTTGGTGCAGAACATAGCGACTCGCTCACTGGATGGAGCATCTCACTGGAAACACCACCAGGATTCTGTAATTTGCACTGGGGCTGACTGCTTTCTATTGGGAACTCTTCAGCTCCAAATGCTCTGAGATGTGCATGCACATCACTCTGCATCTCTGCCTGTGCAGGGCTTTAGCTACTGTGCTCAGCAGAGGCAATCTAGCCACAGATCCTTGGTTTAAATAAGGCCAGTTGTTTTCCCGTCATTTCAGAATTTAATCAACCTTCTAGATCCAAAAGGCCCACATTTGTTGACCTTCAGGGCACAGACAGAGCTGTGAAGCAGAATGGAGGATTTGTGTCCTTATGTTGTGCTGTTGTTATATGGTGGAGTTTGACTGGTTTCTGCATTTTAAAGGCTATAAAGGCATTTTTGCCATCTTTTTTAAATGCTTATAAGAGATAAATTATATCTATTCTTGTTCCTTTGCTGCTTAGAATCCACACGGGAGATAAAATATTTAACAAAAAGGAGAAAAAGTAATTTTTAAAAAAGGATGGGTATCATGATAAACACTGTTGTTGTTGCTTTAAAGCAAGCTGCTGATATTTTTTTTTTAATTAAGAACTGAAGGGCTTATTTGCGCATGTCATAGTGGAGACCCCCAAGTGATTTTGAGATGAGAGTAAACTATTATTTTTTTCAGCTAGTTGGGTTGAAATTACTTTACCACTTGAATAGCATCTGCAACAGCATAAGGCATGGAAGCAATTTTTCTTTTGTGCAAAGATGAAAAAGAAATAAAAAAGGAGTCAAAGAGTAAGCAGGCTGAATGGGCCATTAGCACCAAACTCTAAAGATGTAGAAGTCAAATAGGATAGAAAGGCCCCATAAATTTTTACAACTCCTTGGAGAAAAACAGTGTGATTATTAAAACATGAAACCTTGCTTTTCTAAAATGCTTAAAAGATTAATATAGAAATGTCATACTGTGGCTGCTGGAGGGATTATCCTTAATGGGAATGTTAGAAGTTATTTTAATGTAAAGCAAACATAGCCACTGAAAGAAGATCAAATGTGTAACAAATTCAAGTCTTTTAGTTTCAGGAAAATGAAGTTTGTCAAGCAACTTTTTCTGCTTTGTTAATTAGAATGAGCAAATTGTCCATAAATACTGTAGGTATGTGACATCAAAAGTGGTGACCTCATCTAAGTAGTCATTACGTAATCCAATCAGTAGTACAAGAGCAAAGCTTAGTTCCTTTATAAAGAATGTAAAACTCATAGCTCCCTTTTCTGCATAAGGAAAAATCTTTCTTTTTCTTTTTCAGGCGTCCATTTTTGTGAGGTCATGTGTATGCCCAAATAGTTTCTATGATAATCTACAGTTTTCAGGTGCAAATGACTTAGTGGCAAATGATAGCAGAATCTGTGGTCTCTCCATTGCAAAGCAGCAAACTTTTTTTTTTAGCAGAGGCTTTTATGGCGCTCAGTTTTCTCTCCACTTTTATATGGTTGCTTTTTCATGTCAACTGGCCACAATACACTGCTCCAGGCTCTAAGTCCTTCAAAGTTTAAATGAATGCTTCAGATCATTAATTTAGAGTAAGAAACTTAATGTTTTCTTTGCCATTCTGGATGGCACTTAATTTACTGTCTGCCTTAGTTTGGTCACTGTGACAAACACCTGATCCCGTTAGCCCCCACTTAGCAGCACAAGACTATCAATTCCAGAAGCAGTAATTGGTTTACAAATCGTGCTGGAGTCTACTTGTTTTTTCCGCGAACATGAAGCATGAAACCACACTACAGCATGCTGCAGTCCTAACACATTGCAGTCCTTGTTCCCTAAGAAATGGCTGAACTGACGGAACACAGGTCCTTTTAATATTTATTTTTAAAATGATCCGTCATGTTGGTGCTCAGTTTGCATCAAATGGTTTTGCAAGAACTTTCCCAGAAAGTAACAGAAAGTGCTAAATCACTACACAGCAAAGTTCACTGAAGAAAAAGTTCAAACCTGCATGAATTGGAAATGATATCATGATATTTGTGAGTGATCAGACAGCAAAGGCAGCATGTTTCTTGGATAGAAGAAATGTTTCCAGTGATTTAAAGGGAAATTCTCATTCAGCTGCTAAAATCAGATTTTTCTTGCTATTATCTTCCACAAATACAATAAAGTAATACCTAAACTATTAGAAACACGTTTAAACAGAAAAGCACCGTCATTATTTTTGACATGGTACACTGCTGCATTATAAAACCAGGCAGCCTTGCAAAGTCACTTGAGTTATTGGTTCAGCCAAAATAACGTTATTATCCAGTTATTGTTCACTTAGGACATTGAGTTTTTTCTTTTGACCTTACCTTCTTTTACTCTGGAGTGCCTGTAGCAATTTCAGTTGGCTGTAGGTTGATTAGGTAAAACTGGTTAGCTGGCATGAGTCTTGACTTCCAGCCACAGGATACACGTGGTCTTACTGTGCCTTCTACACGCTTTGCAAGCAAATGACAACACTGATGACAAGGTAAGTTAATGTCTGAGATATGCAACTGACTTTGTGCACTGGTAGAAAAATGATTAGCAGAAGTTGAAGAATCCAGTTCACTGCTGCTAGGGACATCAAGGCTTGATAATGTTCTTTCCTGATTTAATAACTACTCACATATTTACACACATCTAAGCAGATTCTGTTGTAAGAAACTAAAAAGTATCCCCAATTATTTAAATATTTTAGATCAGAAGAAATGAGAGAAAGGGTTGAGGTCCAAAAGAAAAAGGACCTTCTTTTGTACAATACCATTTTATGGACCAATTAATACTTGGGAAGGATGCCGATCAATTCTCCAGGAAGTTATTTGCACAGCTAACTTTGATTTTCACAGGGAACAAAACAGTATCCTCCATCTTCAGTCTGTTTGTAGACTACGCTATATAGCAGCCATCTTATTTCTAGCATTCGAAACCGTGCAATAACAACGAGAGAGCTTGAAGCACACACATATGCCTGCATGTGTGTGTGTGTATATTTAAAAGATGCTTCCTAAGATAGGTAACAATTTTCACATTTCACTGCTATTACTTGTACTCCCCAATCCCCTTTAAAATAGAAACAAGATAACATAGAAAGAAATATCACTTTCTAGCTGATTTTCTCTGTGTAGTTTGGGGAAATGGAAGCACTATGATTCCCTGAAACATGCTAACTGTGAGAGGGTCAAATACATGAATATTTCCACAGCAGTCTGGTGTCGTAATCATGAAGCTAATGCCATCTGCTTCTTGGTAAACCAAGCTGTGGTCTGCTTGGGGATCACACAAATATAAAGTGGCTGGGGCATAACACACTCAACCTGTACCTTGGCTCTAAAAATACACAAAGTAGAGGATGGATATTCTTGCTTCTTTGCTGTTTCTTGGATTTGCATAATATATGTTCATATAGTAAAACTCATCTATATGCCCCACTTTCTCATTAAAATATAGACATTTTTGACTGAATTGCAATGCAGTTTGAGAACCAGTGCATAGTGGCTCTGGCTTCCGCAGGTACCTAAAACTTTATGTTTCAATCCTGCTACCCTTGCTCACATCCTCACATGGTAAATTTACTTTCCATTGATGTCAGTGATTTAAGTGGGAGCATTTGCTTACAGGAGTGCAGCACCAGACCCCTCACCCCTCATTTATCTTTTGAACTTGAATTTAATACTCTGCCTTGTAATTCCCATCAGTAAGCTGGCTACCTGAACACTACCTGAAAACTGAGGAAGAGACTGGAAAGCCTATGTATTTTACAGCTGCACAAACAGAAGAGCCTACTTTTTTAAAGCTGACACTGCTAGTGAAAGGAGGTGTTAACTTGACCCTGCTGGAAACAAAACATATAACTGCAAAATGGCAGATTGTACAGAAACAATGCAAGCTCCTCTAGCCTACTCCACTAGTGAACATCAGTCCTGACTGAGAAGGTCAGCCTACAGGAGGGAGAAGACAGTATTTGTGCTCAAGCAAAATTGTGATCTTGCTGAAATCAATGAGAGTTTTGCCACGGACACTACTGGAGCCATGATTTCACCCTTCAGAGCTACTAAATCTTTGTTCTTTCTGTTGCCACTTCCAGAATAAGACAATTATACCAGCTGCGCTTGTTTTTTTATTATGTGACCATATGTCTATAAGAACTCAGTGGCATCCAAGACATTTCATACAGACTTGCAGAACAAGTGTTGCATGGTAACTTCCAGTCATTGCTGTATTCAAAACCAACTCAGTGTCCTAGGAGTAAACTGAGACCAATGCCCTGAATGCAAGCCGTTCAGACCCCATTCTAAATGTCCCACCTCAAGATCCACTGCCAGTGACCCTTCTTGAAGCTAGAGCAAGATAAATAAATGCAGATGAACTATCCTATGTCACATGTCTTCATACTGCACTGACAAAAGTGTAATTTTAACAGTGTGAGTATTTTTAATTTGTTATGATGCATGCTGATTATATGGGACTTTTACATAACTGGGCTGACTGGATAATTTATTCATTGGTGAACATTTTGCTATTTTAAGTGACTGATTCTAACTTACTGAGCCCCTCTCTCTTTTTATCCTATCTGTTCTTTACCCTAAACGTTTCCTACCAGTAATCTGTACTGGATATTCTCAGATTTACCACATTTGGCTGCCTGTAAATTCATGAGAAACAGCAAAAATGAGTGATAAATTGCAAGCTGGAGGTCTCTCTCTTGCAGTTGGAAAAACAGAGGTCATTTGCTCCTTCCTGGGTGATTCTGACTTCCTGCATTCTCGCATTCCCTCCTGGGATACTACATTGTGCCAGCATCCATTATGACAAGGGTATTTCAGATGTGCCAAGCCCACCCAATTGTTGCAGCAGGCTTGAAGCCATGTAAGTGGGGAGGCAAGGGGAAAAGAGGAAAAATCTCTCATGCCTACCTTCAAACATCTTCAGCAGAACAACATTAAAACATGGCCTGGTGGTGTGTTGGGTGCAAACCTGCCAGTCATGTCTTTGACATGGAGCATCACATAAAGCCAAGGTCCAGTTGCTTTCCTTGTGAGCTGTATGTGGATGGCCGTGATCTGGGTTTGTTGCCTGCTGACACCAGCTGCCTGACCTCAAAGGGGAGGCTCCGCCCTGTCCAATATCAGGTCAATTCTGACACCAGCTGCCGACAGAAGATAAAGGCCATCATCCGTATGGTATGCCACTTAGACCAACTAACAAAACGTACCTGGTGTCCAACTAAAACAACCAACACATTCACAAAATGTCATTGCTTTCATATTACTGATAACGTAGCTAATAATTACATTACTTTCAAATGATCTTTTGCCACAACCACCAAAACTAACACAAAAGTCAGTCTTTTGTGTGATGGGAGGAGTATATGTATGGCATGATGTGAAAGGGGAACTAGTGCCTAATACGTGCAGTATCCATAGAACAACCAGTTTTTAGGAAGGTGGATTTATAATGAAACCTGATGTAGGGTAACTCAAAGAACCAACAGAACTCAGTGTCTGAGCGCAGTTGGTCGCCTCATAAAAGTGAGGCCGTATTACATTCAGTGGGCCTGATTCACCACCCTGTTACACCACTTTGTCTTAGTGTAACTCCATGTAAGTTCATGTAGGTCCACTGAAGTCAGTGGACCTACGCTGTCATAAAGCCGGTAAATCAGCATGATGAGTCAGATTCAATGTATAAGAGAAGGTATCTTAAGAGAGGATGTTGCCCAATAAAGCTGGTTTTTTGTACAGCTTGCTTCACAGTGAAATTTGGTTTATAGTGTGGCAGGGTGAAGGGCTGATCCTCCACTACCTCATCCCTATATATTCATTTATAGCCAGGAAAAGTAAGCATAGTGTGACAGTACAGTGTTATCAGTTTGGAAAAGCAATGGCTTACAGCCAGCTTGAACTAACAGAAGTGATGAAACAGGGAGCAAAGCAGTGGAGAGTTGGGACCTGAATGTCTCAAACTGGTTCACACACTGTACTATACAGATCCTGGTTACAGAGAACCTCTTCCAGTAAAGCCCTTCTATAAAAACATGATTTCTCTATAAGAGTTTCACTCTGCATGTACAGGCACGTGTGTGATCTATATGTATATCTGAGGTGTAGAAAGACATGAAGCACATTTTCTGAGCCACCATTTTGTTCTTGCTCTGAAAGAAAGCAGCAAAATGGTAGCCATTCGTGTCATCTGAGATAATGTCCCACATCCATTCCAGATGTTGGCTATGTGACCTGTCCGGACGCAAAGGAATGATCTGCCCTGACCTATGTGTAATTCCTGTGCAAAAAACCAGCAATCACCTGTACCCTAACTGCTGCCGACTTCAGCTGAATTATGCAGACAAGGTGTTCCTCCTTGTGTAGCGTACAAGTTCGGTTGTGTGCCCCAGGCACAAGGAGCAAACCCCGTGAAGGGTGCTCTAGCTGCAGGAAAAGGGGTTAGAAATAGAATAAAAGCAGAATCCTGTAGCGTTTGCCAAGTAACTGGTAGACAGAGCTGCTCGCTCACTAGCAGGACACTGGCTGCTAACAAGACATCCATGCTATTCACTTTTCTTTACCTTAACACCATCCAGGCTCAACACAAAGAATTTGGATTCACGATCAGACAGTGACATTTTGTTTACTCTTTATTAACCTGATTTTTCTATCACACTGCTGTTCTCTTGCACGTTACTAGCCCAATAGTTCATTTTGCTAGGGGACTGTAGGTGAATACAATGCCAGTTGCTTAAAACACAGAGGTTAGTCAGTGATTGCACAATATGCTATAATGGATAAGACCCCCAACAGTGGAAATGCACACCATTAATCAGTTAAAGCAGAACATCATAGGGAAAACCTGCCTTGGGACAAATGGATAGCAATTGAGCAAGCTGTGGAAATAAGGACTTGAGAACAGTTATCACGGGAGAGAGGATTTCTCATTTGCTTGCTCATGCCTTTGTGCCCGGAAACAGAAGGGGCGTGGAGGATGAGACAAAATAGCACAGTTAAGAAGCAGGCCGGTCATAAAAATTACGATAAAATCTTCCAGCCTGTTCCCATTCCCTGATACATTTTGTGCCCAGCTAATCCATAGTGAATCACAGCAGCAATCTCCTGACATCTTGTGGCTTCGCCACACAGTACAACTAGCCCTTCCCCCCACAGCCTAAAGGCACAAGTGTCAGCTGAAAAGCTGACCTTGGCATTAACTGCAGGCACTGACGATCCTTATATATAGCCACATTCCTCTCTCAAATGCTAGGTTGCTTTCCCCCAACTGGAAGACTGTATGTGTTGGAGTGATGCCGTGTCTCCCATGGCCCTCACATACTGGGCTTAACGTACTCCGTATCATGGATGGGCCCAGTCCTGAGTTCTGGATCTGAATACATCTGAACATCAGACTCCATGACTGCCAACCAGCCCTCAGGGGTTCAAATGAAGACTGGATCCAACACCCCCAGCGTCTACAGATTTCCTCCCCCACCTTCCTCCCACAAAGTCATGAGTGCTCAGGTTGGTGAAGGCATTCATTAGAAACGGAGCTTGAGTCTCTCCCTGTAGAGTACGAGTCATCCCTGTTGATTTCAATGAGCCACCTTCCATGGGGGGGCGTTCATGTCCTCACTGGGACTGAGGAGCTTCCAGAGTATGAAATAAAATCATTTCAGCTTCAAAAAAAAGGTTTAGTTTTTAAAAAATTCTGTCATTAAAAACAGGTTAAATCCACAGCATTGAAAGAATCTAGTGCATTGCAGGCTTAACATCTGTCACCAAAAGCACTGTCCTATAATTGAGCACATTTATGGAGGAGGCTTTTATCCTCTGCGCCTCACACTGGTCTTTGCCTCAATTACTGTTTCAGAAAGTGGACCACACTGAATATGTTTCCAGCACTGAGAACAAGTCTTTTTCCTGGTGTCAGGTCTCGTTGCGTCTCCGCTTGTTATTCATTACACTGGATTTTTTGGCTCAGAGGCAGAACTGCATTGGCAATTAGAGAGAAGAGCCCTTGCCAGACCCACAGCTTGCAAACACCATTGCCAGGACCAAAGAGACCTCAGACTAGTCCATAGCATGAATATTATGTAGAGGTGCGGCAAGCTGAACGCAATGCGGGGGATTGAGAGGCTGCTCAGATTTTTGCAAAGCGTGTTGTGCACATTATCAGCTATAGACTGGCAGGTTGCCACACTTGGGGAAAGAAATCCAGTCCAGAATGCCCAGCACCCTCCTTAAATCCAGGCCTGGAGGACTAACACCTATAGCTCTCCACCATATCACAGTGGCCTCTTTGAAACAGTCTCTCTACCCCAAGCCCCCCCATGATACGTAGAAGAGGAAGGCTGGAATCAGGCAGGGCAGAACTGGAGCCAGAGAGGATCTCTATGGTTCCCCATGAAGCGAAATAGAGACTATAGGAGAAAAGGAATACAGCAATATTAGCTTCTGGGGGGCTCCCCTTCCTTTCACACCATCAGTGGCATATCAACCTCAGCATTGCAAAGTTTGCCCGTTTTTATCTTTAAAAACTAAAAAGACGCTAACAAGAGTTTGTTTCCAGCCCTCAGCCTGTACAAATCCATTTTCAATTTATATAACATTTGTATTCAGTGAAGGACATTATAGACCAAGTTCTGCTCCCTTGCCCTTCAGCCCCTTGCATTCAGTTAGTTTGCTAAGATACAACTGAAACCAGGAAAAGATACTGTATTCCAAAGAGAAACCTTTATCGAGGGCCAGCTCCAGACAGCTTACTATATGCCATCCTCAGCACTGACAGCTGTAGTCATTTCTGAAAATGCAGCACAGACATACCCTAAGTTTCCAGTGAAGTTACAGCAACCACTTTGCTAAAGTCTACTGCTAGTACGCAATTGGCTGTTTGTGGCTTGTGGCTACTCTCTTAAACCGAAAGTGATATGAAAATAGAAGAGAGACAAAGTGGAAATGCCCAAAGAAATTCCCTTCCAAAAATTTAGAATTATGCACACGCACACACAGACTTACACACTTACATATTACTTTTTTAAAAAGCATGAACACATGAAAGCGTTATGGGTCATAAAGAAATGTTTTTTGCTGATGCAAACTGAAGTGATCTGTTTATCTTGATTGCTAAAGAGGGTGAAGGCAGCTGTAATTTGAGCTCCCTTGCACTGGCCAACTGGTAGGTTAAATCAGCTATGGGGGGTGGGGGAAGAGTCATCACTAATGTGATCCAAGAACTTGCCAGAGTACAGGTTAGTCTTACCCACTGGAGCTGCTGGACTGACACTGCTGGCTTAATTTTACTCAGCAATAATTTACATCAGGCTAGAAGCTCAGGCTCTGGGTGGACGTGTAGCTTGTCATACTGACTGGAGTGCCACCTGTCCAGCAAGTTGGTCTAATTTTAAGTTGGTCTAATAAAGATGTCAGATTCACTCACCTTGTCTACCTGTCTACCTGTCCGGAAACAAACAAATCCCTTTGCATTTCTCCATGGACAAATCAATGGACTCACCTGCAGAGTCCAGCTCTCCCAGTTTTAAAAAGCTGCAAACACATGATGCAAGCATGGTGGAAGCAATGCAGCTCTAGCCCAACAGTGGCAAATTTACCCCTGGACAAATCTGGGGCAGTTTTCTTATGCTTTCTAATCTCTGCCTGTCCCTGCAGAGCGTGCTGGCTTCTCAGCCCTTCAAATGCCCAGCCTGTTCATTTGTGCACAGCCACCACAGTGCAATTTGCTCCATGTTTATGCCTTGAGCTCCACCTCTTCGTTCATGTTTCCATGGGCTTTGTTTCTCCCTCAGTTCCCTGTCAAATCATCGTAACTCTGGCAATATTATAGGAAGTGGCATTTAATTAAGAACACCAAATATTTAGATCATAGGATTACCATAGTGAAAAACTGAAAAGATCAAGTCCATCAGATGAAGCCCAACTCCTCAGAACTCCAAAATATTAGCTAGCTAGTCTCCCAATAAGTTTTGTGTGAGATGGAAATGTTACCTTACATCAGCAGCTGCGCGTGGAGAAGAATGGACACAAAGGCATGTATAGGGGGCACATTTGAATAAGTAACAAGAGGAAGGGGGGGCATGATTTATATCCATTTAGTTATTTTAGGTGTCAGAAAACTACGTACAAGTTGGCAGCAATTAGCTTTGTAGAGTACGCCAAATATCCACTTTGCAGCTACCAGGCAGATGCTGGTGCTTAACACCTGAAGTGTAAGATCTGACATGCCCAGCACATTGTCACAACAATGTGCAACTTGTTTGTCACCATTTCAAATTATCTAAGGTGATTTTTTTTTTTCCATGATTTTAAGATTTCTGAATCCCAATGCAAAAGCCGCATAGTTATTAACCATCCATGTGGAAAGGCAATGTTGAATATACACGCACAGAGTGTCTGGATGGATAGCTGTATTTTTCGCTGAAGAATTTGTTTAGGTTACATAAAAGAAACAGGCAGGAACCCGTGGGTTTTCATTTGTGGTTCTCTCTCTGTTCTGCTTGGCTTCTCAGCTTTCAATAGATCCCAAGGTCAGGCTGTTATTTGTTGCTAGGCCAAAGTGGCAGCCTCCCACCCTAACAATGCTGCTATCTTCATATCATCGGAGCTATGGGGGCCACATTGTGATGCTTTGGCAGTGTTGCTAAGGAGGTTGCTAGGTTAGATTGATGTCACAATGTGGGTTATAAATTGCCTTTACCCTGCTGGCCCTAACTTGGCCCCGTAACACAATGATCTAGTAGATGGCATCGAAGTGTTCAAATGATACATTGGAGCAACATCTTAAGACCCTGAACTTGGCAGCAAACACATGCTGTATCCATCGAACAAAGGATCCACTTGTAATGTAGAGAAGAAAATAAGCAATCATGTTTGATACTACGACCAAAATAGTCATGCATTCTTTCATGTTCTGAGTTAACGAAACTGTAATGAAAGGACCTCCAGCTTGCGGCCCACATGCACGCACTAAAAACAGAGCATTCACTTAACACAGGCACGTTGCCCTTTACTCGCTCCATTGTTCACAAAAGAAAAAAGTTTTTAAAAGGCATAGGAGTGAGCTGAAAAAATGAGCTGGCTTGAACTGTGAATTTCCCAGCTTCGACTGGTATGTGTCACAACCTCAGCACTCCCGAAACATACCACAGACATCTTTACTACAACACCTGTTTAATATAGCACAAAAGTGATGGGCCCGTATACAGATTAAATTATTTGCATGTTTCCAGGCAGCACCCGCAGAGGGCATTTGTCATTTGCCTGTTGCAAAAAATAATGACTGAAGAGCAGTTTTAACAGCTTTTTTTAAAATCTGAAAACAGAGCCAAAAATTAATATTTCCAGTTCCGCGGGATAGAGGGGGGTGTGTTTGTGTTAGTGTGTTTGGTTAAGTTCCCTTTAAAAAAATAAAGAAAAATAGATAAACATTCATGCCCTTCAGAGCTGTTCTGGTTTAATAAGTAAATACATCATTAGGTAGGCTTTTCTTTATGCATGATGTCTTGATATGCAGAGCTTGAGCTGCACACCTCTCATTAGTGTTAATGAAATTTATGTGGCTAAATCCCCATGCATTGTGTTGAGAATATACCTCAGTATATATATAATTATTTTTAAAGACTGCTTTCTTCTCAAGGCAAACCACAACACAGCTTCTACAGTGCTATGCTGGTCCATAGGGTGAATACATATTTATAAATGTTTTAAAAATGCATATTATATTTATCCCATGGAGCATAACATCTCTGCTAGCTGAAAATACGCATTAAATAAGGTAACAAAAATCCAGAGGAAATGTCTTTGAAAAATAGCTAATACACATGGGCTACAGCTGCCTTTTAAAGATTAATTTCTTGGCCATTCACAATGTGTTTTTTATTATTGAAAGCCATTGGAGCATATTACACAAAAACTTGCTTTATAAATTTCTTTTGCACTTATTGGATCTCATTTTGATGCCAACCTGCTTTTACACCAACTTCAAAAGCATTAATTCCAGATTTACTCCAAGGTAAGATCAAATGTAAAAGTAATCTCTGGCTATGCTATTGAAGTCAATGGGACTACCTGAGCATGAATAAAAGTGATGCAGTTTAGGTAAGACTTAGAGAAATGGACCTTTAGAAAAATAGTTTGCACTGGTACAAGCGTGCTTTTAACCTTAGATGTGAGGAATACACATGTGCATACTTATCCCCATGCAGAGAGTTACTCATGTGGGTGTACGTGTTCACATGGCAGAGAAAATACTTATAAAAGTGTGCTCCTGTCTGAGGGTGCATTGGTTTTAGCCATCAAGAGCCCTGAATTTTTTCTACTTTTTTCTTACTCAGTAACTTACTGTAGCATCTGAGAATGAACTTGAGATGAACTTGACAGAGAAGTACTGTTTTTAATGATATTAGTTTCTGTTCTCTGTATTATTCTTTTACCACAGTCTCTTCCGCCAAACATGTAGTAGTTTACTTTGTTCGGTGTAAGCTTCAGTTTCAATCTGTGTATGACTAGATGAAATGCAATGATAGCAGCTATAGTATATTGAGCAAATCCTGCGCTCTCTGTCCTACAGCCCCTTCTGCACCAGAACTGGTGTTCCACTGCACGTGGGGGGATGGCAGGATATGACACACATGCACACGAGGGCTTTGTCCACCTCTGGGCAGCTCAAGCCAGATCTCATACAGCAGGGTGAGCCTGGAGAAACAGGATGTAGCTGATGGTTGCTGTGTCCTGCCAAGTGGCAGGACACAGCAGAGCAGAAGCACAGTAGAGGCAGAATGCAGCCTTAGAGCTTTTTAAGGGCCAGAAATTGCTTTGCTACCTTTCCAGAGCCGTTGAATCAGAGGAATGTAGGGCTGGAAGGGACCCCATGAGTGCAGATCTGTGCTCCAGTCAGGATCATCCCAAACCAACCCATGAGAGAAAAGAGGGAGTCTGGTAGTTAGAGTATGAGCCAGACATCTGGGTTCATTTACCTGCTCTGCCACAGACTTTCTGGGTGAACATAGCCACATCAGTTAATTTCTCTGAGCCTCAGTGCTTCCCCTGTAAAATGGGAACAATAACACTTCTGTACGTCAAAGGGAGCTGTACGGATAACTGCTTTAGTAATTAAGGTGCTCGGCTGGTGACAGGGCCTTGGGGAGAGAAACATATACTTCTTTCTTAGCTCAAGTTATACCTTTGTGCATTAAGCCCAGCCACTGGGCATGGGAGACAGGATTTAATCCTTTTATACACAGGATCATTTGCAACTTGCTTATTGTAATACAAAAAGAATATGGGGGTTGTTCTGATTCCTGTTAAATGACTTGGTATGGTGGAGGCCAACCTTTTTGGCAGGCATGCCCAAAATTAGTTCTGCACCCTCCCTGAGTGCCACTCTGATCCCCTTCCTCTTCCTAAGCTGCTGCTCTGCTTTCTACTCTGTGCTCCATGCCCAATCGCCTGCTCAACTTTCTGCTTCCTGCCCTATTGGCTGCTATGCTGCCTGTCACCTTCCTGATCTGCTCAGTGCCACACACAGAAGTTGCCTGTGCCACTTCCAGCATTCATGCCACAGACTGGCCACCCCTGACTTGGTACATGACAGCTCCCATATTTGCAACAACACATAACACAGGGTATTCCAAAGTGATTTATTTTAGTGGAGAGTGATGCACAGTAGCTGCAGCTGGTGATTTAGATCTGTGTCTGATGATACAGTATCTGCCTTAATTCTGAATTTCTCATTTCTTGGAACATGTTAAAATCTAAATACTATATGTTGATTTTTTTTTTTAATATGCTCCCAGGCTTTCACCATCTATGCCAAGATTAAGTGAAAAGGGAATTTTTATAGCCAACGTGTAAATTCCTGACAAGAGGAGTTTATAATAGATGTGTTGACATAGTCTTAACTATAGTGACAACTAAAGCTGGTTTGTGAGGAAAGCAGCATATAATTTTTATGCGGTAAGGCAAGAGTTGGGCAGAGAAGGTGAGGTAGCTAAATTTTTTCTCTGTGAATCCCTGGAGGCTATTGTGTGAGACAGCATGTGAAATGAAGCTGAAGCAAATCATGTAGCAGGCAGAGGAAGAAACGCATTGGAATTTGCTCATTTTCATTAAGGAGAAGGTGCAGTTATCCTCTTAAGGGTTTTGTTTTTTTTTTTTTAAACAAACAGTATTTCTTCCTTCATCCCTCAGAGGCAATCTCCAGGGTCTGCTAGCGTGTCAGTGCTCGCCTCTTGCTTACTACCGCCTCTGACTTAGTTCTTTGTAAGAGAGCCCACAGCAGAGCATGGAGCGCACCCCATGTATAACCACGGCAGCAGGAGCAGGCCCTTTGTTTGCACTCTGTCCAGCTCTTTAGACTAGAAATCATTTTTAAAATCCCTCCATGTGTAAAGTCAGCTTTATTTTCTTGTGGGACACTCATGAATGGGAAAACTGAGAGCTTAGAAACGCTGACATGTTCTTGCATATTTAGGCTGGGCCAGCTTCTGATCTGCTGTAACCAGTAGTTGAATCCAGCCCACTGGGAGAAAGCAGCAGTGCCAACAACAGGACACTAAGATTGTTCCAAGCTCAGGATGATACAACACTAAGAGCTGAAGCAACTATTTCCCCCACCTATTATATATCCCCCCCAAGCCAATCTGGTTTTGTAATTATTCCTTTCATCTTTCTTCCATAGGTTGTCAGAGAAAGAGAAGGGCAAGGGAAGGGTTTTTATTTCCCCTAATAGAAGTAAAATCATCAAGGCAGGGTGTAGGTCTCATGTCCACTCCATTTCTCCTAAGTAATGGATCTCAGGGTAGGCCAGGCCCATCCGGAGAAAGGGGACTCATGCACAGTCCCACTAGCACTGCCAGAAGGAGCAGAGGCCCAAGCCAGCTGCCTACTTGCTGCTGCCCTCTCTGCTATCAGATTTACTTCTCAGAGGAACCCTCCCTCCCAAATGTGTGAATGGAAGCTAATTCCCTCCCTCCTCCCACCTCTTGGTAATGTTTATTTGTGTAGCTGGCAATAATTTAATTAGTAAACAACAAGGAGATTGATTCTGAGCTGGAATTGTTTAGAATGGCAATCAATGTAAAAGGTTAATACTCCCTTTCCTTCCCCCACTCCCTCCCAGACCCTTGGCACAATCCTGAAGTCATTTACCCTGGGGGGGAAGGGGAGAGTAGGAAAAAGGTGATGGGACTCTGAAAGCAGACAGCAGCCATGAGACTAAAGCCAAAAGGAAAAACGCTGTGCCTGCTTCCCTTCTCAGACTGGAAGAACACCTTGCATTGAAAAGGTGGCCTGACTTTATCTCAACTATAGAGTTGATCCAATAAAAGACATCACTTTAAAAAAATCCTTGCCTCTCACATAATTCCAGGACAGTGACAACATTAACATAACCAAAAAAATACTCATGATTTTACCCTGAGACATCTGTGCAGTCAAGGAAGGCTCAGGCCCAGATTCTGGACCCCATGATTTACGCATGCACACAATACATTCATTTGCAAAGCAATCAGATTTTTCCTATGGCCTGAATATGCCCTTTTGAAAACAGTATCTCAAAACAAGATCGTGGGTGAGCAAGAAAAAATGGGGGCAATGTTTCACCTGGCCTGGAATTGTAGAACATTTCTGGATTCTCTGTCTAGCCTTCCTTCCACAAGCTTCTAGGGCCCATTGTCTTAATTGCTGAAAGAAAGGGACAGTTCCTACAGGCTCTGAGTGCACCAGGTGTTTTTTTTAAATGAATCCACATTTTCAGAGGACGGGGTGTAGTGGCACTTTAGACACTAACTGAAAGTGACTGTTGACCTTTGGGGCCTTGATTTTCAGATATTTGGCTTGAAACATGTGACAATTTAGTCCAGGAAGAGTAGAGCCACATCCATGTCCAAAGAAGACTTCTGAAAGAAATAAAAGATCTCATGCTCAGCACCTAAAATTAGAGCCACTTGTACACATGGTTTACAAATATATAAGAACAGGCAGTCCCTGCCCCATAGAGGGAATGGCAGTGGACAGTGCAGTCTTAATGGCGAGCAACTGAGTAGGGATGTCCAACACTACCTTCTAGTTCCAACAGCCTTTAAAAAAAAGTTTCTTTATGCTTAAACTGTCATATAATCTACATTAAAGGATGAGGAGTTGATGGGGTACAGGCAGTGTCTTGTGGAAAAGAAGCACTAAGAGGAACTTGAAGAGGAGTGTGAGACCCTGAACTCCTCACCTATTCCATTAAATCAAGAATTTTTACAACTCTACATTTGAGTGAAAACAATGAAACCGAAGTCACAGCTGTAACGTGCCAATAGCAAACCTTGCAAAAAACCTGCAGTTAATGCAATAGCCATGACCCTGAGGACAGCAAATACAATCCCTTTTTTCTTTGACAAACCAAATGCAATGTGATTGTCACCGTGATTGCTTTTATGCTGTTTTTTCAAAGAAGTTCCATTTCTACAGGTGTTTTCCCTTATCACTGAATACCTGGAGCTTGAAAGGAAAACAAAGTCAGTGTGTTTAAAACTCAAAGACCAAGTGCAAGATCAATAATGTGCTACTGTTTTTTCGCTTTTGATGCTTGGATTTCTCTACTAAAGCTTGTGCAGATTGCCCTCTGCTGGCGATGGGCCGATAAATGAACTTGGAACGCTAGAGCGCAGAGCAGTAAAATGAATCTGTACGTTGGATTCTCTCTCAAGGTCTGGTCTTCTACAACATAATTGTTAAGGCTGCTGTAATGCAGGCTCAGGTGCCTTTTGCCTGTGTATCACCACACTTTTTATACAACCGTTAACGCCAACCAAGTCTGGTTGCATACTCCTAACGTGCGGCACTGAAAAATGAATTAATATTTCTTAGCTCAGATTCAAGGATGAGGTCTGCTTGCGCGTGGTTTCAGACACATTTAGCTTCTGATCTCCGTGTCTCACAAAGGGATATAGAATGTAAAGTAGATTTAGTGAAAGTAAGATGGTCCAGTGAGTAGAAGTAAACAGCCACCAGAGAGAAAAGCAGGTATGGGGGCACACACTCCTAGCAGATGGTTGTGATACATAGTGATGTCAACAATAAAATAGCAGGGCACAGGGCTGCAGGGGATCCCTCTGCTATCTGTACTCTGCCTAAGGGACCATTAGGATAGTCTTCTTTGTAACACACCTTTACCTTTTTAAGGAGTTTGACTGCAGGTAACTGCTAGCTTGTGAGGCACATTCAGTTCAGAGAGTTAAATATCCATTTTGCTCTTCCAGGAATACTTTACTTTTGCTCTTTTAAGGTTTATCTTGTTTCTCTTAATCTAAAATCTAAGACATTCCACTGAAATGCTGTCAGCTCTGTGTATTGATGAAAGTTAAGTGTCAGATGACAGGAAAACCCTGGCACTGGGGGTTTTTAAGAATGGGTAAGCAAAATTTCTGTTAAGGATGGTCTAAGAAGACTGGAGTCTGCTTCAGAACAGGGGGTGGGGTGGGACTGAATGATCTCTTTAGATCCCTCCCAGCCCTACGTCTCTATGACTCTATGACATTTAAACATCTTATCTTCTAATATTTTTAAAAACTTAGAGCCTTTCCTCAATACAGTTTAGCAGGAGATTCTTTAAATGTATGTTTTAAAGAAAAGAATCCAGGTACTTTTGGGACATCAGCATACCAGAATGTTTTTACAAAACACCAGCCTGAGTAAGAGATTACATATCACCGAGCCCAAGCTGCTCTTTACCACTATCTTCCTTCTGTTTGCAAATCAAACCAGGACAAGTTGGGTTTTTTTCCTCCCTTCAAAACATGCATTTAAATCTATGATGAATCCAAAAGGATTTTTTTAGATAAGTGATTGTGAACAGTGAAACAGGGCACAGAGCACAGAGGTCTTTCCAGTGAGGCATAGGAAGATATATGTGCAGTATCACCAATTCACAGATAGAAGAACTGACAAAGGGTCCAGACAAAGGGATGATGGTGAGAGAATTCTAAAGAAACTTTTTGCTTGTGACGTATCAAGTGGAAAACCACTGGCAAATGCTTTTCAGAGAGAAGATAAATCAGATCTCTGAGATAAATTCAATAACAAAATAGTTCTTGAAGAGGCAGTGGTGTCCACTGGCTCACATAGCTGAAGGTGGTCAGGAGCTCTGAGCAAGTCACCTAACTTCTCTGTGCCTCAGTCTCCTCCTCTGTAAAGCAAGCAGTAAAATTGGGGACTACTAAATAGGTACAAACAGTTTTCCTGGGCTGACCCTGGGATATGTCACACCATAACCCCAGAAGGGAGAGCTCACACACATTCAGGCTCATTCAGCACAGTCAGATTTATCTCTACATCAAGAGTCTATCCTTAGCATGAACTTATTGTATGAAGCACCTACTACTGTACTTTATCCAAGTCTTCAAGTGCAAGGTCATACCAAACAAGAGAAAGGCCCGAGTGACATAGTTTGAATCTAAATTTGGGTCCAGATTTTTGGCCCATGCCTATTGCTACTTGAAAACGTGCATAAATACACTTGCACAGATAAGATTTGCCTTGACCTGTGTCCATTTGCCTCATGTTGTAAGCTTAGTCTAGCTTTTTGAAAGAAAAAGATGTTGTGTGTAAGCTGGAAGCAGCACTTTTATCTCCACTGACTCTGAACTGCACTGAAGTGAAGTTTGCTCCTCACTATTACTACATAACCAAGTCCCTTCAGATTCCAAACAGTCCTTCCTTTAGTGACTTGATCAGGAAAGACCAGAGGTCTGCTTTATATCTATTTCCAGAGGCCATCCAAAAGGCCCTTCAAAAATACGAACAAAATAATAAAAAGCAATTAACACCCAGTGCCTGAAAGAAGCAGACTGTATTGACATGAGTCAGCTCAGGCAGAAAGGTGTCCTTTAAGGGAGAGCTATAATTGCATAAAGAGAATAGCAAATGAAGCTTCCCTGTTTTGATAATTAGTTCCTCATTTGCCTGAGTGAGTATAACCCTGCATCTACCTCTCCTTGGTGCAGTCCATTGACATGTAGGGTACATCAGGCTACTGCCCTAATGTCATCCTGGAGGGCAACCGGCAGCTCCTAAGTCGGCGTGTTATTGTGAACCTAGGGTTTATAATGAGGACTCATGGTTACCTCCCTCCTGTTAACTAATTCATGTCTGTACAGAATTTTCAAGATGTAAATCTACTGGGTGAGTACAAAGCATTATTAGTAACAGACACTAGTGAATGCATTTTGCCTCCTCAGACACTGAAGGTTCAAAAGTTCACTTTGACTGCAGGTTTTACTGCAGTTTCACTCTACTTAGGAGAAATTGTGAAAACAGGAGGTCCTGATGGAAGGAAACAGACAATATATATTACACAGACTATTTGTGTCATCTAGTCTTTTAGGAAGAGTGTCTAGGCTCTAACGCAAGATAGCACAGGCTTTCCTTCAAGCTGAGAAACACTGGATCACCTCTGTGGGATAATTTTCCAAGGATAATAATAGTTTCTGAAGGGGATAGTGGCCTTTCCACAGTTCCGGTTGCAGTCATCTTCCATTATTTTAGTCCCACGGTAATATTCACGTGGCTTGGTCTGAAGATTGCAGTATTTAGTCTGTGGCCAAAAAATAATGTTTGAAAAAAATTATCAACTGAGTCCTGAGTTATGGGTAATTAAAAATGAACCCAACAGAAAAAGTTTATTTTATTATTAAGGTTTTATGGGCTCCTCCCTGTTTGTCTGGATCTGAAAGAATATCTTCCACATCACACTGCAAGTAGATGTGATTTACCATGGAGAGAGAACAGACTGTACATAGCCACAGTCACAGTTATAGTCCCATTAAAAGACTCAGCGGGATCCACCAGCTACTGGTAACTGAGACAATTCTCATGCTTTCAGGTTTGTAGGATTCATTCGTATAAACCCCTAGAATACTTGACTAATTCTGCAGCACCTCACACCACTTACAACCCTACAAGGCCAAGCAAAGGGAATGAACAAGCCCTATATGGCAGAAGGAAACTATCATTATACAGAAACTAGTGAACTGCCCATCAAGAATGACAGGTGTGGGAGAGGCGTGGAGGGGAGACGGTGGGGACATGGAGTGCCACCCACCACCCCGCGCTGCCACCACCACCCAGGGGTGAGAGGGTGGGGAGGAAGCTTGCCTCGCCGTCCCCTCTGTCCCTCTCTGCCAGCACCCTGCTCTGCCTCCGCCTCCAGGGCCAGAGGGAACGGCGGGCACGGGGTGGACAGCAGGGACGGGGGGGACATAGTAGGGGGGTGAAGCCAGTGCCCATCCCGCCCCTTCCATTCCCGCCATCATGGCAGCGCTCCGCCGAGCACTCTGGTTGGTTGTTTCAGTGAGCATTGCGATTGGCTGCTGAGACAACCAATCAGAGTGCTCCAAGAGTGTTATGGACAGACAGACATGCAGACAGACGCACTACGCCCCTTATATATATGGAATAAACATCTCTTCGCGGAGAAATAGAAAATCAGGCAGTTAGTGAAATAAACTCGCACATGTGGCATATTTGCACCTCTCTCGCAGCACGGAATGGTCTCATCGATTCAGCCCGTTCTCTCATCGATTCAGCTGGGCACACCTGACAATTCACAAGCCCCCGAGGAAAAGCAGAGTGCATGGTGCTGAGCTGCGATTTGCCTCCTCTTCTCTGGCAGTCAGACAAAAGGAATTTCCTTTTCAGGCTGCTGGAGGGAACAACAAGCTGGACAGCAAGCTGCTAACTTGTGCATGTGGCTGGCCCTGCATGGGCTGACACTCTGGACTTCCTTTGCTTCCATTAAGAAAGTAGGCCAGCCATTTCTGAACATTTTTAACCACATCTCTCTCACTCACTCTTTTTTTTTTTTTGAAAACATACTTGATATTTTTCCCCTGAAATTGTATGTGGTAAAGAGGGAAAAATCAGGAATGCTCAATCCTGTACATAGCAGCTACCAAATCTTTCTTGAAAGCTCCAATTAGAGACAAAGCAGCTTGAGTGCTTTTTAAATCCACTGCCCTTGTTTAAACACAAAGATTCATGGACATAATTTACCTAGAAAAAATGATTAAAAGTCTAAACAGATCAAACGTACATGCAAGCAAAGCCTTCCTTTGTTAGCTTGGACAGGGTTTATTTTTCCCCCCTTTAAGAGATCCGTTTTATAGATTCAAGGACAGCTCTCTCCAAGGGAAGAAGAGACGTTGCCAAGATACCAGATGCGGTTCCATTCAAGACCACTCATAGGAGCAATTCAAGATGAAATCAAATTAGATGTGTTGGTTATACATAGCACAGCCTGCTCAGGATACTAAATGACAGAGTTTGCCAATAATTAAGTGAAATCTCAGAGCTGATGAGTCCCCAGAGCTCTCTAGGTTATGTTGGTCTAATTCTAAGTGTCATCATTATAGCAACAGAGCAAAATATTCTACATGGGCCACAGAGACTGAATTTTTACTGTGGGATATTAGCTTTTTGCAGCCAGTGTTACAGGGCAGTGCTTCATTATGTGTCTCTCTATTATCACACTCTCTTAACCTTTCCCTGCTATAAAGCTCCTGAAATCTGACTCCCATTTAATAATTAATAGTTAGCTTTTACTATATGTAGCAGTTTTCTTCTTCAAAGCACTTTTCAAAGAGCTAATTAATTCCCCTGTAGGTAAGCACAATTATCTTCATTTTACAGGTAGGAAAACGGAGACAGAAAGGTTGTGACTTAGCCCTGAGCCACAGGTACAGCATCACAGCTAAGACTCAGACCTATGCACCTGTGTAAAGACTGTATCTGACCCTCCTGTTTTGTTATGGGACAAATTATTTTCACTCCAGCTTAGGGGAAGAAACTGCAGAGAGCGCCCTCCCCCCCCCCAGCCCTTCAGCATATGCAAAGGAGGCTACTTTAATTTGACTGCAAGCATTTTGGAGCACAAGGATGTAGTCAGGTAGTACAGTAGACTGCATGAACACACAATCTCACAGCAGGCTCCTCTAATCAGAGCCTACACTAGGAAGAATGCTGTCTGCACCTGCTGTACAGGTGTAACAAGCCCCATGATTCAAGAACTTCCCTTGCCAACTCAGCTCCTCTGGCAATATTATGTTTTAAACAAGCCTGATGGCTCTGTTCTGCACTGTATTGTGCTGTTTCCCATCCCTTTCACCCGTGTAAACTGGGTATGAGCAAAGATTCTGACTAGGCAGCAATTTTCACCTATTTTGCACAAGCGTAATGATGAGGCAAGGTGTAGAGCAGTGCAGAGGAAGGCCCACTGCCTCCAGACCCACCACAGGGGTGGACACTTCCTCCCTTTTTGCTTCTCAGTGCAGCTCTGCTGAGGCAGAAATGAGCCCCAAGTAAACAGGATGCTGGAACTTTGGGTGTCACAGTGGGGTGAGTTTTACTATGAAAAACCTCCAGTGACTCTAAAAGTAGACTTCAGACAGGGTGTTGGCTACTTCAGTTGTGAATATTTAAGGCACTGACAGATGTGCAGCTCCCTGTTTTAACTCATGGCGCTTCACAGAAAGCATCATGAGCTAGAGCAGCGGTTCCCAAACTGTGGTAGTTACCACCAGCGGTACGCATACAAGCTGGAAATGGTACGTGGAAGGCTGGGGGGAGGGGCTGCACACACCCAGAGCCCAGCAGCAGCCTGCTGCACATGGCCAGGAACACAGCACCCAGTAGGTAAGTGTGTTGGGGGCAAGAGGAGAACGGGGGCAGATCAAGGCCTCCACGGTGAGGGAGGTAGGGGGGACGAGGCAGGGGCTGGGGCGAATGGGCCCCCAGGATTGGTGGTGTGATGGTCAGAGCCCAGGCGGGTCATCCAGGGGCGTGGGGGGTGTTCCCTGTCATTATGCGCACCCTGGGGCAGGCATGGGGGACACATGCCCCCTGGATCTGTGCATGGGGCAAAGGTAGGCTGCCACTGTGTGATGGGCTCTGTACCATGCTGCCGCTGATTCAGGAGACTCGTGTGATGCCACATGCCTGCTGCATACTGGCTGCACTGCATCCTTTGCCTGGCCAGCAGTGGCAGGCACATGGCATGCCATGCAGCTCCGAGGCAGCTGTACCATGGTGCAGAATACAGCAGCTGCCTAGTGCTTCCGGGGGTTTTCTCCCTTCAGGCGGACTTGCCCTGTCCTCACAGCAGGACCAGGACAAAGGCGGCTTGGGCCTTTCCCGAGATGTGCGGGGGGGCTCCCCCTGCTGTGTGCACTCCAGGGCAGGCATGGGGAGCATGTGCCCCTTGGATCTGCATGTGGGGGAAGGCAGGGTGCATGGTGGGCTCTGCACCACATGGCACTGCCTCTGGACCTGCGCGGGACATGGGGACCTCCAGAGGCAGTGAGGTGTGGGGGCAGTCCTACTGCTGTACTTACCCTGGGGCAGGCATAGGGGGCACATGCCACCCATGCCTGCCCCAGAGTGCACGCAGCTCCTGCCCCCGACTGCCGCTGCCTGTGTACTGTGCACTGGCCAAGTGCCTCTGCCCCTGGTGGCACATGGCATCCTGCCCAGGGGGTCCCTGCTGCGGCCTGGGGGGCTCTGCCTCACTCACGCTGCACCCGGCACACGCAGGCTGAGCAGGGAACCCCCCGGGTCTTGCATCCTGCCCTGGCCGGGTGGTGTTCCCCTTGTGGGCAGGGCAGCTGCACCTCACCCCTGCAGAGCCCCACCTCTGGCGCCACTGAGCACCCCTGCTGCGGCTCGAGTCTGCAGAGCCCCAGGGCAGCACCCCCCTCCAGCTGCGCCTCCCCAGCGCCTGCTCTCCCTCTTTTGTCCTCTCTGTCTTCCCTCTCTCTTCTCCCTCTTCTTCTCTCTCCTCTTGCTTCTCCTGTCTCCTTTCCCTCTCTCTCCTGTTTCTCTCCTCTCTTTCTCTCTCTCCTCTCTCCCTTCTCCCCACTCTCTTCTCCCTTCTCATCACTACATGCTTAACCAAAAAGAATACACAAGAACAAAGGTCGTATATGAAGTTTAGAATTTTTAGAAGACCTGGTATTTACTGCAAAAAAAATAAAAAGAAAAGAAGCAACATTTATGATTATTAACTATGTTAGTATGCAGTGTGTCCTGCCATGTACCCTCCACCCTGGTTTTGTTTTTCTGGTGTGCCTGCCCTCTGGCACCTTACAAGGTACACATTGTAATTATTTCAGTACTCATACCAAAAATGTTGCCTACTCCTGGTTTACACTCTCTTTTTTCCAATTTACAATTGTTTCATATGGCTACCATAACTGAAAAAAAACTATGTTTTATGATTAGTAAATGGTTTAATGTTGTTTGAATACATAGCCTGTTACCTTGTGTATGAAAAATTTGCTGGCGGTGCTTAAGGCTGTCTCATTTCAAACTGGTGGTACTCAGTCTATCAGAGTTTGGGAACCGCTGAGTTAGAGCGACCCCCACACCCTGACCCAACAGATGTCCACTGCTCGGGCAGGTGTAGAAATCAAGCTCCACTTTGGAGCCCATCCAGCGAAGGAGCGGCCTGCCTGCAGCCCCTCTCCCCTAGGCCCACTCCTCCCCTCCCAGCTCCAGTGCTGTCTGCAGGAATCACAGAATCAGTGAGTGGGAAGGGACCTAGACAGATCATCTAGTCCGACCCCCGCCATGGGCAGGAAGGAGCACTGGGGGTGGCAGGGGTCATA
>NW_017728921.1:15128791-15159022 GCF_001723895.1 Crocodylus porosus | reverse complement strand
TCCTACCTTTGGGGGAAAGATGGAGACCATCACGCCCCAGGACGCCCTCTGATCTGAAGTGTGAGTCATGGTCCAGGAAGCCAAATCCGGCGTGACCACACCAACTCCGGAGGGTCCAGTTCACCTCATGGATGCTGGCACTCTGCCACTGATGGCCTCCACTAACCGGGAGGAGAGACGAAAAGACCACCTGGGCCCCCAACTCTCTAAGCTTGGCCCCCAGAGCCCTGTAGTCATCCATGATATGGTCCAGACTACTCCAGCCTGCATCATTGGTTCCCACATGGATGAGGACCATAGGATAGTAGTCGGAAGGCCGGATGAGGTCAGTGATCTTCCCCATGATGTCCCTAATCTTGGCTCCTGGGAGACAATACACTTCTCTCACACTGGGGTCTGCACGGTGGAAGGGAGGGGGCAAGAGAGAGGGGGAGTGTGCTGTAGGTTCGGGTTGCCCAGCCTGAGCTGGCGGGGCAGGGGGTTGGGGGAGGGCTGTGATGTGGCAGGGCTCCACTCCACCTGCCCACCCCCGCAGCTCAGGCTGGGCAAACCCCAGCTCACAGCATGCTCTCCTGCCCTCATCCTTCCTCCCTTCCTGCAGACAGCACCGAGGTCATCAGCCCAGCCCCAGTCACATCACACACAGGGGCAGACAGAAGTTAGATGAATGCACTCCACTTTGGAGTGCCTTCATCTGATCCCTCATTACATGAGGGTTAATTGTTGCACAATCAGCCACTTTTAAAATGCTCTGCAGCTGGGCACTTATGTCATGGTATGGCTGTAGAGCACTTTCAGGGGCTGATCGTGCAACAAACGTCACTTCTGTCAGCGCCCTTAGTTCAGATTTCTTGAGGGGGGAAAAATAGGTTTTGTTACAGTGGTGTATGTAAAGGTACCCCAGGTAAAAGCACTGGATTTTTGTGAAACGCATGAATCAAAACATTAGAAACAACCAGGATATTAAAAATAGAAAAATATAATGTTCAAAGCAATCAATCTGGAGGCACTGAGGCTCATACATTCAAAATTCAGAAATACCACCTACATGCAGAGGGAAAGATGTCTGGAGATTGTTACAGAAAAAAATTACTGTAACCACAGAAGGACAAGGAAACAGACAAAGGGCAAATACCATGTTACATCAGCAGAAGGCTGGAATAGTAATGAGAAAAGGCAAGGACCAAATGTTGATTTTAAAAAGTTTGGGGTGCTCTCACATTTCATAACCTGACCTTAAGCGCATGCACTTCCTAGATCTCCCAGCTGGAATAACCTGTGCAGTGCCAGTCACCATGCCACTAGAACTGTGCTTTCACCTGGGAGCACATGTACCAGTAGGCCTGAAATCACATCCAATGCCCATAGGATATATGTTCCCAGTAGGGTTGCCAACACCACGTGCCCCCTGAGGCTGGGGGGGGGGCACAGTGAGCTCCCGCAGGCGGTGACAGTACTGTTGGTAGCAGAAACACGGGAACCAGGAAGCTCCCACAGGCAGCCATGGCACTGTCGGTGGCAGGGAGGGGGTGGCGAGCACCAACCAGTGATCAGTGACCACCCACAGACACCACCAGCAGCACTGGCAGTGGCCAGTGGGAATCGCGGACAGCCCGCAGACACTGCCAGTCACTAATCATGCCAGTGGTGTCGGTGGCAAGTGTGGGGAGGGGTTGTGATTAGCGACTGCCTGTAGGAGTCACTGGTAGTGTTGGTGGTGCCTTTTTGCAGGGGGTGCACCGCCACACTCAAGGGGTGCATGTGCACCCGTGTGCACCCCCTACAGGTGCCAATAGTTGCCAACTGTGTTTGAATCTATTCTGGGAGGTTTCTGGGCTGCCAACATGCCCATGACACACAACACAAATATGCCTGCGTGCTTGCGTATATCCGTTACGGATTATGGTGCATAGACTTTACATCAGGGAGGGAAACACACATTACTATTACACTTTAAACCCCACTGGATTACTGTATAAATTGGATTCAATATTTAATGTTTATTTTAATGAATGCCTTATCATTTATGCCCCATGTGACTCTCAGCAGTTTCCTGGAGATTTATACCTAATTTCTGGAGACTCCAAGGCAACCCTAGTTCTGAGCTGAAAAAGTTAGAAGAGTTGGATTTATTCTGAACAACAAGAGGCACTTCAAAATTATCAAAGAGAAGTCATCAGATTTATTGGAGGCACTGATAAAGATCTCAGATAGGCATATTTATGCCAGTAAAAGGTTAAAACCTAAGGGGGCCTACTCTAAAGACTGGGGCACTCAGGCAGAGCTGTTTTACAAAAAGCGTCATAAAATTATTGACTAAATCACTAACAAAGGCAACCAAAGCAAAGAGTTTAAATGATTTCCAGAGACTGTGTTCCAGTGAAAGGATATGGTGAGAGAACCAGCAGTGCAATTAAACCAAATGAGGTCAAGCATGTTGGGCCTTACGGCCCTTGTTTGCTCCTCAGATTTCTTTTGTTCTTATAATTCAATTATGAAGACTCTCCCCAAGAACCATTTAACTGTCTCATAAAGCAGTTTGTAAACTTTTTTATTTTTCTGTAAATTGTCTCCTAAAGAGTGGCTTTCAGCATTTCAAGCAGCGTGGAGTGAATACATGCTTCGTGCTGCCTTTTGTTCTCGTTCATGAGCTGCATGTGCAAGGTACTTTATATGCTGACCCAGAGCTCTGCCCTGGCACCTTCAGCTGGACTTAGCGCTGCAGTCATTCAGAACCGGATGTGTTCTGTCGGAACGTGCCAGGCCCATTCATCCTCTCACAGCCCTTCTATTTACTTACTTTCTTCTGCTTACGTGGAGCAAGGACAGACAAACTCATTTAACTTATGTAACGTCCACACGAACACTAAAGATGGACGTGCATCATAGCCTCTTTGTCACAAATGTTGCCTGGAACACTGAGCAAGAGAAGAGGCTTTACTACCTTAAGTGAGTAATTAAACTGTAATAGCACCAGCAGATGCCAGTGCAGGATCATTTTAAAAATACTAAATGCTTTTAAATTATGGGGGGTTTATAATAGCAGTCTTGTAAAAGAGAACTGTTTTACATGCAAGAAGCCTTGTAGGCATAAAGAATTATTCACAGGTGTAGCAGAGAAGGATGTTCCACAGTGCAGTTATAACTATTTATGATTGCCTCTCTTAGAGTTGGGAGTATTTCAGATTTGTTTCCCACGCAGAATGGTTTAGTGATGTCACTAGGCATGGGGACACTTAACAGACAATTCTTTAAAAGCTTATATAAACCAGTTCCTGCAATCACTGTGTACCCAGGGTTCCTACTGAAGATTATAGAGTCATCAAACATAGCAAGTCTTTGCAGGACTGGGCCTTACAAGATCAACAAAAAGATCTGAGCTTCCCTCTGTACTCCATGAAAACTAGTCACATTGTCATGTCAAGTGGCACAGCACCTGGGAAATTCAAAATGAGTCCAGATTGATAAAAAGTAGTTAGGTGCCTAAAGACAGGTGCCTAGTGGTGTTTACAGAAGTACATAAGAAGGTTAAAAGCCTAACTCCCATTAAAATAAGGCAGATGGTTTGGACATTTGACCAAAGGTGCTAGTTTCCAGGCAAGCCAAAACTGGAATATAAATCTCATCCCTCAAACTTTGATAAGCTTCTTAAATAATTACAGTGAAGAATCAAGAGCAGCAAAACCATTCTGGCTGCAGAGGTATTACTGCTTTGGTTTTTATGGGTACTTTATAGGTCAGGTGCAGAGATAATGAAACATTCTCAAAGAAAGCTGTATGTGATGAAACTCCAAAAGGGTTAAAGTTTCCAAGACTTGTTATAAACTCAAAACTGAGACAAGTT
Organism: Crocodylus porosus; assembly: GCF_001723895.1. Lineage (NCBI taxonomy): Eukaryota > Metazoa > Chordata > Crocodylia > Crocodylidae > Crocodylus > Crocodylus porosus. The sequence goes on along the minus strand of NW_017728921.1, from coordinate 15,155,178 downwards.
TAGTCAGACAGTTCCCTGGTGTTCTTGACCCTCAGTCCATTTATCACTTTGTATCAAAGTTGTGAGCTTATATAATACAATTAATTAAACATGGTGGTTTCTGTTAAGTTTCTCCTTTAGAAATGGGGAGTCATTTTAAAACAAAACTCAGGGAATATCAAACCAAGCAAAATCTTTACATGAGTGTGCTGGAACTGAAACAAACATCATGCAGTCTGGGGACCAAATCCTACTCACTTGTTTAAAGGGAACAGGATCCAACTCATGCATCAATGACTGAATTACAGTTGATTTGATGAAAAACTTCCATGCAGCAACATTCGCTAAATGGCAATACAGAGCAAAGTACCATAGATAACAATGTTCTTTCTCAGAGGTGCTGAACCCTGGCTGGCAGGTCCCATCCGGGCCCCAGTGCTGCACCATCCAGTCTGTGGGACTCCCCATAGGTCCATGGGGCACCCTCTGAACCTTGTGCTTGCACACTACATCAGGGACACAAGGCAGTGTGGGGCCCAATCCTGATGTGCAGGACTGGGTAGGGACAGTGCGGGCCTTGGGGCCTGACAGCCACACAAGGGGCCCAATCCCAGCATGCAGGGCTAGGAGAAGTTGGCAAAGGGCCCCAGGACCCAATCCCAGCACAAGGAGGGGGTGGCCTCAGGGCCTGATCTCTGTGCACAGGGCTCAATATCGGCATGCAGGGGCAGTGCAGGGCTGATCTAGGCATGTAGCGCTGGTAGAGACAATGTCCCGGTGCACGGACCCAATGTGGCCCATGGTCTGGCCACTCACGTGACCTGTGGATCCAAAAGTTTGAGCACTGCTGTTCTACTGTAATGTTTTCTGCTATCTTCATCCAGTCTTAAATATTTATACAACTGTGCCATATCACATGGAAAAAAATCCATTCTGGGATCTCTGTCATATATGCCAAAACACCAAAATAAATTGTTGTGTGCTATGTCTGGGGCCCCCAAAAGAGGATATAGATAGAAATTTCTTCTGAGAATTTCTCTCTTATAAAATTATCAATCTCCTTCAAAATGTAGAGGGCCAAATCCCCATGTGGTATGAATCACCACAGTTCCAGATGAATGACAGCAGCTGAAGATCTGGCTCAGACATTTAAAACTAAGAGATCTGACATTTGAGCAGAGAACCCTCTCTCTCCAGAGCGCTGACTGAACAGAAGACTTTACAAACATTTGTTAGACAGACTCTGCCAGAACATAAAAACTATCTCCCTTCAGCTAGTGCCATACATAGAGCACAGTTGTAGGAGGGGGCATAGATGTGATGATCTTTTTTCAAAGATAGAAAAAGAATGTGAATGGTTGGACCATCTAAAAGGACAGAGCTTCTGAAGTTGCTTAAACAAAATAGAAAGCTAGGATTCGGCCTTAGCAATAATGAAAGAGACAATAAATGAGATTGGGTGTCCCAGTATAAAGTATAGAAAAGTGTGAAATCATATGACCCTTATCTTGATGTATAGTGGGCAGCAAGCTACTCTAGTTATAAGGGACCCCAAGCTACCTTAATTATAACTCTAACTTGCTGTTAGACTTCCTAGCAGTCAACAAGTGGAATTTCTGTGCATGACCTAATTTTACTTGCTAACTGAATGTCATTTTCAAGGAGGTAAGGCCACTGTATTTTCAAGTTACATTTTCATAAAGACTTTCATAAAAGTTACTTCTGAAAGACTGTAATTTGATGTCTATGATCACAGGATCTAATTTTCTGTGACAGAGTAGTTGGGTTCTTATTTAACTCTGTACAGATGTATAACTCCCATTCACATCAACAGATCATACCATATGTGTACACAGACACTACGGGTGCATACAGCTATTCACCTCACCTGGCTTATGTTCTCATGGCTCACTTTAAGCCACATGAACACAGACCGGGAGCACTGTGTGCATCTGTTCACCAGTGCTGGGGAAACCAGTGTAACTAATACGGGGTGAGGTGAGGGACAGGCAAGATTGGGTCAGGGGCTAGTGGCTCTGCAGGAGGGTTGCTTGGTCGGGAGAGGTTGGGGGGCTAAAAATAGCCCAGTAAGGGTTGGGAAAGTTGGAATAGCGCAGCTGTGGGGCTGGCCTGTGAACTCATACAGGTATCCATGAGATCAGGTTAACTCGATCTCAATCTAAGTTAGTTCACCTATTCAGATGAACTAACTTACATGAAGTGTGGCATTTTGGGGGTAATGTAAGCCCTCTGCATGTCTGTACAATTGGGCATTTACATCAGCTTAACCCTGGTTAGGTCCATCTTAATGTAGCATCTGTATGTACCCTAAAGTGCAGTCAGTCCTTGGACAGAGGTTCCTTTGATTTGTGATGAAGGGCAAGGATTTTTTGCTCATGTGTAACCTCAGAAAATAGATTTTAATGTCTTAGTGCTGACTTATCAATGGTTTCTGTAATATTAACAGAGATTGCAACTAGCCCTCTCTACTTCTGTATAACTACCTCTATTTTTGGTTAAGACAAAGTTGGTTTCTAAAAGGTTGGCTGGGGCTGGCTACACTGGCTTCTGAAAGGACAAAGAAAAAAGGAGATGGTCACTGTCTGGGTATAGACTCACAGGTATAGCAAAGGCTGTGATCTTCTTACCAAATAGTGTCACAGTTGGCATGGGAACAGCTGAACAATCTGAAAGCCATCAGCTGTCATGATAGCTATTCTTTCTATATTTGCCTAACATTTGCTCTCCTCACTCTGCAAGACCCTTTTTATGGGGTTTAATCCTGGTTTCTTGTGACAAAAGACTCCTTACCCTTCTTTCTGCAGAATCGCATTGGAACAAATACCCATTTTACCAGAAATATTTAAAGCTTTGAAAGCATTACAGCTGAACCCAGAACTCACTGTAAGGCTCTGATCCTGGTTTTAAGATTAACATCCTCTCTCCCAGTTTGTTGAAAGCTAGCAAAATAAATGCAAAAAAGACAAGTTTATGCAATGTCGAGACTGCAAAGTTAGATATTGGGAATGCTGCTGTAAGGTTCCTGGGTCAGTGCTAACTCAGCCACATTGCACGCACTCACTACTTCCTGTTCTCGTTTTACTGGTTACATGAGTAAAGTAATATAATTATCTTTACAAATATATAGCTTGAATGACCCAGGATGAGCACTGTGGCTCAATTTACAACATTTTCAATACTAATGTTTCCTTGTTCTTTTAACTATGCAGTCTCCCTAGTGCATTAATATTGTTTTAAATTTCAATTTCTTTAAAGAAAAAGATTGTTACTTCAAATTCTTTGCTGCTTGTTTTTAAGGTTTCATGTCCTAATTGAGGTAGGGGACAGCTCCAGAATAAATTCAATTAACAGGCCTTGTACACAACATGGAGTAGCATGGTGCCATAGACTACAGCTCTCTCCACCCATGGGGCCTACAGATTCAGTCTGCTCTCTTTAAACTAGCCCAACCCCAATGCCATTTACTGGGTGGTAAAGGAGTTTTCAGCTGGGAAATGTACGTCTGCTACTGTAAAAAATTAATGCAAAATGTCAAGAATTTCACACCCAAGCCGATACTGGCAAAAAGCCAGGAAAATGCTGGTTTCGCTTGGGGTGTGAATATGTTTTTATCATCTGTAATTCAAAAACCTTTATTTCTATAGAAGGAGACAGTGTGTTGCAATGGACTTTGTAGTGATAAATATCAACTGTGTCATTTTTCTCCCAAAAGGGGTTTTCCCACAGTCCTATAGTAATATGCAGTTCAAAAGGCCATGGTAGATTTATAGAGCAATATATTCAAAAAAATGGCATGGAAGTCATTTTATTTTGCTACAGTGTGTTTGACTTGCTACCTTCGCAGTTCTGCATGACTGAAAAAACAGCCAGAGGTCCCAGGGTTTCAACAGGCCTGACGTGATTAGTGGAAGTGTCAGTCGGGTCACTTAGATTTGTGCGAGCAGTTAATCTACCAACCAGTCACTTGTCATGTGACCAGATAGTCTCAGAGCTTTCGACAATATTTTGGCAAGTCGACTGAGTCACAGTGGGGCAAAAAACCAGAACTCCCCCGGAGCCGTGACTGCTTCTGACCGCAGCGATACTGGCCCTAGAATAACTGATTATCCTTTATTCTACTGGTGCCCAAAATCATGCCGGGCACCTTATCGTCCAAATAATAGGATGTGGCCCCTAGCCTGAGGCATTTATGTGATTCTCCTTACATTATTTAAATCCTCGGACTTTAGCAACAGCTTCTAATTGTAGATTTCATTAACTTGCTTTCACAGAAGTTCCTAGAAAATTACATTAGGAGCAGGCGTGAGCCCATGCTGAAAGAAACCCGCATTCAAAAAGTCTATATTTGTTTTAAGAAGAAATTGTTTTACGCCTGCTTTAAGCATATTCCTGAAGCGTAACTAGGGACCTACCAAATTCATGGACCCGATTCCATGGCTGTAACATGGCTGGACCTGCCATTTTGAATGCAGAGCAACGTGCCCCTCTCCCCACCCCACACTTCTGATTGGCTGAGGGGTGCCACAAGTCCCGCCCCTCCCAGGCATGGATTGAAAGCCCTACTTGGAGCTGCTTGGTTTGTTAATTCAATAATTATCACCAGAGATCCTGATTTCCCCTGATAACAATTTGCAAATTCTCTGATTAAAAGCCCCAAGTCCAGGCTTAAAATGAAACACCACAATACGTACAGGTATCAGCTGAACACAATGTTTTATTGACATATTTACAACCTTAAAGCAATTTGGAAGCCTACCAGGGCATCAGTCACTGAGTAATAAAATAAATTCTAAATACCTATAAATTTTGGTATTTGATTTAGGGTATTTTACCCTGGAAAGTCAGAGCTCTCCCCGCTCCCTTAGCTCACATGACACAGGTCCAGGCCCCTCACTCCCAAGCCATAAGCCCCCCAGCCCTGCCAGTGCCTCTCACTACCCCCCACAGCCCCCTGGCCCTGCTGGTGCCCCTCTCTCCCTCCCAATCTCCCCAGCCCCGCTGGTGCCCCCCCCAGCCTCCTGCCCCCCCAAGCCCTGCCAGAGGGGGCCCCAAGCTGCCAGGGCTATGGGGCCAGGGACCTAGCTGTGCAGCCCCCTGTCCCCCACAGCAGCACCTGCGCCCTCCCCATGGGCAGCTCAGTTGGAGTGGAGCCCATGTGCAGGGTTGGTGTGGGCTGCCTGCTGCGGGCTTGGGCAATGTGGGGGTTGGCTCCTTGCCGTTGAATGAACTCCCGGGGGTGGGGGGACCTGTGTCCCCCAGATCTGTGCACAGGGTGGAGGCAGGGTGGGCTGTCCACTGCAGGCTTGGGCTCCCTGCCCTGCTGCCCTCCCCCAGGGCCTCCGGGGCCCGGTGGGCAGGACCCAGCGAGGCAGGGCAGAGCAGGGCTGGGCGGAGAAGCTCCTTGCCACTGTGCCCCCTGCGCTGTCCTGGCGACACACCCCCGTCTGCCCTGCAGCACCAAAGGGGCACAACTGCATGCTGCTGCCAGGAAGGCAGGAGGGAGGGAGCAAGGAAAACTTTTCCTGCCTCTCCCCTTGATACTCCCCTTCCCCCCCGCTTCAGGAGATGGGCAGTCTGCCTTTTCTCTCTCTTTGCCCCCTTACCTCTACCCCTGCCCTTCTAGGAGACAGCCTTTTGCTGTCTCTTTGCTGGGTCTTTGAACATAGCCGGTTCCCTGAGCTTTTTTCACAGGGAACTGGCTATTTCATGGGAGACTGCCAATAACGTGATATCCATGAGATCCATGAAACTGTGTATTTGGTAGGTCCCCAAGTATAACTTATAATCAACAGGCCATATTCAGACCGCTTCACTATTTTTTAACATTCAAAGCACTATGGAAGTTTTGAATAAACAAGTATTAGATGAGGTCTTCAGACTTTGGCCTTATGTATGGATCATTATAATCTAACCTAGTGACTCATAACACTGTGAATTTGGGGGCAAAACTCTGTTCTTTGTAAAAAAAAGTTTAAACATAAAAATGATATTTCACTTTCACAGATTAAAATATATGTGGCTATTTAAAAATATTTTATTAAAAATTCACTACTGACCTGAGACCTATTTTTCCTACCACACATTTTAAACCTTTGAAAGTAAAGTTTAATCCTATAAGTAACCCATACTTACAGTGCTGCTTGTAATAAGATCTTTATTTTCAACAAAATGGCAAAAAATACAAAACCTTCATAATCTGGGCTGCATTGCAACTTAATTTAAGGAACAGATGCTGATTCATTAGGGTCCAGAAACGCATACATGTGTGATGCCATCACACACAGTTTGCTTGTCAGATTTTTACCTGAAACCCTGAGGGATGATAAGTCATGGTGGGATCATGCAGAAATTTGATATTTGAAATCTGACGCACAGCGCCCACCCCCTACACACACCCTCTTAATGATTTACGATTTTTGACTCATTCTCAAAGAATAATACATACTTTAAATTTTAAAATGTTAAAAATTTAAAGTAGCCAGGATCTAATCTGCAGGCTTCCAGGCAAAAAGAAATAATAGGAAAATAAGGACAGAAACTGTCACTTAAGAACACTCCAAAAACTTTACCCATACAAGACAAACCAATAAGATGCTAATCTCCCAGAGTCCTTTCGGTACAGGTTAAGGTACAAATTTAAAGTCCAATGGTTATGCCATAACAACTCCCAGTGTAAAAACTTCTAGTCTGTTATGAGTGCCTTTTATTGGTTTGATATCTGCCATTTTGGAAGCAGTTTGGGCTAATTAACCCCCCAAATCCTCCACCCCACACTTAATTAGGACCCCTATCCACATGCAGGTAAAGGCATGCAGGTAAATCCTGGACTCTCCCTGCACCAGCAAGAAGCAAGCTCCTGCAGCTGGGAGCCCCCTCCCAGCCACAGAGACACCCCCCCACCCCTGCAGCTGGCAGTCTCCCAGAGTCCCGCAGCTGCGAATGAGGTGCTGCCGGGTCCAGCGTCCACGGGTGCTGGGGCTGAGAGTGCCCTCAGCTGTGGGACTCCCAGCCCTGGCTGGGCATGACGCATCCCTGAAGCTAGGAGCTTGGTCATGTAACAGGGCTCCCAGCCACAGTAGAGACCCTGCTACAGGTGTAAATTAAAGCTGGATAGCAACCAGTTATAAAGACAGTACACATTTTCAAGGTCTAACTTTATAGCTGGTTAGATCTTCATGTGGCAAGACAGGTACTTTGCAGGCATAGCTGGTCTCAGTTAATTGTGTAATTAACTTGTTGATCATGCAATACCTGTGACACGTAGAGAGGGGCTTAGAATAAGAAGGACTTTTCACTTGTGCTTTGGGCGGGGAGAACCACTCTAATTAAAGCGTCTGGGGCAGCTTATGTATCAGCATCCCCACACTTCAAAATGGCAGCGGGGGCGCTTTATCTAAAGCTTGTCAAATGAACCTTAGTTAAAGCACTCCTGTCGCCCCTCTGAAGTGCAGGGACTCTAATACACAAAATGCAGAGGCTGGTTGGAGTGCGCTAATTAGTACGCTCCAGCAGACTCAATAAATCAAATCTACTCTGACACACCACAATCACCGTGCATTGGAGCAGTCGCCCTGCACGTGTACAAACACCCAGAGTGTCCACATGTTAGATTTATATCTACATAATTATAGTGGTTTCATTTTCCTCGTATACCATAAATATATAGATATAACTGAAAAATAATGTCCTAGTAAACAAGCACAGCAAAGAGCAGAGACCATCATCATTACAAAGGAAAAAAGGAAATACTATCCTGTGCATATTGATGAACCAATCCCTTGCGAAATGGTTTAGTTTCATTATCATTTTAATTAACTTTAAAATCAAAATTGAATTATTTCTTCCAGTGACCTGCAGCAGCACATCAACTTCCTCAAGATAAATTCACAAATATAATATGAGAAGTAACTGGCTAGGCAGCAATATGCAGAAAAGATTCTGGAGGTTATACTGGACCACAACCTGAATGCAAGTCAACAAAAAAGCAAATACAAGATGTAATTATTCTGCTTTATTAGATATTGGTGAAGCCTTAGCTTGAATCCTGTGTCTATTTTTGGCACTATGTTTTAAGAAATATGTAGATAAATTGGAAAAAAAGTCAAGGGGAGAGCTACAAGAATAGCAAAAGGTTTAGAAAACAAGACCTATGTGGAAAAGTTGAATGAACTGAGTTATTTAATCTAAGAGAGAGAAGACCAAGCAGGAACATGAAAACAGCCTTCAAAACACATGAAAGAGTTCAGTTTTCTATATCCACTGAGGAACAACAAGAAAATGGAAACTGTAATTTGTAGCAAATGAAAGTTGGGTTGGATGCTAGGAAAATCTTGCTAACTACTTAGCTAGTTAGTAGTTATGGTTATCTAAAGGGGTAGTTGAATCACTGTCACTGAAGGACTTTAAGACCGGAAGGGCACATGATGCCCAAAACCTTGTCCAACCACTCTCCCAACTATATGGTTGGTCCAATAAAAGATATCACAAAAAAATCTTGCTTTCCAGGACAGACTAAACACCCAACTTTTAAAGATGATCTTGATACACTTGAGGAGGAGAAGGCTGGTGTAGATAACCTCCTGGACTCCCTTTCTCCATCTAATTGTCTACGATTCTGTTACGTCACCAGAACTCAGTATTTTCTAAGACTGGAAAAATATTATTTTGAAGTGCTTTTCCATTTTTTATATTTCCCTTCTTTCCTGGTTCTGATGAGATCTCAAAGCAAAAGGTTTAAAACAGCACCTCATGTTTCAAAAGAGCAGCAAAACTCTAGAGGTCGGTCAAGCAGAAAAAAATTCAGGTTGAGATTTCAAATATCCAAAGGGGGGATCTAACTGTGAAAGTAAATAAAGAATTTAGCATGTCTGAAAGGCAGTCATAGTTTCAATGTCCAAAAAGCATGGGAGATTGTGAGTTGTTAGGAGGAGACTGTATCATCAGCCACTAGGGTAGCTTCACATATTTCACCATAAGGAAATCCAATCTCAAATATTTATTTTCTGTAAATTGTAAGGAGAGAGGAATACACAACTCCGCACTGGAAAGAAGTAATCCCCAAAAAGCTGGATTCAATTATGAAAGGTAATGTATTCACACACTTTTTGTTTCTGTTTATTTAAAAAATAAGGCAAGTGCCAAACTCTAAACTTGAGCTTTATACCTGTATAAATGTGGGGAAGACCAGGAACAAATTCTATTTGCCTTTTGGCTATTGTGTTTTTAAACTTAGGCATCAATTAGTGATTTGTTACTTTTTATTTTATTATTACCTTCTAATACAGACATTTAGACTAGGGCTGTGCGAAGCTTCGGGTGCCGATTTGATTCAGAGGAGATTCGGCATGGTACGGTGGCTGAGTCTTCAAATCTGAATCAAATCGAGACCAATTAAAAGGTATGAATAGATTCAAAGCTCTCCGAATTGATTTGCAAAAGATTCGAAGAGTTTTGGTGATTCGGGCAGTCCCTGCTGGCTGCAGCACGGAGCTAGACCTGAACTCAGAGCTCATAAGTAGGGGGCGGGGGGACCCCTGTCAGGCCACATCTCCTGCCTGCTCCCCCACCCCAGCCCACTCCCCCAGCACTGCCATGGCTACCCTGCCCGCCCCAGCTCCTGGCCCTTTAAAAAAAACCCCACTCACCAGGTGCTACCAGCTGGGGGGGGAATGATCCCTGCTGCCCCCCACTGCCCCATGCCATGTGGGGGCTCTGCCACAAGCCCCCCAAACCCCGCCACTCTCCCAGTCCCCCCATGGCTGCCCCACCTGCCCCAGCTCCTGCCTTTTAAGAAAAAAAATACACCCCCCCCAACTCACCAGCTCCCACAGAAGCCTTGGGGCTTCTGGGGGTTCATGGAAGAGCCCCCCATACAGCACGGGGCAGTGGTGGGCAGCAGGGGCTGCCCCCCCGCCACTGGGCAGGAGCCGGTGAGTTGGGGCTTTTTTTGTTTTGTTTTGTTTTTTTTAAAGGGCTGGGACCTGCAGCAGGCAGGGCAGCCATGGTGGGGGCTGGGACAGTGGGCGGGGGTCGGGGGGCTCCCCCACGTGGCATGGGGCAGTAGGGATCATCCCCCTGCCAGACAGCATCCGCTGAGTCAGGGCTTTTTTTTTTCAAAGTGCTGGGAGCTGGGGCGGGCAGGGCAGCCATTGAGAGCAGGCGGGAGATGAGGCCTGTGTGATTCAGAGATTTGGCAGCAGCCAGATCTCCAAATCAGGTTCGGCTGAATCAAGTTGCGACCGTGATTTGAATCACCAAATTGAATCAATGTCCCCTGTATCAGCTGAATTTGACTCTTAAGCAAATACTAGCCGCTTTAGACAGGCCTAATTTAGACCTTCTAATATAGACCTTTAGAGCCTGTATCCCATAACTCTAACTGGAGTTAGACTTCTGCCCTCAGTTATATCAGTGCAACCCCACCGATTACAACCTCATTTGAGCTGGAGTTCCTTCTGTGCGAATGGGAGAGTAGAATTTCTTCATGTATAGAGCAACCATCATTATTGTAGGGGAATCCAGGATGGGACAGGACAGGATGGGAGAGGGGTGGGAGGCATCAAGGGGCATGTGTGCATACAGAGCCCCATATCTGCGGCTCCCAAGTTTCCACCAATCCAGGACTTTTGCTTACGTTTTCTCTAACAGCTGGAACACAGAGACAGCCTGGTCACCATATTAACATGGATAAGAACTCAGGAGGATCCTATGTTTTTACAATAGAGCTGATTCTGTTAAGTATTTACAGAGATGCTCCAACTGCAGCCAGTCTTCAATCCATGCGCACAGTTGGATCTAGGGATACACTGCACCAAAACTTGTTCTTGTCAACTTTTGGGTGCTGTTGTGTTTCCTTTTTGATTTAGATGGTGACTACTACTACATGAGCTGTTCTCATAAAAGCTATTATGAAGTTGTTCCTGTCCACCAAAAATGAAGCATCTCATCAAAACCCAGAAGCAATGAGCCCACTCATGCAGATGTCTCACAAAAATGGTGTTATAAAAGGATACTTTCAGGAGTCATCTTTCACTTGCAATCATTTATGCAAGTCAAGGAGGAAACATTTAATTATTTTTTAAGAGTTTCAGTTACCCAGTTCATTTTAGTTACAATGCTGTAATTATTGCTTTGCTTGATCTTTTGTATTTATGTAATATCAGAATCACAATGGCATCATCCTCAAAACCTGTTCATGCTACATTTTGAAAACATACTAGCACCCTATGCGTGTTTCACTGATGATATGAGTGACATAAAAGGTCTGTAGTAAAAGTTGGCTTGCTTGTTTTCCTCAACAAAAAATAGTAATAGGAAGTAGCTTTCAAGAAGTAAGCTAACTCTGCAGTGGCTCTAAATACAAAGTAGATGAAATAAAATAGGATTGTCTATTGAGTTAACTGTATAAAGAAGCCTAGAATTTTCATTTGGAGCATTTTTGATTTCTTCAGTTATCTACAGTAAAAGCAGCTCCAAGAAAACAGACATATTGGGCACTGTACTCAGTCATGTCAGAGATAGATGAGTAGCATAATGGGATTGAAGCAAAGTAGCCACTTCTCCCAGTAATCATGCCAAATTGTGGTCCTACTTAATTTGTGGGCAAAACTCCTATTTATTTCAATGCTGTAATGATATAACCCAAGGAACAGCTTCTGTCATTCTTTGATACTGCTGTAACTCCATCCTCTTACACAAATGAGAAAGAAAGAAAAAGTTGGACACGGAGTGTGAGAGAGAGATAGGAAGCAACATGTAATGTTAAGAAAAGTTGTCCATGAAGAGACAGGCATTTAGCATAACAAAGTAAGTAAAACTGATGAGAAATTATGGTTATCGCTCACATTATATATGTATGGTCTGTGGGCATAAAGAGTTTCCAAGAGTACTTGATTTTTAAAGAGTTTTAAAGACTACTTGATTTTTTCCAAATGGATTCAACTAGACATATCAACATAGTTTTTGCTTATAGTTTGTTTGCAACTTTTGAGAGAGACTGTTTCACTGGCATAACTCTTTGTGGAAACTATATTTTAATTCACATTCATGAGCACAAACTAAAATCCAATTTAAAACGTGTATGCATGGGTGTTTGTACCACAAGTGTTTACATGCTTATGCAAGCAAGGAACACAAGTAAACCTATGCATCTTTTGTGATCAATGACAATTAAGCAACCTACCTCCATTTCAAATATTCGCAGCCAAATTAAATAAACCCCCCTAAGATATTCTATATAAACTCAGATAATGAACAGAATGAAAACATTTGAGGACATCACAATCATTTCAAATCAAAATCAAATCAGCAAATAAACTATCAGTTGTGATTTATTCACTCTACTGTAACAACAGCATTCACAAGTAAAAATACAAGTTAATATTTGATCTATCAGATGCATTTGCTTTTTTGGAATCACAGAAAAATACTACTAGAGGGGATTTCAAGAGGTTGTTTAGTCCTACCCCTGCTCAAAGTGTCTCTGAACCATCCCAGAAAAAATGTTTGTCAAACTTGTACTTAAAAGCTTCCAATGAAGGAGATTCCACTACATCTCTCAGTAAACTGTTCTAGTGCTTAACCACTGGCAGGGTTACAAAGCTGTTTCTGATATCTAACCCACATATTTCTTGTTCCAATTACCTTGCTTCAGGGCTTTGTGCACACTGAACTCAGTGAAACAGGTCCCATGGCTTCAGTCCCTGCACAACTAAATCAATTTTCCCTCCTTGTGACATCAAAAAGGGCAGGAAGGTCCAAATAAAAGATGCTCAGTATCCCACTATTTAAGTATATCATTAATAATTTATTTCATATAGTTAATAATTTATTTACTTGTAGTCAAATTTAATACAGTTAATTAGATTTAATGTATAAATGTACTTGAATCTATTTTAATAGTGGATGGGCTATTAAAGTCCCATGGATAAACACATTAAAAGAAAAAGGAGTCCAAGAAGGCTAGCAGTTCCTAAACGACATAATATTAAAGTCTCAACATCAAGCTATTACAACACAGAGGAAAGATCTAAAGAACCTTACAAGGTCAATCCGGCGACCCAAAGAGTTTCTTAACTATCTGAAAATCAAGAGTTACATACAGACAGTGATGGAAGGGTGTGTCACTAAGGAAGTATACAAAGGAATAGCATGAAGCTGTAGGAATAGCTGTAGAAAACAAAGGTGAAAAATGAGCTACAAGTAGCCAGAAATAGACAAGACAACAAAAAAGAAGATCTACAACTGTAAAAAAAATCAAATAAATAATAATTATAATACAAATATAAGATAGAACCTGGAAACTGTGAGTTAACAGCAGAATAGACACAGAAGGTGAATACAAGAAAAACTGTAAGCAGAGGACTTGGAAAATTAGCATAAACCAAAACAGAAAGGAAATACAGATCATAAGTAGAAAGCACATAAAACTTAACTAAATTAAATCAATTTAAATAATCAGGGCCTGCTGGAATTCATTATGGCAAAAAATACATATTGTTCAGATGTGATCAAGCGTTTGAACCAATGTGAAAATGTTGGCATCCTAAAATAAATCAACTCATTCTAATTATTCTGCGCTTTCACTTTCTCTAGTATTCTAGTAAATTCTAATCCATAGTGAAATGAGGAGAAAAAGTAAAATCTAAATCGTAAATTTCCACTTTTCCAGTGGTTTCTCCATTTAGCTGCATCCAAAATATTCTTTGGGTCTTAGTAGATGCATCCACACATGCCATTAGTGCTATAAAGCCTTCCCTGGGAGCACATCTACACATGCTTCCTGTTGGGAGCAGCTCTGTACAGGGCTGCTCATACCCTGCTCTGGTCCCTCTAGCTAGGCAGGGATTTTCCCAAGTGGGACAGCTCCTGCCCAGCCCCTGGTTGCACATGAAAGCAAAGAGCTCTCCAGTCCTGCCATTGCTTGGCTCCCAGCTCCCCTGGGGAGCTGAGAGCTGAGCAGCACTGGGACAGAGTGGGGGCAGAGAGCTACCCCATCCCGATACTGCTCAACTCCCAGTTGCAGTAGATTAGCCTACTGTGCAGTAAAGCATCTCATATAGACACATCCTTGTCTTTTACAGTAAACTGGCTAAGCTGCATCATTCCCCAATAGATTAGTTCCTCTATCTAAGCACTAAACAGAAACTCTTGAACAAAACTGCAGGATAACTGATATGAGTATAGCATAAGCTATAGTACTACAGAAAGAAAATGTTTGTGGTAAGCACAAAGCATCTGGCCTCAAGTAAATGCCTAGCAGAAGAATGGGCAGCAGAATATAGCACAGCATCTCCATTGATCTGATCACTCCATTTTATTAACTCTAAAGGGAAAAAAATGATGGCAGATGTGCACTTCAAGTGGGTTGACTTTGAGAGAAAAAATGTAACTGTTAGAGTGTGGGACTACATAAAACCCTTTAGCTAACAGAAGTGTGGTATAGGGCTTGATTCATTAATTTTTGTGAAATCCTTGGAGGCCTTTGAATGAAAGGTGCTAAACTGCAACTTATTATCTTCCACAGCTCTCTGCATAAGAAGCAGAGAAAACATACTTTATAAATCAATAAATCATCATTTAACTGAAATGTTTGCCAACAACATTTAGTTTCTCAATTTGCATTCAAAGTGGAGGATATGTTGTTGTTACCCAGAAACCAGAGCAAGTATTAAGGTGGTGAGCAAGCAGAAAATGAACAGAGATCCCAAGAGCAGAATATTTCAAAACTCAGAAGTAACATCAAGTGAAGCCATTTCTCTTTATATTTCAAACCTAACTTCCTGTCTCAAAAGAAGTTATATGAGTATAATTAGATGGAGCCAAGGAGTTATTTCTCACAGGGAAATGCTGATGCTGCTGAAGCCACAAACAGAGTGTTATATGCAAATACCATGTATTATTCTCTTAGTATCCCCCATCTTGTATGAAAAACAATATTCAGATACCAGGATCAGTTCCTCTGACGTAAAGTGAAAATATATGACCACATTCTGTAGTAACCTGCAAGACCCTCATGAGGGCTGAGTATAGGTTGCACAAGGAAAAAGTAGTGGGGAGACACCAGAAGTCAGTTTGTTGGGGCAGGCAATTATTTGGGCCCATGGGCCACATAGGCAGTTCTGGGGAGCTGCCACAGGCCAGTCAGCACCCCTGCTCCAATAGCCTGGAGCCCGTGGCTCCTTCCCACCACCACCAGTGCATAACCCCAGCCTGCCCTGCACCTGCTCTGGACTTGACCCCTGCCAGAGTGCACCAGCTGGACCCTGCATGCACAGCCCTGCATCGCCCGTCCATGCTGAGCAGCACCAGAGGCCAGGCAGAAGCTGCTGGTCAGAGCATGGGAAAAGTGGCCCCTCCATTTCACCACTGCTGGGCCCTTCTTGCTGCAGCTGCCCAGAGCCCGTGTCCAGGCTGCCCTGAGGTTCCTCTCTGCCACCGTCACTGCTGCCTCCAGGCCATCCAGCAGGGCAGTGGTAGTGGTGCAGAGCTGCTGCAGGGCAGCCTGGGTGGGTGCAGGGTCCAGAAAGCTGCAGCAAGAAGGGCCTGACAGCAGTGAAGAGGAGGGGCTGCTTTTCCCCCACGCTGAGCAGCAGCTTCTGTCTGGCTGCTGCCACTGCTCAGCATGGGCTTGCAAGTCTGGAGCAGGCACAAGGGCAGACCGGGGTACAGCATGGGCCGGGCCAGGGGCGGGGCTGCATGCATGGGGTCTGGCTGGCCCACTCCGCCAGGCCAAGTCTGGAGCGAGCGCAATGAGGGCTGGGCTCAAGGCTGTGCACATGGGTTCCTGCCAGTACCACAGGGCTGGGGCCAGTGATGACAGCAGCCAGGAGCCACCGCCACCTGGGCTGCCTAGAAAGGCAGTACAGCTGCGGTGCTGCCTCAGTCCTGCTGCATGCCCGGGGTGGCAGGACATGCCATGGGCTAGACAGTGCCTGGACCAGTTGAAACTCAGGGACCCACCACAGGCCAGACAAAGTCTTTCTGTGGGCTGGATGGAGCCCGCGGGCTGTATTTTGCCCACCCCTGGTTTATGTGCACATGGATTGAAAGTTGGCTGCAGATGCAGCATCTCTAATACTTAACAGAATTAGCTCAGCTGTAAAAAACATAGCATCGCTTGAGTTCTTACCCCTGCACTACATGAAGAAAATTCTATGCTCTCATTCACAGAGATAAGAGCTCCAATCACCTCAAACGAGGTTGCAATCGGCAGTATTGCACTGGTATAACCAAGGGCAGAATTTAGCTCTTGGGGTTAAGTCTTGGTGTCCCAACCAAATTTTTATCTTGGAAAACATCCACCCGCCTGGAGATGAAACATGAAATGTTTCAGGAAGTTATGAGTGACAGAAACAGGTTTATAATGGATGCAGAAAGCAGCGAGCAAGTGTTCAATTCCAGTGACCAATATAATAAAACTTATATATGTTGTCTGTAACCTCACAATTTTAGGAAATCTTGAAAAGAATGAGTTTTAATGCACCAAATGTCCATAGGGATCATTGACCATTTGCTGATCAGCAATGAGTTCATTAAATCAATGGACTTCATTAAGTCAGAGGCAAGTTTATAATCAGAGCGATGACATGTTTAAGTTTCTTGTACTCTGGCCTCCACAACCCCCTACAGCTTATTAGAAAAACTAATCAGATTGAATTTTCCACCATGCTGTTTATTGTAGCCCTAATGGAAGACAATCACTTTAAAATTATACACTCAGAAGGTAATTTCTATAAACCATAAGCCACTGAATGATTCTCTCTGGAATACTTCTCTCTTTTTTCCTTGGGATGAGATAAATAATAATGTTTTTGGCACAATTTTAAGGCTGTTTTTGCAATAAAAAATGTAACAAAAATGCTACTAGAACAGGAATGTGTGTTGGCTTTAATTTAAAAGTAAGATGTATTTTCTACTTTATGATTTGATTATCCAAAATTATTAAAACCTATTTTTTGCACCACCATGCTGGAACGCAAACCACTGTTAATAAAGATGCAGATAAAGCTTTCTGAATTTCACACCCCAAACTTATCATCATAAAATCAAGAATTTTCTGAACTAGTTTGGTAGTATGATCTTAAGGAAAAATGTGGCAAAATATAATGAAATTTTATTTTCAAACAAGGTTGACTTAAATAGTAGGGAAAGCCAGAAGTGTATGCATACCATCTAATAACAACAAGCAGTAAAGAATCCAGTGAATAGATAAAAAACATGAAGTGATGATGACCTAGCACCTGCAGAACTCCTAGCACCCATCTTTTACTTATACACTCATCTCCACAGATGTTAAATATGTCCATGGAGGGGACTTTTCTAGAAGTGTCTCACAAGAAGCTGCCTCACTCACACAATCATACTAAGTTGAAATGGGGAAGCCAATAAACCTCCCTATCCTTTCTAAAGATCACAAACTGTACTGATATCTGAATTTGAAATCTGGTTCCTTTTTCAGAGTGGTAACTAAATTGCAGACCTAGCAGAGACAATCTGAGGTTGAACTGGACATTCCTCTATTCCTTCCAATTCATAATAGGTTCTTCCAAAATAGGGTTGAGATATATTGCTGAGCACTAGGGAGAATGAACATGTTGCGTCTATTCTGTTGACAGAGGACTCTACTATATGCCTGCAAATCTAGTAGCTTTCATAAACCCTAAATTCACAGAAATGGGAATTAAAAAAAAAAATGTTAGTTTACTTTTCTCCCTCTGTCCAATGAAGGGCAGTTTGCAAAGATAAAAGGGTAAATTTTCCACAATGTATTCCTGGAGAATTAGGATAGGGCACACATCGTCACCATGGATTCTTGTAAGACTTCAGGAATATCAACTTGAACATGCCAATTGTTTGGGTACAGAGATACATGTGTTCTCCATCATGTTGGGCATTTCCACCATCAAGGCCAGACACTTGATGAACATACCCAGTGCTGCAGAGATCAAAGGGTAAAATTTCCCTTGCTGTGACTGCTTTCTGAACAAGAGTAGAAATACTTTTGGTGAGCTACACTGATACAAAAATATGCATTTTTAGTTAAAGACCCCAAATCAATCTTGTAGAAGGAGAGTAAGGATGGCAGGAACTAAAGTCCATGTGAAATTTAAACTTTCTCCAGCATGTGCATCACTGCTTCATAGTCAGAAGGCCACAGGAAAGTATGTCTGGAAAGGACCTCTGGAAGTCATCTAGTCCAGTCCTCTGCTCAAGGGAAGGATCATCCCTGACTAAACCATCACAGCCAAACATCTTCAAAATTTCCAGGGATACCAATTCCACAACTTCTCTAGGTAGCCTGTTCCAATGCTTGACTACCCTCAGGCCTCCTCTACACCTTACAGGTACTGCCCAATTAACTGGTACAATTATCTGGTCCAGCTACATGTGCAAAGTAACTATCACACAATAAAAGGCTCCAACCAGCTATAAAACTAGACCTTGAAAATATGTACCAACTTCATAGCTGGTTGCTTTTGAGTTTTAATTAGCATGTATACCAGGGTCTCCCCTGCTGCTGGCAGCCTGGTCAGCAATCCCCCTGCCCCAAAGATATATGAAACCCCCAGGGCTGGTAGATCACCGTGATCCTCTGGTCCCAGGTGTTTCCTACACACCTGAGATGGGGAGATTGCCCCTGTGGTGATTCTCAGACCCAGGGGTTTCCCTGCACTCCAGGGTGGAGAGATCACCCCTGCCACAATCTTCTGGCGTCAGGCTCCCAGTGCACTGGCAAAAAGACACAATGGGATCTAATGCGCCATCCCACAGTTGTGTCTCCTGCCACACACAGGTGGCACGGTAGGAGGCACAATTGTGTGAATCATTCATTAAATCCCATCATACCTTTACCTGCATGTATAGAGGGGCTCTCTTGATCAGAAAGTTCCTCCTACTCTCCAGCCTAAATTACATGTGCTACAGCTTGAGGTCATTGCTGCTAGTCCTGTCCCCTGTGGCCACAGAGAAAGTGCATCTCCATCCTCTCCATAACCACCCTTCAGGTATTTGAAGACTTTATCACATCCCCCTTCAGTCTTCTGTGCTCCATATTAAAAAAAAAAACAAAACTCAGTTTTTTCAGCCTCTGCTGCCCATGCCCCAATTATTTTTTTCACCCTGTACTGGACTCTCTCCAACCTGTCCATATTCTTTTTGAAGTGTGGGGCTTGAAACAAGACAAATCATTCCAGGCGGGGCCTCACGAGTGCTGAATAGAGTAGAAGAATCACTTTTCTTGATTTCAAGTAACACTCCTGTTAATACAATCCAGTATACTTTTGGCTTTTTAGCAACAAGAGTGCAGTGTTGGCTCATATTCTACTTATGGTCTACTACAACCCCCAGGTCCTTTTCTGTATTACTGCAACCTAGCTATTCATTCCTCACTCTGTATTCATGCATGCAACTATTCTGTCCCAAGTGCAGTCTTGTACTTGTCCCTGTTAAATCGCATCTGTTTGAATGCAGACCATTTTTTGAGTCTGTCTAGATCCTTTTGCTCTCTTTTGAAATAAGGAAATACCTCAAGCAAACTCTTCCCCTCTGTATTATTTTAGCACTTTTCTTGGCTCTTAATGACAATACTATCTAAGACAATGGGGGCCAACCTCTTCTGTAGGTGTCCCATGAATTAGCCCACCTCTCTGAGTCCCACTCTAATCACTCCGCTTTCTACTTTGTGCTCCCTGTCCAAACCATTCCTGTTTTCTGCATCCTGCTCTGTGCTCCGTGATTGATCTCCAGTTCTGCCTTCTGCTTCTTGCCCTATCTGCTGTTGTGCTTCCTGCCCCTTCCTCATCTGCCATGTGCCACATGCAGAGGCAGCCTGAGCACAAGGTGGCTACCACTGGTCCAAGGTGACAAAATAGTCAGATGCCTCATTCAATCTCTAACTAACCCTGAAGTTGAAAATAAATAATCTGCAACAGCTGTAACCTAATCACACCAAATCAAATGACCATTTTCATTATTCTAGTCAAGTATGCAAAAAGTAAAACAGAGAAAATTAATTTTGATATTATTTTAAAAATAATCTGAAAAAATCCAATTTAACCTGACTTCATCCTTTAGCTAATACTGCTAGACAGTGTAGCCTGATTCATTGGGCTGTGCTGCCATCTTGTGGTAGTCTGTATACACAAAACCTTTCAACAAGCCTGCAAATCCCTTGTGTCAGAGAGGCTGATGCATCATTAGACAGAACTAAATGGGAAAGCCAAACAAGCAACACCATGACACTTCCATCATGTGTTTCAAGTCCACATCACCATTCTGTGTAAATAGAGGCAAATACTGAAAACATAACTATGAAATAACAAATAGGTTTTATTACAATCCAATTTCCAAGTTATATTTTCTCCTTTAATATTCAAAAAGGAAAAACTAAACAATTTATTATCTTATGATGAAGTGAAATATGCAGAGAAATTAACCCTTCTTTAAAAAAAAAAAAAATAGCACATATGCCATTTGTCTAAAAAATTAATTCTCAACACAATGAACCCTTCTCCTAAGGAATCATCTGTAAACTCTCCTTTAAAAATCATCTGTACATGCAGCTTTGATCCCATAGCCAAGTTCACTCTTCCCAAGTTCTTCAGTGAGCAAGTGAATTATAAATAACAAAACAAAACAAAACAAGTATTTAGGTATGTAAAAAAACCACAATAAACTAACAAGTAAAATAGCTTAATATTTCAAGTTAGTAAATGAACATGTAAACTAAGTAAGTTTTAAGTCAGAAAACTTCAGCTCAGGTTTTAATATAAACTGCACAAAAGTTGGCCATGATCCTGGAAGTAATTCTTTGCAGGTGAGCACCAGAGCATCTCTACTGAGTCACTTGCAAGACCAGGCACTTTAACATTAACCTGAAATAATCTTTCTTAATAAAACCTAGTCTTCAGGTGACTATTCCCTGAGCAAACACAGCCTTACAGTATGCAAATCTTAACTCCTCTTAGTGCAAAAAGGGCCTGAATGTGGCATGAATTCCCTTGTAGAGCATCCCTTATACTATCCTAATCACAAATTCCCACTTAAAGGACATGTGCTTATGTTAATAAGTGCTGAAGCATTTGTCAAAATGAATGGCTGAATTTTGACTAGCCAGCATGCAGTTCAAATCAGTACATAAAGTATCCACTCATTTTTCCGCACACATCTTCCCCCCAAAAGATATAGAACAAAAAAATTATGGCCAAAGTTTTAAAACTCAAATGAAATTCACTTCTCATGTCTGCTAGGTATTTCTTCTGTCATATTTAAAATAATGATTCTATATATTTTCATGGAAAACTTTTAATACTAGACTTCACTAATAATGCATTTTTCATCTACATTTAGGTGTGTCCTTTTTCTTTGTATTACTACATTCTTCTTCTCTTCCTCCTATTTCCTGAAGCGTCTTTCAAACAACTCCTGACTTTCACTCCTTCTCCAAAGACGCAGCTTTCAGGAATTCAGAAGGTATAAGGCCTCTCTGTCCATTTAACTCCCCATAGTAGAATCCACCATCATCTACAGATCCAAACACTGTGATAATATCTCCAGCACTAAATGTTAGCTCACTTTCCACATCCACATTTATTGAGCTCTCCCTCGGGTTGTAGTCAAAGACAGCCACCATTGTCTTAGAAGCAGACTGTTCAACCTTGCTATCTTGCTGGGCACATTCTGAGTGAGACTTGTCATTCCTATCTTGTATATCCAGCTTTACTAAATTCATCCTGGAATCTGTATCAGTAACAGAAGCCTGTTTTAACAACTGCTGTTTCATTTCAATACTGTCCATCTCCACCTCAGACACCATATTACATGGAATGTATCCAACCTTTCCTTCAATTTCACCTTGGTAGAACCCATCTACATCTTTATCACCAATCACTTTTACAACCTGCCCCTTTTTAAATGGAAGTTCCTCTTCAGCTGCATCAAGATTAGGTGACATAGATGCAGGATCATAGTCAAAAAGGGCCAAAAACATCCTTGTTGAGCCATCACTAACCATTTCCTTCAAGTCTGACCTTTTCAGAAAATCTGTTCTGGAAAATGAAGATGTCACTGCTTGGCTTGTGCTCAAAGTCTTGCTCATTTTTTTTATTTGAGACCACTGTGTAGGAAACTCTGGAGACTCCTTTAGACAGGAATCTTTACCAGCAATCTTTATTCTGTTATCTTCCTCCCTATCTAAATCTAGCTCTTCTTCTTCCTCTGTCAAAGTACCTAAAAGAACAGAATTACGGTTGTGTTCACCAGGAAAATTACATTTCCAGTTCCCTGTTCCTGGTGTTTGGTCTTTCTTTGTTTCACCAACAGACACACCTAGGATTAATACTTCTTCAGGCTTCTTCTCTGAGACATCTAGAATCTCCTGAACATTTAAGGTATTAATTTTTATGTCTCTATTATAGTCTTCCTGCAATTCAAGTTGGCTAGAGCACAGCCGAGGCACAGAACTCAACCAATTCCTGTCATCTCTCTCAATGTGTCTCTGAATGGCTGAATCTTTCACAGACTTGTCCTCAGAGTTCACATAATGGGTTGTCATGGACATTTTGATGTTGCTGGCATCTACCTGATTTTTTAACATATCATTTTGGGTCAAAAAGAGCTGCTCAGTTCTCTTTCTCCGAATGTCTTTTGGAGTCCTGGCACTGGCTGATTCTTCACACAATCTGGCAGGAAAGGCAAGGCTCAAAGACTGTACACTGACTGATGTCTGTTGATATGCCACACATTTATTATCATATTCATTTCTTGGAATGGGTGACATTGATGACATGGCAAGCTCAGGCATCAAGGAAGAACTGTGGGAAGTGAACAATTGCTGTGGGGAGACGTTTGCTGGCAGGGAAGTAAGGGAATCTCTGCAGCTAGAGGTGAAGCAAACTGTACATTTCTCATTTTTTCTGGCCACATCCAACTGTGAAGACAGGGAAGATGTGCTATGTGTCAGACATTTTTTTACAGGCTGAGAATCTATCAATTCCCCACAGGGATGTTCAGGGGTCAGGCTGGTAGGCACAGACTTTGAATATTCCCTCTTCTTTACTGTCAATAATGCTGAGGGTATCAGAGCTGGCACAGAATCCACTGACTCTCCATAAGGAGACAATGTTCTCACAGAAACCTTCTGAGACACTTGGAAGATCTCTAACTGGGACAGCTCTACTAGGACACTCCCAGTTATTGGAGACATAACTTCTGTTACTCTTTGACCATTCACATACACAGCATAACCTGTGACTTGTACCCCATTGGATGATCCTGCTGCATCTATAGTCACAGGCAGCCAACTGATAACTAGACTGTCCACCGAGGGACCAGGCTCTACCTGAACATCAAGTGGAGCATCAGGTAATCCCGTTGATGGAGTAACAAATGTAACTGTTGCCGATTTCTGCATCCATTTCTCCTGGGACAAATTGTATGTCATCTTCTGAGGTTGTGCATCCACTTGTACAGTGTACTGAGTGTTGGGCTGTAGGTTTTGGAAAGTGTACCAATAAATCCCAGCCTTGGTAACATCATACTTTTCCTCGTTAAGGTAAACCACGTGAGTATAATTGCTGCTGCTTGGTAACCACGTGACTTCTGCTGAAGTAGCAGTGATGCTCCTTATTTTCAGAAGTTCTGGTGCTTTATGAAAATCTTTCCCTACAAGGAAAGTACACTGCATCTTATCTGAATTTCCCTTTTCCATTACACTTTGAACAGAAATCCGATAGGTCTTAGCATTTAAATCCATATTCTCAATCACTACTTCAGTTTGACAACCAAACCTTACATTTTGGTATAGCACTTTATCTACATAAATGTTATAGCTTTGTACATCTCCCCTGTCAGCTGGCAAAAATGGTGGCTCCCAACCTATAATAATGCTTCTTGCCAATTGCTTGATTAGGGTCAGGTTTCTTGGATAAGGCACTTTGACATAATCACTAGGCACCTCAGTGTCTCCTTCTAGTCTATTAGTTAACATACTGATACATATTTTTTCATCAAGACCATTACTCTTTTCCCCACTGCTAAGACTTCTGCTCAGGAAACTTGTTTCATGATATGACACATGTGACAGGTCACCTAGCTCTGGAGGCACAGAGGCCATCAGGTCATCATCTGAAACTTCATCTACCAAATTAGAGGGAACCAACCCTCTTCTGCCATCCATCAGTTCTCCTTTAAAAAAGCCATCCTCATCCATATCTCCAAAAATGTAAACATATTCTCCAGCTGTCAATGGAAGCTCTGTTTCAGGGTTCTTGTTAGGACCTTCAAAAGGGTCATAGCTATATCGAGCTAAAAAGACTCGAAGTTTTGCAGAACCTTGTCTCTGTGCTTCTAAGGTAAGGGAAAATGCATTTGTCTCTAATTCTTGCATTTCATTTGCAGTATCTTCCTCTGGAGAAGGGCAGGAGTTGGGACTACTCTGCCCTGATTCTGATTTTGAGAAGTCTGTCTGGGACTCCTGTTCTTTGACTTGACTTTTAGACCCAGAAAAACAATCTTCTGCAGAGATCTGTGCTGTGGAAAAACATATAGTGCATGGCAACTTTGAAGTCACAATGTCAGATTTTTTTACGTGGAACTGTTCAAGTTCCTGAGACAGAAGATTAAATTGTTCAGTTTTACTGTGATACTGCTTCTTATTCAGGGCTTCCTTTAACTGCATTTCCAACTCATTACATTTTTTCTGTTTCTTCTCTATTTCTTGCTCAAGATTTTCACATTGCTGGTATTTTTTACCCAGCTCTAGTTCCAAATGCTCTATCTGCTGCTTGCTGTATGGGTCGGTCTTTAAAGGCATGTTCTCATGTTTCTCGGACATACGTCCCAATGGTAATACTACTGTCTCTATACCATTTGCCAAAGCAACTGATCCTGTTGGTGTCTCCTTTGGAAAACATGAGTCATCTAAACTGGCGTCTATGTTTGGTACAGATGTTTCCTGAATTGGGCACATGGCAGTAGTGGAAGAACTGTCTGAACCAAGTTGGGAGCACTGCAGAGACTCTTTCAGGTTCCTCAACATTATCTGTCTCTGTAACCGTAACACTTCTTTTTGAGACTCTCGCAACAAGTGATCAAAGTCACTAAAATTGAGCTCGCATGAGCCATCCTTGCCTGTAGCCAGTTTGGCCTGCAGCTCCCAACACTCCTTCTGCAGGGCATCTATCTGCTTATCCTTGGCCAGAAGGGTACTAGCTTGTTCACTCAGATCTTTGACCCTCTGTTCAGCAAATGCTTTCTTGCACAGTTCCACATCCGAGTCGTCGAAGGGTAGTAATACTGGGGCGCCGACAACTTGGAGACTGGGCTCTTGGAGTTTCCTGGCTTTTTCCTCCAGTCTCTTGGCAATGGTGGCCAGCTCAGCATTCTTCCTCTTGAGCCGCTTCACTTTCTCCTGCATCTCAGGAACGCTGCTTCTCCTCAGAAGGCAATTCTCCTCCTTTAGGGCCGTGCATCTCTGCTCCAGGTGCTCCAGGGCACTCAGCAGGTCTGCATTCTGCTTCACCAGGTGTTCGTAACCACCGTTGGAGAGCCAGTCCTGCTGCTGCCCCACTGCCTGGGCACCCTCTCGCCCCGCGGATGCCCACCCAACCACCTTCCCTTCCGGTGGGGAGTCCGAGCACTCCGGAGCCAAGTTGTCACCGCTGGGTTCCAGGGGCACCTCCCTTGTGGCCGTTTCCTCCTGGCAGCAGGCATCTTCCTGGGCAGGTGAGGGGCTGCCCTCCAGCAGGGCAGGCTGAGCCGCCTCCAGCGGGGATAGACTGCTCTCCAGGGAGCAGGCCTCACCCGCCGGGGAGCAGGCTGCCATAAGGCTCTGCAGGGGCCCATCCTGGTGCCTCCTGCCCTGCAGGTGGTGCGCGGCCCGGGACAAGGGGCTGGGCGGCTGCTCGGCCTCGAAGCGCTCCAGGATGTACTTGAGGAAGAGGCTGCGCTCCAGCTCCAGCTCGGCGCGCAGGTGGCGGATGCGGGCGGCCTGCTCGCCGTCCGTCTCCCAGCGCAGCCGGCCCAGCACCTCCTGCAGGCGGGCGCGGCCCTCGCCCCGGGCGCGGCCCACCAGCTCCTCGGCCAGCTGGCGCTGCAGGTCGCGGGCCTGGCGCACGGCGGCATCGCGGTCGCGCTGCAGCAGCTCCTGCGCCTCGCGCAGCTCCGCCTCCTTCCAGCGCAGCAGCTGCCGGATCTCGGCCTCACGCTGCCGCCGCTCCCGCTCGCGCAGCTGGTGCAGCTCCCGCGCGCGCTGCTGCTCCCACTTGGAGCGGAGCTGGTCGGCCAGGAGCTGCCGCTCGCGCTCCGCCGCCTCGCGCAGCTCCCGCGCCTCGAGGGCGAAGCGGCGCCGCAGCTCCTGCGACCGGAGCCGCTCGCCCTCAAGCTCGGCC
>NW_017728921.1:15123378-15128691 GCF_001723895.1 Crocodylus porosus | reverse complement strand
CGGCTGGCGGGCGCGGCAATTAACCGACGCTCTACGGCCGTTACAACCCGCGCTGATTGGCGCCTTCCCGCCGCTGGAAGCTCCGGCCCCGCCCCCTCGCCTCGCGGCCACGTGCTGGGGCGCCCGGGCTGCTGCTGGGCGAAGGACTCGGACGGGCAATGAATAAAGGAAAAAAAACGACGTTTTCCCGACGTTTGCCAATTTGGCTTTAAGCACCGAGCAAACTCCAGTCCTACGGGCAGCCAAATCCCCCTGAAAAAGGAGGCATGTGGTACAAGCTGTTCCAAGTCCCCCGGAGAAGGGAAGCGCAATAGGGGTGCACATGGGTACACATACACCCCTGAGTGTGGCGGTGTAGCCCCTGTGGAAAGGTGCCGCCAATATGGCCAGCGCTGCTTGCGGGCAGTGGCTGCTCACCACCTTCCCCCCCTCCACCGTCGGCAGCGCCGTGGCCGCCTGCGGGAGCTCCTGGGTTGCCGCCACCGTGCTCCCCTTGCTGACAACACTGCTGCCGCCTGCGGGAGCTCCCCGCTTGTCGCTGCTGCACTCCCACTGCCAACAGTGCCACTGCTGCCTGCGGGAGCTCGCTGTGCCCCACCAGCCTCAGGGGGCACGCAGCGTTCATGGGGAAGCGGACAGGGAGAACGAAGGGGACAGCGACATGACTGGGCCTGGAGACTGCGAGGACAACAACAGGATCAGCAGCAGTAGAAGCAACATGGACAACAACAAGGACAGGGGGTGAACTGAGAAGGGAAACCCCAAAAAAGGGTCTGGACTGTGTTTGGGTCAGGGAAGGGCAGAGGGTGGGTGCGCGTGCGTGCAGGGGAGCAGCTGCAGTTATTGTAAGGAGTTATTTGTGTGCGTTTTTCAAGGTGGCTTTAAAAGGTGCAATGGAAGTCTATGACAGGATGTTCAGATATAGATATAGAGAGAGAGCGAAAGAGATTTTAATTTTTTTTTTTAAATTAAGCACTGCAGAGAGGCTGGCAGACTGGGTTGTTTGGGCAGATGTGGTATCTTTTATTTTCCAACAATTGAGTTGGTCTGATAGTCCTTTGCAAGCCTTTGAGCACAAACACCCTCCTTTAGGCTTGGCGGGAAAGTGCTGGTGTCATGCGTACTGTCTCAGGTAGACCAGAAGCCAATACACAACATGCACATGTGTGGCAGTGAGGACCAGAGGGGAATGGGGCAGTAGATGTGAGGCAGGCAGGTGGGGAAAAGGTAGCTGGTAAAATGGGGACAGGTTACACAGACCTGCATGTTGCATATTGGCTTCTATTTTACCCAGGACAGCACCCATAACACCAACTCTCCCTAGGCCTGAAGAAGGGTGTATGTGCCCAAAAGCAGAATAATTTTTCCAACAATTTAGTTGTGTAATAAAAGATACCACATCTACCCAAAGAACTGGGTCTGTCAGGCTCTCTGCAGTGCGTAAAGCCCCCTTGGCAAATGTTGTGGGTTGGGTTTCTTTATTCCTTGTTTGTGCTGCTGTCCTGCCCCGGGAGGGACCAGTGAGGGGCTGTCGCTGGCTTTTGCCCTGAAGTGCCTCCAAGCTTGACCAGGCAGGTGGATGATTTAACCAGTCCAAGGAGGAATGCCTTAAGTCTAGACAGCTTTAGAATCACTGGTCCTAGTCATTCACACACACCATCCTTGCTCAAGATAAGGTAGTATATTAGCAGCAATTACAACAACCCTATTTGCATTTACAAAAATGATCACTGCTAACAACAGCCTTTATCAACAGGGCCTTCTGAAAATGGTTGAAGGGCTCATGTAGAAAAGGCACTTGGTCTGCGGTCTTAGTCTTTATGAAATCATTTGCTTCATCAACACTAGCCATTGCGCTCAATGGGAATACTCCAATTATAACATTTAGACTTAATAAGGTTTTGCAAGATCAGAGTCTCATTAGCAATATGTGGATTTCCTGAAGCAGATAAAAATTTAAAGAAAGAAAAGCAAGTGCAGGGGCAAAATAGGATGCACTACTTGTACTGTTCCCACCAATATACAAAGTTGTGGAGATCCATTGACTACAGCCCCATTTTAGGCTCCACCTGAGTGAGAAATCGTGATGCCTGAACAAGTCAGACTGGCTCAGACCAACTCAGTTTAAATATTGTCTGTCTCAGCTCCTCTGGATGGAAGTGAGACACTTTTAAATACAGAATTTATGGCTTGGACCAGCAGCTACACAGGAAGAATGCACCAGGCAGTTCAGGAAGGAAACGTACTAAGACAGCATGAAGCCACCTTTCTACTTTGCTCATTCTTGGGATGTCATAAGTTCAGCCCAGTCCCTTGTCATAAATTGACAGGGGTTACTCCAGGAGGTACTGCAGAGAACCCAGCTGCAAGGGGGATAATCAACTACTTCAGCCAGCTCTACACCACTCAGAGGCACTTTTTTTTTTTTTGAGAGAGAGTCGCTTTATTTTTAACTCGGAGTATTCCCATGCTGAGCCCTGTTCTTGCCCGCAAGAGGCAGTGGGTTACTTCTAGCTGGCTCTGCAGCATCTGTAAAGATTGGGTGCTTTAGTGGGGCTTTTTTGGCACTTTTATCCAATAGCTGATTGAATCAATGCAAAAAAGGTGAAAAATGCATCAGAGATATCTTTTGGGTTTTTGGTGATTTATGATTACTATATTTCTCATGGGCTGACTTTGTAATTATTTATATTTAACTCATATGCCCATAACAGTATAGTTATATTGTTTTATTATTTTATCCCGGACAAAGTTCAGATTTAGAATATGAATATGCTCAGTTATTTGGTATAAATTGTGTTTTGGAAAAATAAAATAAAGCTTTCAGCAGAGGGCAGTGGTATACATGCTTACATACCAATATACCTGCAGATACTTCGGCACATTTAGAATATGCACAAATTGGGCCTCATCTTCAGAACATGATTCATATTCTGTTCATTAATTTATGTATACACCTTTTCCTGTGTATAGTATTTACATTTTAGAGCCCATTACAGTGTAACCAAATTTGCATCAGAAAAAAAATTAATCTACACAAAGTATAGAGAATAAAATTAACCATAAAGTTATCCATTTTAAGATGTAATTATAAGAAATGTCACTCTATTAAAGCTGTTTAGTCCCATTGTTCAGGCTCTTCACCTTGTTTCCAGTTACTAAACTGTATTAGAAGATGATAATATATCTAAAGGGCTTAGTCCATAAGGCTCTTTAAATGTGAATAGCTTGTAAGAGAGAACATTTGTGTCTTCAGAGAAATTTCTTTGCTAAACCTTAGCATTTGTTTAGTGGCCCTGTCAAGATGATCCCAACTTCCAGAATGGGGAAAAAATTCAGGGGCAAGACTGTTTCTACTGAGCTCCTTTTGGGAGAGTGCTGGGAGCTTGGTACGGTGGGGAGGGCAGAGGGAGGTGCCAGCTAAGGAAAAGCGAGAACCATGCAGTAGTACGAGGCAGTAGGAGAGCAGCGGTGGCCTCATCCCAAGCCCCGAGCAGGGAAGGAGATACCTGGGGGTGGTGCAGAGGAAACCCCGGTGTGTGGGTGGCTGTTGCAGGGTGCGGAGCTCGCCTGCCCTTGCCCTTGCACAGCAAAGAGGTGTGCAGGCTGCAGCTGGGCAGCAGCATGGGCAGGTCCACCTGCAGCCCACTGGATAAAAGCAAGTGCAGGAAGGGATTGGTATCTTCAGATGTTTAGCCTATTTTATTTTAAGTTTTACACATATTTATTTAATAAATATAAAAAGTAAAATCTGTTTGTTTTTGTTATTTGAAATTCATCTGTCATTCTTGATGGGCAATTCACTAATATATATATTCACACATATACATATACACCCACATTAACTACTCTTACTTTCCATGAATTCAATTACTGCATCTGGAAATTAGGTGTTATATAATCACAGATGGAAAGGGAGCCAATCCACAGCATTCTGAATGGGAAGAACAGTGATCCATGGGTCAGTCTCTCTGTTAGGAGGTAGTTGACATTATCAAGTTTGAGACCATCGAGCTGCTCATAACAGATCCCAAGACTGTTACACACACGGTATCTTTTTTAAATTGATAACTCTAGCATTCTTCTTGGAATTAGGAATTTTGTGGACTTTTCTGGGGGAGCAAGAATTGACTGACTTAGAGGTTCTATTTTCTTATTCTTTACATGACTAATATTAACCAGTCACAGAGAAACTTAAAAGCATGAATATAATTATACGGCCCCTCTCCAAGGATAAGAGATGATTCATCCACATGATCATCACTGTATCAATTTTGTGTTCAACCGGACCTGAAACCAGGATGAGGATGCTAGGAGCCAGGAGATGAGATGTACACAGTTCTTCCCTTCAGTTTTCACAGTTCTCCCACAGCTCTGTATCACCTTGCTAGGAAAAATAATTTAGATAAATGGAAGCAATTTGTGAAGCCAGCTACGTTGGACAATGATGGTTTAAAAACTGTTGGACAGTTGTTGACTGTAGGGTGGGAGGGAGTTTTTATTTCTCAAAGGAAACACCAGTTATTTGTTAGCAATCTTCACTTGAACTTCTGACTTTCACTTACAAACCATAAATGTTGTGGATTACAATTACCTTCAGCTCCAATATCCCCACTTTAGTTACACATCAGAAACTCTTACCAGAGAGCAGGGTTTTTGTCTTGTCTGCCTCATCTCTTTTCACTCCTGAATAATAACAACCTTTCTTCCATTGGTGCTTGCCAGGCACAGCTGAAATTCCTTGCTTCAGCTGGGCAGCACAGCTGCAGGTACCAGCAACTTCTCCATGTTGGCCTATTCCTTTCACTTAACTTCTCCATATTTCACTTTCATAATCAGTTGAACGGATATCCCACTCCTTACCACCTAATAATAGAATAAAATAACTATCACGTTCAGCACTTAAATATCACCTTTCCTCTTCAGAGTATCTTGCAAACTATTTCACCAAACAGCTAATGAGGTAGGGAAGAATTAAATTAGTTCTCCAGGGTGTTATACAGTTTAATTCATTAACCAATGTTAGTAAAGTTCTTGGAATTAAAAGCACCATAATGGTACAAGAATTTATATTGTTAAGTAATAATTATTATTTGGGGAATTAATTTGCAGTTAATTTATTCTAAACTCTCTTCATGATTACACAATGTTATGCTGTGTTTTTAGTGACACCCTTCAAAATCTCTCAGAATTAGAAATGTCACTCTTTCAAACTGCCAAGTTTGAGAAGAGGAAGAGCTCTTCCTCCTGTAGTCAAATCTGCCAGGTCTCAGTGAGCTGAGGTCATGCCCAGTACTGGAGGGCACTGCAGGG
>NW_017728921.1:15035158-15123367 GCF_001723895.1 Crocodylus porosus | reverse complement strand
ACAGGCAGCCCCCGCTTAATGCTGTTTTGCTTAGCACTATTTCGCTATAGCACTCATTTCACTTTGATACCCGGTTTCACTTACCGCTCAAGTGTTTCGCTATAATGCTCACAGGGATAGGGCAGGGAGCATCAGCGGTGCAGCCTCATCGCCATCTTGCTTTGTCAAAAACTTTTGTGCTCTTTCATGCTCTTTTGTCCTTGTGTCACTGTCTTGCTTCATTTTTTGAGTTGCACCATGAGTCACAAACATGCAACTGACTCTGAGTGCAAGTGCTGAGAAAAAACAGCGCAAAAGTGTTACATTGGAGCTTAAATTGAATGTTCTGAAGCAAAGTGAAGCAGGGGAACACCAGAATGAGGTCTGTAGGGTGTTGAATTTGGCTGGGTCAACTGTTAGGACCATATTGAAAAATGAAGACAAAATAAAAGAATGCGGTAGCATTGTAACTCCTTTGAATGTTTTTAAACTCAGTAGGAGCAGGGCTTCAATTATGTTAGAAATGGAGAGGCTGTTAAGTGTGTGGATTGAGGATACAACTCAGTGGCGTATGCCCTTGAGTACGCTGCTTATTCAGAAGAAGGCTAAGAGTCTGTATGATGATTTACAGAAAAAACTGCCTGAGGGGTCTGCTTCTGAGCCTTTTTTTGCAAATAGGGGTGGGTCGAAAGATTTAAGAGGCGCAGCAACTTGCATACTGTTTCTATTCAGGGGGAGGCTGCTAGTGCTGACACCCAAGAAGCTTCCAGTTATAGAAATAAGCTTGTGGAAATTATTGAGGAGGGGGATTATACACCTCAACAAGTTTTCAACGCTGATGAAACAGGCCTCTTCTGGAAGAGGATGCCTTCTAGGACCTACATTTCCAGGGAGAAGTCGATGCCAGGTTTCAAGGTGTCCAAGGATCAACTTACTTTATTGCTTGGTGGCAATGCTGCAGGGGATTTTAAATTGAAACCATTGCTTGTATACCACTCAGAAAACCCCAGGGCTCAGGGGGTATCTTAAAAGCAGTCTGCCAGCCATTTGGATGTCTAACAAGAAGGCCTAGGTGACAATGCCAGTCTTTCAGAGTTGGTTTAAGGGATTATTTTTGTCCTGTAGTTGAGAAATATTGTGCTGAGAACAATCTGTCTCATAAAGCACTTCTCATTTTAGACAATGCATGGGGGCATCCTACCACACTTAATGAGCTCAGTGATAAATGTAAAAGTTCTTTTCCTGCTCCTCAATACCACCTCCATCATACAGCCGATGGACCAGGGTGTCATTAATACCTTTAAGGCTTATTACATAAGGAAAACATTTGCCCAGGCTGTCAGGGCTACAGATGGAGAGGGTGCTGTGACCCTAAAAGAATTTTGGAAGGGCTAAAATATGCTCAACGCAATAGATAACATTTTACGTGTCTGGGATGAAGTTGCCTCCAAAACAATGAATGCTGTCTGGCAAAAGCTTTGGGCAGACTGTGTCCGGGATTCCTAAGAGTCTGAGGAACAAATGGTGACAATTCAGGACAGTATCATTGAGCTTGGAAGGAAAATTGGATTTGATGAACTTGAACCTGAAGACATTCAGGAGTTGATCGATTCCAACAGGGAGGAATTGCGTAATGAGGACCTCATTCAAATAGAGCAGCAGAGAAGCCATGAAGAGGAAGAAGATGCTGAGGAAGATGTTCAACCAGCAAGGGCCTTAACCAGTAAAGGCATGGCTGAAGCTTTCAAATATCTTAAAACTTTTCTTTTCTACTTTGATGAGAATGACCCTGACAGCACAGTTCTGCAGTCATGAACGGCACGTGCCCCCGGAGGCTGGTGGGGTATGGTGACCGCCCACAGGTGGTGGTTATGGTGTCAGCAGCAGGGGCATGGCAGCAGCGAGCAGGGAGCTCCTGCAGGCAGCTCTGACAGCGTTGGTGGCAGGGTGAGGGGTGGCAAGTGGTGAACGCTGACTGGTGGTTGGCAACCACCCACAGATGCCACCAGCAGTGTCAGTGGTGGCCAACGGCAATCAGGAACCACCTGCAGATGCCACCGGCAGTGTCGGCGGTGAGGTCAGGGGGGTGGCGAGTGGCAACTGCCCACAGGCATTGCTGGCAGAGTCAGCAGTGCTTTTCACAGGGATGCACTGCCAATCTCAGGGGGTGCACGTGCACCTGCATGCACCCGCTACACATCGCCAGTGTCTAAAGTTGCAAGAGGAGTTAACAATCAAGTCAATTGTTACAGGCTGCTTTCCAATGAAAAGAAGATGCCTGAAGTGTACCTATCAATAGATTCCATCTTCAGGAAGTACACAACCCCCGCTTCGACCCCTGCAGCCACCCCTCAAAAAATCCTCAGCCAAGTACTTCAAAATCCCCTGAAACTGACACATCCCCTGACAGCTCTGAGTGCTGAAGGAGCCAAAAGAGCAAGAAGTGAAAATGAAAGTGTCTGTGCATACAGTTCATTACTTTATTTTGTAATTTTATATGTAAGTTCAAAGTGTTAAATAAAGTATTTACTTACATTTAGATGTCTGAATTCATTGATTTTATAGTACAAGTGGGGGGCTTTGGGAACTAATTATATTTATTTACATTAATTCCTATGGGAAAATTGGTTTCACTTAACACTGTTTCTCTTAGCGCTCAGTTTTTCTGGAACCAGTTAAGAGCCCTAAGTGGGGGTTGCCTGTAATGTATCCATTGGATCACAAAGTCAAACAGCCTCAACAAAAGACAAGGAGAGAGAGTGAACACGCATTCCCCCCAAGCCCGAAAAACCATTTCTCAACAACTCTTTCATCAGAGCTGCTGTGTGTCTGTGAACAGTTTCGGTTTCTACAACTTTGATTTCAGCATTTTCCAACAATGGAAAAAATCCTGGCCAGCTCTTGGCAGGAAGCACCAGGGAGCCCAGAGCTGGGGCACTGGTGGCCATTAAATATGCTTGCCTATGCAGGCCTCCTTGCTGCATAATGTCCTCTGACAAAGGGATGCCATTCCCATTTAATGTGACTTTTCCACATTGCGGCTGACACAGTTAGCTTTAAGCTGCTGTCCATCAGGCAGCTTGAGGTTAGAGGCAACCGTGAGAGGGCTTGTGCCCTGATTGAAGACAACTTTGTGACAGCAACACTGGGAGAGGCACTGCATTCGTCCTTCATTTCCCCTCACCCATCCTGTGCCTGCCAGAGGCCAAGGGGAACCTCCATTCAGGAATCTGTTTGGAAGAAACATCAAGGCAACCTTTCAGCCAACTCCTTAGGCATAAAGAAAGTAACCAGGGTTGTCAGCACCTGCAATTCCCATTGTGCATTGTCAGGGAAGCCGTAACAAACACCGAGCAAGGAAATGCAGTGGTTAATATGAAGTATCTCCATAAAAAGCTTTAAGAGGAGTTTGATCCACTGGCTCTTGTTGGATTTTTTTTTAATCCACAGTTGCTGAGTCAGACCTTTGGGGTGCTTAACTCCAGGCTTTGCACTTATGTTCTGCCAACACTTACTGCTGTAACTCGCTTCTGTAATACAGGGATGTGCTAATATGTACAGCTCCATCTTTGCTGACCAGTCACCCGTCCTTCCTGCACATCAAAAGAGGAGCTGAGCACCTGGCTGCAGTTCCCAGGCCAGCCTGTTGAACTGCATCACCCTTAAATCTGCCGTTATTTACTACGCCGATGTAGCTTGTGCTGTTACTGTAACAGCTGCATGTGGCATGCACGGCCTAGAATTGGATGCTGCCTAAGGGCAGCTTAAACATAAGCTGTCAGGCAAAACTGAAATACCTCAAAAACTCATCCTTAACATGGGAACCACCCACTCTGGAAGCCTGGCTGTTGTCTGTGCCAATAGAGCTGGTAGAGTTACAGCGGTGCTGACTTTGACTGAGGTGCTTCATGGCTCTTGTTCCTGCTCTTCTGTTTCATGGGATCCCAGGTGTGTGAGATGCAAAGCACCTCAGCACAGGATTGTGCCCCCTAGGAAGTCAGCTACTTTGTTTAGTGTCTTTCTACGGCGTAGTTTCTCAACCTGTAGTATGCATACCCCTGGGGGTATGCAAGACACAGGCAGGGGTTACACAGGTACCCCAACACTCTCTCTCGCACTCTTTTCTTCTCTCTCTCTTTCTTGCCCTCCTCTAAAAACTATGGCAAAAAAATTGGTACGCCATGCAATGCATAGCGCTTTAAATTCCCCAGTAATAATTTGGTGCGCCACGCTTTGTACGGCACTGGCTTCAGCCCTCCTAGCTTTGGCCAACATCACTTCTAGCCCACACATACTTGAGTTGTGCACCCCTGGTGTAAAAGATGGTGACCCTACCCACACCAGATTAGACATCTGTCATATCACGGCCTTATATGCACAGCCCTTCTTCCAACATATGGCACATATTAGTCTGTAAATATAAAATCCCCTAGAAAATTGAGTGTTGGGATACTTACTAAAATTTTCAGAAGTTAAGGGGTACTTGCTACTTAAAAGGTTGAGAAACACTGTTCTAGGGGAGCAGTGACAATGGATGGAAAGAATGAAGCCCCTCTCCATCAATCAATTCAGCTCCTTCAATGGTGCCTCACTGGCTGCAGAGCAGGCAAAGCTCACCTGGCATGTTTTTCACATTGTAGGCATAACATCCCAATTGGCCTGCATGCCAACCTCTCTGAGGGCTCCCCAGTCTGCGAAGTGCTCAAGAACTCCCCTCTGCTCAACGAGGACGGGTTCTTCCAGGGAAAAATGGGGTTCCGGATGGCTCTAGCAAAAGGCCTCCTGAAGATGTCGGAGGTAAGAGAAAAAGGAATTGGAGCTACCCACCATTTTCCTGGGCATCACACTCCCTGGAATTGTTTTTTGCCTTCTCATTCATGTCACACACAATAATCTATTCCAGGTCTCAGATCAGACTGAGCCTCAAGCCGAACAGAGTCCATATTGTGGACTATTGGCTTGTAGTTGAGCAGAAGCATGGCAGGTAGGGATGAACTGATAATGTTGTTTTGGGCTGATACCAATGGCCAATTATTAATGAGCCATATCAGCTGATACCAATCCGATTGCTGATATGCAAGCACGGCAGCTTGGAGAGCAGCGTCCAGCTGATAAGTCTGTTGGGAGGGGAGAGGAGGGGAGGGGGAGCAAGGGAAGGGGGCAAGTGCCCCCCAGATCTGTATGCAGTGTGAGGGTGGGCTGCTGCTGTGGGCTGGGGCCAGGCAGTGCCATACTTTTCCAGGTGGGGAAGTTGGGCAGGGGCTGTGCTCACAGTGGGCAGCAGCAGCACTAGGGGAGGGCTCGGGGGGGTTATGGAAAATTTTGGTGTAGCTATAGCCCCCCTTCCCAGTGCCACTGCTGCCCTCCCCAAGTGCAGTCCTGCCCTGCCTCCCTGCTGGGAAAAGCCCAGTGCCGCACCCAGCCCCAGCACACAGCAGCACCCTGCCCTTGCCCCACACACAGATCCAGAGGCACACGGCACCCATGCCTCCCCCAGGGGTGCGCACATCAGTGTGAGACACCCCCCCCACACACGCACCACCCCATTCCCCTGGGATGAGGCACACATGGCCGTCCCACACCCCACTCTGTCCCTCCCCAGCTGTGCAATGCCTGCCGCTTCCCCTGGTCCAGCCCCACTCCCACTCCCTCTCTCACTGCAGGGTCCAGGATCTGCCCCACCCAGGCCTCTTCCCTTCCTTCACCCTTCCCCCCCAACAGACTTACCATGCATGCTGCAGCTGCGCACATGCACATGGCATTTATTGCTGACATTACCAGCTACATTATCTGACAAAAGCCGATTGCTGTTAACATCATTTTCCTTTTGTTGGTGCTGATACGATATGGACCAATGTATCAGTGCATCGCCAGTGGCAGGCATTCTGAACTGTATCTCTAGTTCTGCCACTGACGTCCTGCATGACCTTGGGCAAATCATTCCCCCTCTCCTTATCAGCATATGGGGAAACTGAGATATTGCCACTTGTCTTGGGATGGGGAAGACTTGTGAGAATTAATTTCTGCAGGTATCTGGACATCATTCTAGGCAGATAGTGTAGAGGTCCATATTGAAATTCATTAGGCTTTGATTTCATTTTCTTGATGTGAAACTCTGTGTCCAATAGATATCAATTTGAACCTTCAGAGTATTTTAAACACTGGGGGTTGGTTGGCTCGGTGCCCATGCTTATCATCCAATCCAGGCAGGATTTTGGTGGCAAGTGAAAGAACCTGTTGTCTTTAAATCCAGCCCTCAGTGATTATTTTGGATCACAGAATCGCTACACAGAAGATGCACCCACCTATGCTCAGTTAGAGGCCCAGGACTGAATTAAGCCATTGTTGTGCCTTGGTCATTCTGTGTGTGGAGAGAGGGAAGGGTCACTGCCAAGAGCACCATCCTTGTGTGATGTGTGGAAAAGACTACAGGAACAACATCTGAGAAGAGGCTGTGCAATGAGTCTGGAGATAAGGTTGGTTTTGGAGACCTCTGTGAGGACCAGAGGCTAGAGGTGCGCTATCAGTCCATATTGTATTGGCACTGATAAAAGGAAAATTGACATTACTGGCACTCAGCTTTTTTTGGCTGAAGTGACCAATAATGCTACTGATAAATGCCATGGGAATGCATGCAGCTACAGCATACACAAGACCAAGAACGCAGCCCCATGGTGTGGAGAGCGGCATCCAGCCACTAAGTTTGTGGGGGGGAAGGGCAGAGGGGTGCAGATCGAGGCCTCCACAGTGAGGGAGGAAATGGAGCTGGGGCAGGTGCTGCCCAGACAGAGCAGGATGTGGGATGGAGCTATGGCTCATTCGGAGGATGCAGGGGGTGGAGAGAGGGAGCGGATTCCACTGCTGTGCACACCCCTGGAAGATGCACGGACTGTGTGTGCCTCCCAGATCTGTGTGCAGGGTGAGGGTGGGCTGCCCACTGTGGGCTGGGGCTGCACAGAGCTCTTCCAGGGGGGGCTGGACCAGGGCTGTACTTGGGCCAGGTGGAGTGGGGTGGGTGGTAGCTGCGGCACTGGGAAAGGGGGCTACAGCAGATTTTGGGGTGGCTGTAGCCCCCCCTCCCAGTGCCGCCAATCTGCCCACCCCTGCCTAGCACAAGCGCAGCCTCAGTCCAGCCCCCTTGCTGGGAAGAGCCCAGCACAGCCTCCAGGCCCAGCCCACAGTGAGCAGCCTGTCCTCACCCTGCTCACAGATCCAGGGGCACATGCCCCTCATACCTCCCCTGGGGGTGCACACTGCAGTGGGAGCTGCCCTTTAGGTGCCCCCTGGATGAGCTGTGGTTCTGCCTGCACCCTGCCCCAGCTGAGCAGCACCTGCCCCTGCCCCTGCCCCTGCCCCACTCCCTCCCTCACCATGGGGGCCTTGATCTGCCACCCCACCCCTTCCCCACAACAGATTTACCAGCCAGACACTGCTCTCCATGCTGCCAGGATGCATACTGGCAATTGGGTTGCTATCGGCTGATGCAGCTGGTCAGCAATCAGCCACTGATATAGGTCCAAAAAATCTTTATTGATGTACCCCTACAATGGCCCTGTCACATGAAGAGGTACACAGACAGAAAGGGAGGTTACTCCCACCTTACAAGGGCTGCTGGGCCGAGAACCTCAAAGCTGCCCTCAGGATCTGGACTCCCATTTCCCATTCGTTTTACTGGATCTGCATATCCCAAACCCCAAGACATCTTTCATAATATCATCCTCCATTTACAGTGCCAGGCCCACTTCCATCCTAATCCCAGGAAGCTAAAGGGAGCCAAGGACCCTCAGTTGATTGTAAGACAGAGTGTAGGGTCAGGCCTAAAGCAGTTGAGAGTTTGAAGCTCCCAGGACCAGGCCCTGTATGAGCAGTACAAGACAAGGGTCTCCCAGAAGGACCTCTTACCAGATCTGTCCTGTTCTTTCTGCTGAACTGACCACTCTCTCTTTCTGCCCCCACTCCCATCTCCATCATGTCAGTGAAACAGGAGCTAATGGCACAGCTTGACCTGTTCTGTGAACTTACCAGTCACATACCACACCCCATGGAGGGACACCAGCATGTCCATGCTCTTCCAGGTAGGATGGTGCCCATTTTCCTTCCAGCCCCAACAGATCAAAGATAATTCTACTTCTCTATAATTTTATAATACTTTATCCCAGCAACCACCAACCCCCTGGAACATGTGCCAAAGCATGGCACGTGAAGCCATTTTCTGGGCACACCACAGCCAGCCCAGGCTCTGGACAGCTGCCACCTGCCACAAAGCCCAGGCTGCTCACATCAGGCAGCCGGAAGCCTGCAAGCCCTGCTGCAAGCAGCCCAGGCTCCATGACTGGCAACAGCTTCCCAGACCCCAGGCTGGCTGCAACAAGGAAGATGCCAATGACTGCACTGGACTCCAGAGTACCAACTCCATGGTGGTGGTAGGTGCACGCATGCTTCCAGGCAGATGGCGGGGTAGGAGCCTGAGGCAGCACAACCTGAGCCCCTCCCACACTGTCCACCCACAGACCTGTACGTACAGTCTGCCAGCCACCTGCTATAGCAGAGCCCAGATTGGCCATGGCAGGCAGCCGGGAGGCTGCAAAAACCTGCACTGGACTCTGGAGCCCTGACACTGGCTGTGTGGCAGAAAACTCATGGTGATCAGGAGTTCTGGACGATTGGAAAAAGGCAAATATAGTACCCATCTTTAAGAAAGGGAAGAAGGAGAATCCAGGGAAATACAGACTTGTCAGCCTTACCTCAGTCCTTGGCAAAATCAGGGAGCAGGTCCTCAAGAAATCCATTTCTAAGCTCTTTGAAACAAAGGTGGTGTGGAACAGTCAGCATGGATTCACCAGGGGCAAGTGATGCTTGACCAACCTGATTGTTTTTTCATCATGACACTGGCTTTCTGGATGCAGGGAGAGCAGTGGACATCAAATACCTTGACTTAAGGTAATAAAAAAATAAAAAGTATCATTTTGGAACCAAGAATTCTAGATTTTTTGTATGTCTTTTTGTCTCAAACCAACGCAGCTAACAAATACACCCCTGAAATATACCTACTTCACAGTCAGGGCGGCTAGGGTCTGGAACCAGCTTCCAAGAGAAGTGGTGCAGGCTCCTACCCTGGGGGTGTTTAAGAGGAGGTTAGATGAACATCTAGCTGGGGTCATTTGACCCCAGTACTCTTTCCTGCCATGGCAGGGGGTCGGACTAGATGATCTGCTCAGGTCCCTTCCGACCCTACAAACAAACTATGAAACATGCAGCTCCAGTGCATGGTGGGGGAGGGGCTAGGGTTGCGCTGCTCCAGGCCCCTTGCTTCTTGCAATGAAGGTTTTCAAATGTAGGCCACTTAATATAGTTTTTGGCCCACAAAACTTAGGTCTACTCACTCTTTATACAGAGTATTATACAATATGGCCCAGGCTTTTAACACATTTCTGGAACATTTATGTACAAAGTACTATGCATGTATGATGCTGCACAGAATTTCCTGAAGATAAACCTAGTGCCTATATTTCCAACAAGGGCAAGTTCCAGTAGCAGTGACTTAACCTTGTGCATCCCCTGATCTGCACATTTAAAATAAACTGTAACTAAACAATTATATTCATGCTGAATTTCACTATTTCCTTCATATTGAGAGTTGTATATTAACTAAAAATATAGACAGCTTTCTCAATTAAAAAAAAGATTGCTTTCCATCTGTAACATGGAGATGATACTCCTGTTACCCACTCTATTTTATCTAACTATATTATAAGCCCTTCAGGGCAGGCATTGTCTTACTGTGTATTTGTACATCATCTGCTAAAACCTAAAGCCCTGATCTCCTAGTGCTCACCTAATATAAATAACCAATAACTATATAAATAACCCTATAAAAACCATGACACACCAAAACATTTCAATTTAGGTAAGTCCTTGCTTGCATGAAAGTCCTGGTTTAAACAATTTCAGTTGCTGATCTGCAAGTTAAAGGAGATTAGTTTAACAGTTCTACATGTGAAAATAGATTTTTTCCTGAGATGTCAACCATTACATTTTCTGACCCTAAGTCTTTTTTAAATGCACAGTTTAAATAAATGGTAAATAGAAAATGTTAATCAATATAACATTACAGGATGCCACATGCAGTACTGCAGAATTAAGTTTTAAACCAAAATCATGACCAAATCTATATGGATTTCAGTGGAGCTTTCTACAGCTGCATTGTATCTTCCATATAAAATCAGTAGTAACTATGAAATCCTTAATGGGTTTCTCTCCTTTTTGGATTTTAACTTTTCCTAGGTTAAGGTGAGATTTTTTGTGGAGGGGAAGGAATGGTTAGAATTAAAGGGCTGTTCAAATTCTGAATGTCAATGATGGTCAAGAATTTCTCTGAAGTGGGAAGGCTTTCAAATTTTCTATAGCTGATCAGATTTCCATCCTGATGTCTCTGGAAAGATACAAATTAAAAATCCAATGGCTATGCCATAATAACTCTTAGTGAAGAAACTTCAGGTCTGAGTGCCTTTTATTAGTTTGGTATTTGTCATTTTGGAAGCAGTTTAGGCTAATTAAACCCTCTGCAAACCTCCCCCCACCACACACTTATTTAGTGCCCCTCTACACATGCAGGTAAAGGCATGCTGGTACATCCAAGGCTCCCCCTGCACCTGCACCAGTTCTTTCTGGGTGAATGGGAGAGTAGAATTAGTTAATGTATAATTACATTAACTAATTCAACCATAATTATTTTAAGGAAATCCAGGATGGGATGGGATGGGATGCGATGGGGGGTGAGGGACATCAAGAGGCACACACACATACACACAGAGCCCCAAGCCTGCAGCTCCCGAGTTTCCTCCAATCCAGGACTTTTGCTTAAATTTTGTCTAACAGCTGGGACACTGAGACAGGCTGGTCACCCTACGAACATGGATAAGAACTCAGGAGGATCCTATGTTTTTCCAATTGAGCTGACTCAGTTAAGTATTTACAGAGATACTGCAATAGCAGCCAATCTTCAATCCATGCGCACAGTTGGATCTATACACTGCACCAAAACAATTGTTCTTGTTAACTTTTGCGAGCTGCTGTGTTTCCTTTTTGCTTTGGACGGCGACTAATACTACACAAGCTGTTCTCGTAAAAGCTATTATGAAGTTGTTCCTGTCCACCAAAAATGAAGCATCTCATCAAAACTCAGAAGCAACGAACCCACTCATGCAGATGTCTCACAAAAATGTTGTTATAAAAGGATACTTCAGGAGTTATCTTTCACTTGCAATAATTTATGCAAGTCAAGGAAGAAACATTTAATTATTTTTTAAGAGTTTCAGTTACCCAGTTCATTTTAGTTACAATGCTGTAATTATTGCTTTGCTTGATCTTTTGTATTTATGTAATATCAGAATCACAATGGCATCATCCTCAAAACCTGTTCATGCTACATTTTGAAAACATACTAGTACCCAATGCATGTTTCACTGATGATATGAGTGACATAAAAGGTCTGTAGTAAAAGTTGGCTTGCTTGTTCTCCTCAACAAAAAATAGTAATAGGAAGTAGCTTTCAAGAAGTAACCCAAGTAAGCTAACTCTACAGTGGATCTAAGCATAAAGTAGACTAAATAAAATAGGATTGTCTCTTGAGTTTATTGTATAAAGAAGCCTAGAATTTTCATTTGGAGCATTTTTTATTTGTTCAGTTATCTACATTAAAAGCAGCTCCAACACAACAGACATATTGGGCACTGCACTCAGTCATGGTAGAGATAGATGAGTAGCACAATGGGATTAAAACAAAGTAGCTACTTTTCCCAGCAATCATGCCAAATTGTGGTCCTACTGAATCTGTGAGCAAAACTATTTATTTCACTGCTGTAATGATATAACCCAAGTGACAGCTTCTGCCATTCTTTGACACTGCTGTAATTCCATCCTCTTACACGTGTAGCCCGGGTACACTCAGGGGTGCATGTGGAAGGGTTGGGGTGGTCAGGCAAAAGTGCTGAGATGGGTTTGCCACCAGGGAGCAGTTCCCTCTTTTCTCTATAGAGCCAGCCAGGCCAGGACAAAGCACTTAATTCTATACAAATTTATTACTGTTTACCAGAATCCTTAAAAAATATCTATTGATATACAACTAATATAAATATGTACAGAGTTATAAAAACATAGATAAATATATACAATAACCACAGGCAAATATAGCTAGGCAAATAAACACAGGTATCCAAAGATAAGTTCAAGTAAGAACAATAACACAATAAAACCTTGTCGGAATTTTATAGTTCGCGAATGCCAATGGGGAAGGGAAGCACGCAGGACACGGAGACAGGATAACAATATGATGGAAAATTTTATTTGTGTGGATAGATGTAGAATACAAGGGGGTCATCAGGTCACGGGGTTCACCGTGATCCCTTGCTTTCAAGCCCGAGGGCTTGGTGCGGCTGACCACCGGTAAGTCCCAGACCGGGTAGGCAGCATAGGGTAGTGTACTTAACAAGCTAAACTAAGCTGTAAAAGTCCTTATAAGGTAAAGCTAACACTAAACTATTTACAGGGCTTAAGTGAAAATGGCACGCCAGCTCACCAGTTCCATCTTTGTTGCTGGAGAGATAAAGATTACTCCGTTCGGCAGGCCTGAAGGTCCCTCAGGGATTCACCCTGGGGGAGGCAGCTCCTGGGTGATCAGTCCAGTCGCTCTTTGTCGCTTGAGGTTCAGTCGCGTGGTTCCTCCGACGAGCGCTTGGAGCGTTGCACCTTTTATAAAAGTTCTGGTGGGAACTTTATCTAATCATTGCAAGTGTGCATACTTGCTATATTTCGTGTTGCTGTGAGTTTTGGCGGGCTTTTGTTTCTTGCTGCGTAACTATAGCTGGTAATTTTTCACCTGCTCAGAGACCTTTTGGCCTAGTCAATGGGCCCTGCCAGAGGCTTGCCTGGCCTGGCCATATTCTGAGTAGGGATTCTGACAAACC
The DNA here is from genome assembly GCF_001723895.1 of Crocodylus porosus. Taxonomy (NCBI): domain Eukaryota; kingdom Metazoa; phylum Chordata; order Crocodylia; family Crocodylidae; genus Crocodylus; species Crocodylus porosus. The sequence goes on along the minus strand of NW_017728921.1, from coordinate 15,110,423 downwards.
TCAACCCGCTGACATAACCCACAGAAATAATGACAACATATGTATAGATCTATCTATCTGTCTATCTATCTATATAAATATAACTATTTACATGGGAGGCACAAGCCTTCCCCCACCTTCAGGCACCCTTGTGGCAGAGAATATTTACCATTCCCCTATGGTTACAACCCTGGCACCCTCCCAGTCATTTAGCCTAACAAAATAAGTAAAACTGCTAAGAAATTAAGGTTATTACTCACATTATCTGTGTATCTATGATCTGTGGGTATAGAGAGTTTCCAAGAGTACTTCATTTTTTTCAGCTGAATTCAACTAGGCATATCAACATATTTTTTGCTTATACTTTGTATGCAACTTTTGAGAGACTGTTTCACTGGCATAACTCTTTGTGGAAACTATATTTTAATTCACATCCATAAGCACATATTAAAATCCAATTTAAAATGTGTATGTATGGATGCTTGTGTTCAGTGACAATTAAGCAACCTACCTCCATTTAAAAAATTCACAACCTAATTAAATAAAAAACCCTAAGATATTTTATGTAAACTCAGATAATGAACAGAATGAAAACATTTGAGGACATCACAATCATTTCAAATCAAAATCAAATCAGCAAATAAACTATTAATTGTGATTTATTCACTCCACTGTAACAACAGCACTCACAAATAAAAATACAAGTTAATACTTGGTCTATCAGATGCATTTGCTTGTTTGGAATCACAGAAAAAAACAGTTAGAAGGGATTTCAAGGGGCTGTTTAGTCCTACCCCTGCTCAACGTGTCTCCAAACCATCCCATAAGAAATGTTTGTCAAACCTGTACTTAAAAGCTTCCAACTACATTTCTCAGTAAACTATTCTGGTGCTTAACCACCGGCATGGTTACAAAGCTGTTCCTGATATCTAACCCACATATTTCTTGTTCCAATTACCTTGCTTCAGAGCTTTGTACACACTGAACTCAGTGGAACAGGTCCCATGGCTTCAGTCCCTGCACAACTAAATCAATTTTCTCACCTTGTGACATCAAAAAGGGCAGGAAGGTCCAAATAAAAGATGCTCAGTATCCCACTATTTTAAGTATATAATTAATAATTTATTTAATATAATTAATAATTTAATTATAGTCAAATTTAATAGTTAATTAGATTTAATGTATAAATGTACTTGAATCTATTTTAATAGTGGATGGGCTATTAGAGTCCCATGGATAAACACAGTAAAAGAAAAAGGAGTCCAAGAGGGCTAGCAGTTCCTAAAGGACATAATATTAAAGTCTCAACATCAAGCTATTACAACATAGAGGAAAGATATGAAGAACCTTACGAGGTCAATCTGGCTACCCAAAGAGCTTCTTAACTATCTGAAAATCAAGAGTTACATACAGACAGTGATGGAAAGGTGTGTCATTAAGGAAGTATACAAAGGAATAGCATGAAGCTGTAGGAATAGCTTATTTTTCACCTTTGTTTTCTACAGCTACAAGTAGCCAGAAATAGACAAGACAACAAAAAAGAAGTTCTACAACCACGTAAAAAAATCAAATAAATAATAATAATAAAAATAAAACAACTGGGAAACAATGAGTTAACAACAGAATAGACACAGAAGGTGGAACTGCTGAATGCAAGAAAAACTGCAAGCAGAAGACTAGCAAATTTAGCATAAAATCAAAACAGGAAGGAAGTACAGATCATAAGTAAAGAGCACAGACAACTAAATTAAATAAATTTAAATAATCAGAGCCTGTTGGAATTCATTATGGCAAAAAATACATGCAGATTGGTTCAAACATTTGATCACATCTGAACAATGTGAAAAATGTTGGCATCCTAAAATAAGTCAACTCATTCCAATTATTCTGCACTTTCACTTTCTCTAGTATTCTAGTAAATTTTACTCCATAGTAAAATGAGGGAAAAAAGGCAAAACCTAAATCGTAAGTTTTCAGTCTTCCAATGGTTTCTTCATTTAGCTCCATCCAAAATACACATGCTTTTAATGTTATAAAGGCTATCTGCTCAGTAAAATACTATAAAGTAAGCATTCCCTGGGTGCACATTTATACATGCTCCCCATTGGGAGCAACCCTGTACAGGGCTGCTCATACCCTGCTCTGGTCCCCTGCAGCAGCCAGGGGGAGCTCCAGGTTTCCCTAGGGGCTAGACTGGGGGCTCGCAAGGAACATGGGACCAGTGCCCCTGTGCACGGGACCAGGGAAACTCTGCCAAGAGGAGACCTGATGTGCAGGGGGCTAGGAGACAGCTGTTGCTACAGAGCTCTCCTGGCCCCCTGCACATAACAGGTTCTTCCAAAATAGAAGAACCCTTCTCCTCCACCCCGCACACCCCTGGACTGTGGAGTGTCCCACACCTGGCCGGGCCCAGGCCTGATCCCATTTCTGTGCTGTGGCTGCACGGAGCCGAGCTTGCTTGGCAGCCAGAGGCTGCTTGGCATCGCACCCTGGCCTGGCCAGATCTGGATGTCTCTGTGGTCCAGGGGCACCCGTGCCCCCCCACCTGTGCTTGGGACAAGGGGGAGTACATACCCTGGAAGGGGTGATTTGTGGTGATCTTTGCCAGAGAGGCCAACACCAAAGAGTGACTCTGAAGAGTCACACAACTCGCCTGAGCAAGGTAGGTGGGACCCAAGTGGCAGTGAATCTGGCTGGAGGTCCATTGGACCGAAAAGACAAGAAACAAGAGAATGGTAGGAAAACCCCGAGTGGAGAGCAGGAGTTGCGGCATCTGCTTCTCCCATTTTCTTTATTGAGAGATTGCTTTGAGTTGGACTGTCTCTCGCAGTAGGACATGTTATTCAAAGCAAAAGAACCTCTGGCATTACCAGAGTGGAATAGTGAAGGCCACAGAAGGCACCTTTAACATTAAACATCCGTGAACCAATGGGTTGGTGCTAGGCAGGGTGTAGGGGAGGCAGAGCCCCATACCGACATGTCAAGAGCTGGGATGACCACATACCACTGACTTGGACATTAACATCCTTTCAAATATTAAGAGTCATCAAAGTTATGGCAGGAAAGAAATTTTGGTGGTCCTGGTAGTTCTGCCTGATGACAAGCTGTCAACATGTAAGATGGAAGACAGCCCTACCCATGTCAGAAAACCTAATCAAGGAGCCAAAGATAGACAAGGAAAGTTACATCCATCATGACTTTACCTACAAGTGTAGTGTGTATCTCTTGGTCAGAAAGTTCCTCCTACTCTCCAACCTAAATTACATCTGCTGCAGCTTGCGACCATTGCTACGAGTCCTGTCCCCTGTGGCCACAAAGAAAGTGCATCTCCACCCTCTCTGTAACCACCCTTCAGGTATTTGAAGAGTTATCACATCCCTCCTCAGTCTTCTCTGCTCCAGATTAAAAAACTCAGTTCTTTCAGCCTCTGCTTCCCATGTCCCTAATCATTTTTGTCACTCTGCACTGGACTCTTTCCAACCAGTCCATATTCTTCTTGAAGTGTGGGGCTCGAAACAGGACAGAGCATTCCAGGTAAGGCCTCATGGTTGCTGAATACAGTGCAAGAGTCACTTCTCTTGATTTGCAAGTAACACTCCTGTTAATACACTCCGGTATACTTTTAGCCTTTTAGCAACAAGAGCACACTGTTGGCTTATATTCAGCTTATGGTCTACTACAACCCCCCAGATCCTTGTCTGTATTACTGCAACCTAGCCATTCATTCCTCACTCTGTATTCATGCATGCAATTATTCTGTCCCAAGCACAGGGCTTTTCACTTGTCCCTGTTAAATCTCATCTGTTTGAATGTGGACCATTTTTTGAGTCTATCTAGATCCTTTTGCTCTCTTTTGAAACAAGGAAATACCTCAAGGAAGCTTCTCTTCTATGTTATTTTAGCACTTTTCTTGACTCCTTGATGACGATAATATCTAAGGCAGTGGGGGCCAACCTCTTTTGCAGGTGTGCCATGAATTAGCCCCACACCTCTGAGTCCCACTGTAATCACTCTGCTTCCTACTTTGTGCTCCCTGCCCAAACTGCTCCTGTTTTCTGCATCCTGCTCTGTGCTCCGTGATTGATCTCCTGTTCTGCCTTCTGCTTCTTGTCCCATCTACTGCTGCACTTCCTGTCCCCTGCCTCATCTGCCATGTGCCACGTGCAGAGGACTACCTGTGCCACAAGGTGGCTACTACTGGTCCAAGATGACAAAATAATTGGGTGCCTCATTCAGTCTCTGACTACTCCAAATTTGAAAATAAATAATTAACCTGCACCAGCAACAGTTGTGACGTCAGCAGACTGTGGCTGGGTGCCTTTCGGTGCCTGCCACTTTAAGGACTAGGATAAGCAATTGGTAGTTGCCCGATTACTAGGGTGGCCATTTTAGGAGCCAGCTTATATAGGCTGAGGCAGCAGTTTGCTGCTTACAGCCAGGGAATAACTTCACCCTGCTGTGTTGCTGCATGGAAGATCTTGGGGGTAAGGGCAGGAGCTACTGGAGATGGTTTGGAGGCTCCTGAGCATGATGTGAAACTGCACCCTGCCAAGGAAGGATGGCCTGGTAGGGCTCCCTGTGGAAAGAAATGCCAGGCCACATTACCTCCCCGGTGAAAGGCGGGGAAGGACACCTTATAACCTTAGTCCCCACTCCTCAGTGGGTTATTACAAGGATGGTGGCCAGAGCCATCTATCATGGCACCTGAGCCAAAGAGGCCCAGAAACAGGGTGGTGAAGTTGAGGACCCAGAAAGGGGGCAGTGGTAGGATGGGTCCGCACAGTGTAGGGTGCACATTGGTGGCCTGAAGGACTGTGTATTTGGGGACTGAGTAGGGTTGAAGCGACAGCCTGAAGGGCAGTCCCGGAGCGTGCTGAGTAGGGGTGCGAGGGCACCCTGAAGGACAGCACATGGGCCAGCCCCAGAACAGGGAGAGTATAGTGAAGGCCCTGGAAAAAGGGGCAGAATTGCAAAGCCCAGCATGTCTCTCCAGTGGGAGGCTGGGTGCTAAGCCATGTATGAGGCCTGGTGTGTGCCGCTAGAGGGGACACTGGGTGCTAGGCTAAGTGGAGCTCAGCCAAACAGCTGGGGCAAGTCCTAACCCCAGTAAGCCCTTATGTGTGGGGAGGCTGCACGGGTGTAAATCCTCTGACATCATGAGGCCAAATTGGGGTCAAAGGGTAAGATCAGATGCCATCTGCGAGGCATGGGCCGCAGAGTAGGAGAGGTTTGGAGTCATGGATAGTGCCCTCTGGCACTGGGGCAGGGAATGGGCAGGCTCCTGCTGAAAACCAATATTACACCAAATCGTAGTGGGCGAGACAGGGCAAACTGCCCTAGACAAGCAGGCAGGCCAGCTGGTGTGCCAAACCTGGAGAGTGCCCCGTCACACAGACCAAATCAAACAACATTTTCATTATTCTGGTCAAGAAGAATGCACAAAGTAAAACAGTGAAAGTTAATTTTGATATTATTTTTTAAATAATCTGAAAAATAAGTCCTATTTAACCTGACTTCATCCTCGAGCTAACATTGCTAGACGATGTAACCTGATTCATTGAACTGTGCTGCCATCTAGTGGTAGTTTTTATACATGAACCCTTTCAACAAACCTGCAAATCCCTTGTGCGTCAGGGAGCAGACCCTCTATTTCTGTGAATAGAGGCAAATACTGAACAAATAACTATGAAATAACAAATAGGTTTTATTACAATCAAATTTGCAAGTTAGAACATTTTCTCCTTTAATATTCAAAACCTGACAATTAAACAATTTATTTTCTTATGACAAAGTAAAATATGCAGAGAAATTAACATTGCTTTGAAAAATAGCACATTTCCCATTGGCCTAAAAATGAATCATCTTAACACAAGTAACCCTTCTCCTAAGGAATTATCTGTAAACTCTCCTTTAAAAATTAATACATGCAGCTTTGATCCCCATAGCCAAGTTCACTCTTCACAAGGTCTTTAGTAAGCAAGTGAATTATAAACAACAAAACAAAACTAGTATTTAGATACATAAAAAAACACAATAAATAAACTAACAAGTAAAATAGCTTAATATTTCAAGTTACTAAGTGAACACATAAAATATTTAAGTAATTTTTAAGGGACAGAAAACTTCACCTCAAGTTTTCATATAAATTGGACAAAAGTTGGCCATGATCCTGGAAGTAATTTTGTGCAGGTGAGCACCTGAGCATCTCTACTGAGTCACTTGCAAGACTGGGGACTTTAACATTAACCTGAAAGAATCTTTCTTAATAAAACCTGCCCTTCAAGTGACTATTCCCTGAGCAAACATAGTCCTTACAGTATGCAAATCTTAACTCCTCTTAGTGTGAGAAGGGCCTGAATGTGGCATGAATTCCCTTGTGGAGCATCCCTTATACTATTTTAAGCACAAATTCCTATTTAAAGGACATGTGCTTATGCTAGTAAGTGCTGAGGCATAAAAGAACTAAGAGCAATCAGTGGATTCCAATCATACTCTCAGTGATGTCAACTGCAAAAATACTAACTTCCATGGCAGCAGACTTGGGCTATTTTATTACAAACATTGAAGTATTATATGCCCTAATCCGAGATGGGAAAGAAGAACTGTTGCACAAATTACCAGTTTGCTCAAATGATGAGCAAATAATGAGACCTTATGAGAGGGATAAGGCAAAATGCTGCATTTATGGACTATAATATTCAAAAGAGAGCTTACACACACTCACACTCTCTCTCTCTCTCAATCACTCTGTGGATGTTATAGTTACCAAAGTCCATTGCTCAGTACTGCACTAGGTGGCCAGCCTAGGAGTACGAGATAAGGAGCAGGGCATACAGACGCATCTGTGCTCCAGTGAAGTTTACAGAGAGTGTTACTCTATCTCTTGCTGCTAAGTCTCTCTCCTTTATAGGAGTTATCAAGTTGGTGTTGGGTGACTGGTCCGCCTGTTCCAATTCTGTGTCTCCTTTGTCTGAATCTCAGTACTTTTCCATCCTGACAAGTGGTCAGGCTCATGTATCATTGTCCGAAATGTTGCTCTCCAATCACTGTGTTTACAACTTTCTTCCGTTATCACTGGTATAGGCTATGTCCGGCACAAAGGGAGTCTTTTAGTTTTGAGATGTCGCCGACCTTGTTTTTAATCTCATCTTTTCTGCTTATCTTTATTCTTTGCCTGGTACAAACTTACCTTTTCAGCATGATTCACCATTAGGTAAGTTGTTTGTTAACACATAGTTTACTTGTTTTTACCAATCACTCTACATTTATTCATCCATACATCCAAATATCATTAAAAAAAATACAAAAAGATAGAATACTTGTTTTGCTATATAAAAATACAACAACAAGATATAAAAGTACAATAACCATGTTATTCAGGCTTCTCAGAGGCCTCCACCCAGATGGAGCCCATGGTTCCAGGCTCCATGCAGACGGTGCCCCTGTCTCTTGGCTGTGGGGGCTGCCTGTCACTTTTTCAGGCTCTGGGGTCCAGGGGCATGGCCACCTTCCCTTGTGAGGTCTGCTCCCTACTGGGTTCTCTGGCTCACCAGCTGGAGGAGCTCCAAGCCGCAGTCAAGAGACTGCGCGCCATCAGAGACTGGGAGCAGGAGACTGACTCCTACTGCCAGGCCCTTCTCCCCTGGGAGGCGGACGGTAGACCACAGTCTCCCTCCAGGACAAGGGAGGACTCGGGGACCTCCCATTCCATCCAGCCCAGGAGTTGGACCAAGGTAGCCAAGGCCTGCTGCACCAAGGTCCCTGCCCCACCGGAGCTTTGCAACAGGTATGAACCTCTTGCAGCCCCAGCAGAGTCTGCTAAGTTGCCAGCTCCTGCAGACAACACAGGCTGTACTGTAGCTATCACCCCCACTCTCCCTAAGACAAAACGCAAGGTGTTTGTCATGGGAGACTCCATCCTGAGGGGGAGTGAGGGGACAATTTGCTGCCCTGACCCCTTAACCCAGGAAGTCTGTTGCTTCCCAGGAGCCCGAATCCGAGATATTGCAGAGAAGATCCCTAAAGTCCTCCAGGCCACTAACCACTACTTTATGCTCCTTATCCACGTGGGCACCAATGACATGGCTTGGAGCGCTCCCAGCCAAGTCTTGAAGCACTACAGGGATTTGGGAGTAGGGCTTAAGGGTCTGGGGGCATAGGTGGTGTTTTCTTCGATCCTCCGAGTCTCGGGTTATGGGCTGAGGAGGGAGAGGAGGATCCAGGTAGTGAACCAAAGACTTTGGCACTGGTGTCATTGGGAAGGCTTTGGCTTCCATGACCACAGTCTGCTCTTTGGTGAGAGAGACAGTGAGCTGCTGGGAAGGGACAGCTTCTACCTCTCTCGCTGGGGTGGAAGCTCCTCTCAGCCAGACTGGCTAACCTGCTCCACCAGGCTTTAAACTAAGCCTGACATGGGACGGGGGGGACTACCGCCACTGCTGGCCTACTAAGCAAACCCTGCAAAGCCAGCAGACCAAGGCACTTAAGGGAACCCACTCTTGCCCCAGCCCTGGAACAATCTGTAGGCAAGGCAAGAGCTCCCAAGGGGATACTTGCCTGCCTGTACATAAATGCCAGGAGCTTGGGGAATAAACAGGAAGAACTTGTCCTCCTGCATTACACAAAGAAATACGAAATCATAGGGACAACAGAGACCTGGTGGGACTCCACCCATGACTGGACCATGGGTATAGACGGCTATACCCTGTATAGGAGGGATCGAGTGGACAAAAGGGGTGGGAGTGTAGCTCCCTAATGTCAAGGAGAGCTACGCATCCCTGCAAGCCAATATTGGCAACCAGGGTGGATGACTGGAGACCCTCTGGGTTAAAATCCGTGGGGCACATGGCATAGGGGACACAAGGGTTGGAGTCTACTACAGACCTCCCACCCCAAGTCAAGAGCTCGGCCAGGAGTTTGCCTGGGAATTGGCTGAGGCCACATGCTGCCAGTCCATTGTTGTCATGGGAGACTTCATCTATCCAGACATCTGGTGGGAAAAGCGCTTGGTCAAATCCGAGCAGTCTCAAAGCTCTCTCTCATGCATGGATGACCTCTGACACAAGAAGTCTACGGACCAATGAGAGGTAAAGCACTGCTTGACCTGGTACTGGCAACTGGGGACGACCTAATCAGCGACCTAATGATCGAAGGGAAGCTGGGTGACAGCAACCAGAGAGCAAACCAGGAAAGCCAAGGCTGTGATGGAACTCCAACTGGCTATTAGGATCAAGGATAATAAAAAGTCCTTTTTTAGATATGTGGGGAGCCAGAGGAAAAGCATGGACTACATTGGACCCCTGCTGAACCAGATGGAACAACTGACAACCAACAGCCAGGAAAAAGCCAACCTACTAAATGGGTACTTTGTGTCAGTCTTTCACCAGTCCCATGGGACACTTCTGCCCATCATGGGACAGAAAGGCCCGAGTGAGGGAGATCCCTTGCCCTCCATCAATGCTGACCTCGTGAAGGAACACCTGGAGAGGCTGAACACCTTCAAGTCAGCCGGCACTGATGGTTTACACCCCAGGGTACTCAAGGAGCTGGCAAGCATCATAGCCCAGCCCCAGCACAGATCTTCGAGAACTCCTGGTGCTCTGGTGAAGTGCCTGAAGACTGGAAGAAAGCCAATGTGGTGCCCGTCTTCAAGAAAGGGAGGAAAGTGGATCTGGCAAACTACAGGCCCATCAGCCTGACCTCTATCCCAGGGTAGGTCTTAGAAAAGATTATCAGAGGCCATTCTTAATGGACTAGCCGATGGCAACATCCTGAAGGATAACCAGCATGGGTTTGTTGTGGGTAGGTCTTGCTTGACCAATCTTATTTCCTTTTATGACCAGGTGACCCATCACCTAGACAAGGGAGAGGCGATTGATGTCATATATCTTGCATTTTAAAAAGCCTTCCATCTGGTATCCCATGATCACCTCTTGGCAAAACTGGCCAACTGTGGCCTCAGGTCCACCACAATCCACTGGCTGGGAAATTGGCTCCATGGTCGGACCCTGAAGGTAGTGGTTGATGGAAGTCAATCATTGTGGTGCCCTGTGACAAGTGGGATCCCCCAAGACTCTGTCCTTGGACCCACATTGTTCAACATCTTCATTATTGATGTGGACATTGGAGTCAGAAGCAGACTGGCCAAGTTCACTGATGATACCAAATGTTGGGGTAAAGCATCCACACCTGAGGACAGGAGGGTCGATCCAGGCTGACCTTAACAGGCTCAGGAAAGTGACTGTTGGGCAGATGAGAACCTGATGGTGTTAAAAATGCAAGGTTCTCCATCTTGGGAGGAAAAACCTGCAGCATCCTTATAGGCTCGGCAGTGCTACGATTGGTAGCACTATGGATGAAAGGGACTTGCGGGTCATGATTGACCACAAGATGAACACGAGCCTTCAATGTGAAGCTGTGGCTAGTAAAGCGAGCAAAATGCTGGCTTGCATCTATAGATGCTTCTCAAGCAAATCCCAGGATGTCATTCTCCTTGGTGAGGCCACAGCTGGAGTACTGCGTCCAGTTTTGGGCTCCACAATTCAAAAAGGACGTAGAGAAGCTCGACAGAGTCCAGAGAAGAGGCACGCACATGATCAGAGTCAGAAAAACAGACCTTATGACAACAGGCTGAGAGCAATGGGACTCTTCAGCCTGGAAAAGTGCAGGCTCAGGGGTGATCTGATGGCCACCTATAAGTTTATAAGGGGTGTCCACCAGGATCTGGGGGAACAATTTTTCACAAAAGCGCCCCAAGGGACAATGAAGTCTAACGGTTATAAACTCCTGCAAGACCGTCTCAGGCTGGACATAAGGAAAAATTTCTTTACCATCTGAGCCCCCAAGATCTGGAATAGCCTTCCGCCAGAGGTGGTTCAATCACCTACTTTCAATACCTTCAAGAGAAAAGTGGATGTTTATCTTGCTGGGATCCTATGACCCCAGCTGACTTCTTGCCCCTGGGGCAGGGGGCTAGACTCAATGATCTTCCAAGGTCCCTTCCAGCCCTAATGTCTGTGAAATCTATGAAAATTAATTCATAATAGCAAACTTAAAATCGCTACAGAACTTGGATGTAAATGACACAAAGTTACCACAATATTTAAAAATAAGCAGCTCTTAGGTTTCTCCTATGAGAGTAACTATGTATGTATTCTCTTGGGTAAAGGAAAGATGGTATCTTCCTTAATAACAAAATCTAAAACACAAAAAGGTTAGACATACTGTAAGAAGTGGGAATCATCTGGACACTGTACTAAAGTGTTCATCCTGAACAATTTGAGTGGCTGTGCAATGTCAGCTGCCAGAACACGTTGCCTGAAGGCATTATGGCATTCTGCACAATTGGAACATCTCCCTCTCCTTGAAATACAACTCTGAATGAAGAAAAGTATATGTGAGCTTCTGAATCAGTTTTTTCTTCAAGAAAGAACTGTTGAAACACAGTATTTGCCAAAAAGGATGGCTGAATTTTGACTATGCACATGCAGCTAAAATTGGTCCATGAAGTATCCACTCATTTTTCCACACACAACTTCCCCCTGAAAGATATACAACAAAACCATTATGACCAAAGTTTTAAAATTTAAATGGCACTTTGGCACAATCACTAGGCATTTCAATGTCTCCTAGTCTATTAGTTAAGATACTGATACTTATTTCTTCATCAGGGTCATTTCTCTTTTCTCCACTGCTAACACTTCTGTTCAGGAAACTCATTTCATATCACAAATGAGACAGGTTACCTAGCTCTGGAGGCACAAAGGCCATCAGGTCATCATCTGAAACTTCATCTACCAAATTAGAGGGGGCCAACCCTCTTCTGCCATCTATCAGATCTCCTTTAAAAAAGCCATCCTCATCCATATCTCCAAAGATGTAAACATATTCTCCAGCTGTCAATGGAAGCTCCGCTTCAGGGTTCTTGTTAGGACCTTCAAAAGGGTCATAGCTATATTGAGCTAAGATGACTCAAAGTTTCACAGAACCTTGTGTGTGTTTCTAAGGTTAGGGAAAATGTATTAGTCTCTGTGAAGAGGCTGGTACCGGCTCTTCAGAAGAAGAGAGGTCAGTGGTGGGACTTACCTGAAAATGTTGTCACGATGCTGAGGAGGGGACTCCTGGTGAGCCTAGAACCGAATTTAACAAGGTGTTGGGTAAGCCAGATTGGATCCTCCTCAGCTCCTCTGGCTCCTTCCGGCCAGACACCTCCCTGAGAATCAGAGAGTTGGACGGGACTTAGGTGATGGGGAAGGCCACAATACAGTAGGTACAGAAGTCTCATTAGGGGCTAAGGTTGGTCGTCCGACAACAGGGTCAATTGAGGTGTTTAGTGAATGAATATCGGGACTTTTTTAGTGGGACGCTGTGCTGCGCAAGAGGAACAGAACACCGAATCATAACCTCTGAGGGTCAGGTAGTGTGTAAAAAATGAAGGATCCCCTACCACAAGTACCATGAGATTCAGGCTGAAATTGCTAAAAAGCTGGAACAAGGGGTAATTCAAGAATCTGGGAGCCCTTGGCATAGTCCAACTGTGGCAGTTACTAAGCCAGATGGTCCTTAATGTTATGTGTAGACTTCAGGAAGTTAAACACCATCTCTCACTTCGACGCCTTCCCCATGCAACAAATTAGCAAACTATAAGAGAGTGGGACAAGCTAAGTTCATTTCCACACTTGATTTAGCTAAAGGCTATTGGAAGGTGCTGTTGTGAAAAGATTGGGGCAAGAGGTTCTTTGGCACCCCTTGAGGATTATATAAAATTTAGGCATATGCCTTTCAGGTTATATGGGGCAGCCACAACTTTTCAAAGATCGATTGACTAGATTGCTGAATTCCCTTCCTCTGTGATTTCCATTAGTTTCATCTTCAGGTCAGCATTTTCAGATTCAGCTTTTTCCATCCACTCAGTTCTTCTGCTGAGCTGAGTTTTCCTCTGCCATTCTGACGTTCTCATTCAACACTTTCTTTAACTGCATTTCCAGCTCATCACATTTTTTCTGTTTCTTCTCTATTTCTTGCTCAAGATTTTCACATTGCTGGTATTTTTTACCCAGCTCTAGTTCCAAATGCTCTATCTGCTGCTTGCTGTATGGGTCGGTCTTTAAAGGCATGTTTTCATGTTTCTTGGACATATTTCCTAATGGTAATGCTACTGTCTCTATGCCCTTTGCCAAAGCAACTGATCCTGTTGGTGTCTCCTTTATAAAACATGAGCCATCTAAACTTCAATCCATGTTTGGTATCAGTGTTTCCTGAACTGGGCACATGGCAGTAGTGGAAGAACTGTCTGAACCAAGTTGGGAGCACTGTAGAGACTCTTTCAGGTTCCTCAACATTAGCTGTCCCTGTAACAGTTGTTGGAAAATATTTCGGAATATGCTATTATTGTTTAAAATGTTATATTTATACTATGATTTTGCTTATGCTAGGACTTTGCTTATGTTTGTGCTTATAAATGCTTATGCTAAGCAAGCCATTTGCTTATGCTAAGTAGCCATCTTAACTGTGTCAACCATTTTAAAAGCAGCAAGTGCATCTGTGTAAGTTTGTGTGCTGTGAATGATGTGAGAGCAATGGTTGAAGGAAGGCTGGTATGAACCAGCTACAGTAAGTAACAAGATAAGATACAGAGGTCTTAGGAATGTAGAGATGGTACAAGATGAGACTGAAAACCAGACTGAAACACATGGAAAAATTGGGCACAAACAGACAACACATAACTGGTAACAGAATCCAAAATAAACAGATGTGAAAAAGGTGACTGGTAAAGAAGCCTCCAGAAGTTTCCAGGCTTTGGTCAAAGTCTGCCCAAAAAGAGATAAGGCGGCAGTGAAAAACCAGCCTAATGAGTACCCTGACCACCAACACCAACCTACCCGCAGATCAAGAGTGAGAGAGCTAGCACTCCCTCTCGACTGGACATCGCCTTGAAGAAGCCTGTGACTGACCACTGCAGCATGACTCCAAGAGCCAGGGATAGGTGACTTAGTGTAAATGGTGTACATGACAAGTGTATGAAACAAGTGTGTGGTGTACTGCTAAATAGTCTGACTCAGTTGCCCATTACTATGCAATAAACCCTGGTTTGCTAAACCCACATGTTGGTTTTATGTCCAGCACCATAACACTTCTTTCTGAGTTACTCACAACAACTCAAGTCACTGAAATTGAGCTTGCATGAGCCACCCTTGCCTGTAGCCAGTTTGGCCTGCATTTCCCAACACTCCTTCTGCAGGGCATCTATCTGCTTATCCTTGGCCAGAAGGGTACTAGCTTGTTCACTCAGATCATTGACTATCTGCTGAGCAAATGCTTTCTTGCACAGTTCCACATCCAGGTTGTTGATGGGTAGTAATACTGGGGCACCAGCTACTTGGAGGTTGGACTCTTGGAGTTTCCTGACTTTTTTCTCCAGTCCCTTGGCAATGGTGGCCAGCTCAGCATTCTTCCTCTTGAGCCACTTCACTTTCTCCTGCATCTCAGGAATGCTGCTTCTCCTCAGAAGGCATTTCTCCTTCTTTAGGACAGTGCATCTTTGCTCCAGATCCTCCAGGGCACTCAGCAGGTCTGCATTCTGCTTCACCAGGTGTTCATAAACACTGCCAGAGAGCCAGTCCTGCTGCTGCCCCCCTGCCTGGGCACCCTCTTGTCCTCCAGACCCCCAACTAGCCACCTTTCCTTCAGGCAGAGAGTCCGACCACTCCGACCCAGGTTGTCACTGCTGGGCTCCGGGGGTAGCTCCCTCATGGCTGTTTCCTCCTAGTGGTGGGCATCTTTCTCTTGGGCAGCCAGCTGCTCTGTGCCAAGCCCCCCTGAGGGGCTGCCATCCAGGACAGGGTGGGCTGACTCCAGCTGGGACAGACTGTTATCCAGGGAGCAGGCCAAAGGCGCCTCACCTGCAGGGGAGCAGGCTGCCATGAGGCTCTTCAGGGGCCAAAGCTGGGGGCCGCCCTGGTGCCTCCTGTCCAGCAGGCAGTGCATGGCCTGGGGCAGGGGGCTGGCAGGACTGGTGGATGGCTGCTTGGCCTCGAAGTGCTCCAGGACATACTTGAGGAGGAGGCAGCACACTCCAGCTCCAGCTCGGCACAGAGGTGGTAGATGCAGGCAGCCTGCTCGCCATCTGTCTCCCAGTGCAGCTGGCTCAGCACCTCCTGCAGGCAGTCACGGCCCTTGCCCCAGGTCCCACCATGGGCCTAGCCCACCAGCTTCTCGGCCAGCTGGTGCTGCAGGTTGCAGGCCTGCAGCATGGCAGCATTGTGCTTGCACTGCAGCAGCTTCTGTGCCTCATGCAGCTCTGCCTCCTTCCAAAGCAGCAGCTGCTGGATCTCAGCTTTGCGCTACTGCTACTCCTGCTCATGAAGCTCCTGGGTGTGCTGCTGCTCCCACTTGGAGTGGAGCTGGTCAGCCAGGAGCTGCCACTCATGCTCCCCCACCTCCTGCAGCTCTTGGAAGCACAGCTGCTTGCCCTCCAGCTCAGCCCACAGTGGCTCCAGTTCATGCTTCGGCTTATCCGGCGGTGTGGCTGACATGGGGTGTTTGCGAGGAGTCACGTGGCTCCCTCCTGGGAACAGCCTCCGTCCAGGCTATCCCATGTCTTGGCGGAGGGTGAGGTGGCTGGGCAGGGGGTGCGGTGTGGAATGGCCTTTAACTGCCACCCTAGATTCATAGATGTTAGGGTCAGAAGGGACCTCAATAGATCATCGAGTCCAATCCCCTGCATAGGCGGGAAAGAGTGCTAGGTTCAGATGACCTCAGCCAGATGCCTATCTAACCTCCTCTTGAAGACCCCCAGGGTAGGAGAGAGCACCACCTCCCTTGGGAGCCCATTCCAGATTTTGGCCACTAACTGTGAAGAAGTTCTTCCTAATATCCAGTCTAAATCTGCTCTCTGCTAGCTTATGGCCATTATTTCTTGTGACCCCCAGGGGCACCTTGGTGAGTACAGCCCCACCAATTCCCTTCTGTGCCCCAATGATGAATTTATAGGCAGCCACAAGGTCGCCTCTCAACCTTCTCTTGCAGAGGCTGAAGAGGTCCAGGTGTCCTAGTCTCTCCTCCTAGGGCTTGGGCTACAAACCCTTAACCATACAAGTGGCCCTCCTCTGGATGGACCCTCTCCAGGTTATCCACCATCCCTCTTGAAGTGTGGTGCCCAAAACTAGATGCAATACTCCAACTGCAGTCTGACCAGTGCCCAATAGAGGGGAAGTATCACCTCCTTGGTTCCGTTTGCCATGCGTCTGCTGATGCATGATAATGTGTGGTTAGCTTTGCTGATGACTTCGTCACACTGACGACTCATGTTAGTCTTGGAGTCCACTAAGACTCCAAGATCCCTTTCCACTTCTGTGCTGCAGAGCAGGTCATTTCCTAGGCAGTAGGTGTGCTGGACATTTTTAATCCCTAGGTGCAGCACTTTGCGATTTAACAAAGAGAAATGCATTCTATTGTTTTCTGCCCATTTGTCCAATCTGTCCAGGTCTGCCTGTAGTTATTCCCTGCTCTCTGGTATGTCCACTTCTCCCCACAGTTTTGTATCATCCGCAAACTTGGACAGAGTACACTTCACTCCCTCATCCAAGTCACTGATGAAGACATTGAAGAGTATCACTCCAAGGACTGAGCCCTGCAGGACCCCACTGCCCACATCCTTCCAGGTCGATACCAACCCATCCACCACCACTCTCTGGGTACAACCCTCTAGCCAATTTGCCACCCGCCGGACTGTGTAATCATCCAAGTCACAGCCTCTTAATTTGTTCACCAGTATGGGGTGGGATACCGTATCAAAGGCCTTCCTGAACTCTAAGTAAACAATAATCCACCCCTACTCCTGTGTCCAGCTGTTTTGTAACCTAGTCATAAAAAGAGACTAGATTAGTCAGGCATGATCTACCTGCTACGAACCCATGCTGGTTTCCCCTCAGCATAATTTTTCCTGCTGGGCTCTCACATATATGAGCCTTAATAATCTTTTCAAAGACTTTACCAAGGATGGAAGTGAGACTGACTATTCTAGGTGAGAAGTTGAATCCAACTTCATGCCTCCATTCCCTGCTGCCCCCTTACAAGGCAGGATATACTGCTTCCCAGGCTAGTGATTCCCAACCAGGTGCTATGGCACCTTAGGGTGCCTCGAGATCCTTCAAGGGTACCCCAGAGTGCCCCATGCTGTTGGGGGTTTTAGGTGTGCAAACTTGATTCACAAGATTTCAAATAGGAATCTATAGTGTCACAAACATTCTCACCCATTGTTATATTTGAGTTCTCTGCCACAAAGGAATTGCTCTATTATTTTTGTTAAAGGCAAGGGATGCCCTGTTCCTGAAAGGACAGAAAGTTAACGACCTGGAGAGCCGGGGGGCCCAGGAGCCAGGTCATAGACAGGGCAAGGGTAATTACTTATTAGACATGGTTGGGAAGACTTGCATACCAGCACTTAAGCAGTGTTCGGCAGCAATAAAAGAATGCAGCAGAGGGCCATTCAGTGCCCCTGGAGGCACTACAGGAGAGGAGAGGATCAGAGATCGTGCAGAGAAGAGAAGGGAGCTCCTCAGAGCCAAAGGAGCACCTCAAACCCAAGGATGGACTAATGGGATGGCAGTATAACTGCAACGGGACCACATACAGAGAGGTGAGAGATGTGGGACCCTTATCTTTGTTGCCTTTGGACCCAGGATCAACCCTGGAGACAGGGACATGGACATGTGGAAGAAAGAGGAGGAAACAAAGTCAGATAATGAGCCCTTGCCTGACTTGCCACAGGGTGGGGCAAGTGAATGATTGGTTTAAGTACAAGCTAGCAGTTTGCCAGATTTCATGGGGAACCCTAAATAAAACAAATTCACTTTTATTTGTGTAATCAGGTGGCTACTGACATAATTTCTCATCGGGGAAATAACTATATTATCTTTACAACACACAAGGCATGGAAGGAGAGCTCCAAAGGGAAGACATTCGTTGACCAACCCTGACCCAGCCACAATTTTATTGTACTAAAAGTGAAAACTAAAGAATTGTCATTTTCTAAGGGGCACCTTGAGTCTAGAAAGCTTAAGAATCACTGGTCCTAGTAATTCACATACACCATCCTTGCTCCAAATAAGGTAGTATAGTAGCAGCAACTACAACAACCCTACTTGCATTTAAAAAATGATCACTGCTGACAACAGCTTTTATCAACAGGCCCTTCTGAAAATGGTTTAAGGGCTCATGTAGAAAAGGCACTTGGGTCAATGTCTTGGTGTTTGTGAAATTCATAGATTGTAAAGCTGGAAAGGGCCTCAGGAGATCATCAAGTCCAGCCCTGTGCACCAAGCAAAAAAAGATAACTGGGCTTCATCAACACTGGCCCATTGTGCCCAATGGGAATACAGGCAACCCCCACTTAACACTGTTCCACTAGTGCCATTTCATTATAATGCTTGTTTTACATTGCTACCCGATTCCACTTAGCATTCACCAAGTTTCGTTATAACATTCACAGGCATCATCCAGCTGGCAGCAGAGAGCATATACTACTTCCACAGTGCATCAGCAGCACGTAGGCTCATTATGCAATTTAATGCTAGTTTGTGTTGCCATCTTGGTTCATCAAAAACTTTTTTGTGCTGTGTTTAGCAATTCATTCTGACCCTTGAAAAAATGAGTAAAGAAATGCACAACCAACTCTAACTGCAAGTGCTGAGAAAAAACAGCACAAACGCTTAATGCTGGAGCTTAAATTGGATGTCCAGAAGTGAACTGAAGCAGGTAAATGCCAGGATGAGTCTGTAGACTAGTACTAGTGAGGAGCCACATTAGCAAATTACATTTATTTATATTAATTCTTATGGGAAAATTGGTTTCACTTAACGTTATTTCACTTAACACTCAATTTATTGGGAACCAGTTAAGAGCACTAGGAGAGGGTTGCTTGTACTCCAATTATAAAGTTTAGACATAAATAAGGTTTTGCAAGATCAGAGTCTCATTAGCAATATGTCGATTTCCTGAAGCAAATAAAATTATAAAGCAAGAAAAGCAAGTGTAGGGGCAAAATACAATGCATTACTTGTACCACTCCCACCAACACACAAAGTTGTGGAGATCCATTGACTACAGCCACATTTTAGGCTCCACCTGAGTGACAAATCATGATGCTTGAACAAGTCAGACTGGCTCAGGCCAACTCAGTTTACATACTGTCCATCTCAGCTCCTCTGGGTGGAAGCGAGACACTTTTAAACACAGAATGTATGGCTTGGATCAGCAGCTACACAGGAGGATTGCACCAGGCAGTTCAGGAAGAAAATGTACTAAGACAGCATGAAGCCACCTTTACATCACACAAGGCATGGAAGGAGAGCTCCAAAGGGAAGTCATTCGTTGACCAACCCTGACCCAGCCACAATTTTACTGTACTAAAAAAAAGTGAAAACTAAAGAATTGTCATTTTCTCAGGGGCACCTTGAGTCTAGAAAGCTTGAGAATCACTGATCCTAGTAATTCACATACACCATCATAAATTGACATGGGTTACTCCAGCAGGTACTGCAGAGAACCCAGCTGAAGAGGGGATAAACAACTGCTTCAGCCTACACCACTCAGAGGCACCTTTTATTTCTTTTGTTTGTTTGTTTGTTTTGAGGGTGGTACTTTATTTTTAACTCTACAGTTCCCATGCTGAGCCCCACACATACCCAGAAGAGGAAGCATATTACTTCTACCTGGCTCTGCAGCATCTGTAAAGACTGGATGCCTTAGTGCGGCTTTGTGGCACTTTTACCTAATAGCTGATTGAATCAGCTTTAGCTAAAAGTGCCAAAAAGCCCTGCTGAAGCACCCAATCTTTACAGACACTGCAGAGCCAGGTTAAAGTAATGCATGACTTCTGATAAAGTGTAGTTTGTTTTGGGGTTTTTTAACATCTGCAAGCTGGTCTGTGGGTGCTAAGCAACTGCTCTTTTTTTTTTTTTGGTGGGTGCTTGAACCCCAGAGCACCCACAGAGTCACTGCCTATGATACCACTAGAATATAACCTTGCACTAAGGTGATCCTTCTAGGGCGCATCCAGACAAGTGCACACACGTGGTTTGTGGCAGCACAGACTCCTCTGCAGTGCCACAAACCACATGTGCTGTATATGCAGATGTTTGCTGCACTCCTAATTTGTACTGTGGTGGGTTTTTGACACTGGGAGATCCTAGTGTCAAAAAAACCTGCACCAGAAAAAACTGAGGTGCTGCACATGGCAGCAGCATGCACCACCTGAAAACAGAACCTGGCTGGCCAGAGCCATGCACGCCCAGATTGCCGCTGCTGGAGCCTCAGGAGGCCCCCAGGAACTCTGGTAAGTCTTCTGGGGCCAGCCAAAGTGCTGACCCCAGCCTTACCTACCCCAGCCAGGGCAACTTGCCACACTCCATGGTGCGTATGCAGAGGCATTCCCCAGAGACAACTAGCAGCAGCACAACTATGTGTCACTGCTATTTGTCCCCAGAAATGCATGTTTCTGCTTGTGTGGACATGCTGCTACAGTCTGCTGTACAAAGCAACCTATGAACCTGAGAGAATGTGGATCTTGAGACCTAAGCCTAGCTCTCTCCAACACAGTCTGTTGTTTGTTATATCATATTTTCAGAAACAGTTTTAGCATAGTTTATCCCTTTCCATGCTAGCGGGTAAACCATATTAAGATATTTAAATGTGATTTCCTAACTTAAAAGACCAGTGTAGATGGGACCAAATGGATGCCAAATCTCATGCCATCTTAACAAGTGAAAGAACACACCTAAACAGGTTAATATTGATCAAAGCAAAAATTCTTTTGGATTGACTGATAAAGGGGAAAAATGTACCTCAGAGATCTGTTGGGTTTGCCGCAATTTACGATTACTATATTTCTCATTGGTTGACTTCATAATCATACATTACATTCACCTCATTTTATTATAACAGGATATTATATTTTTTATTGTTTTATTATTTTATCCCCAAAGTTCAGATTTAGAATATGCTGCTGATGTTAGAATATGCTCCATTATTTTGTATAGTGTTTTGGAAAAATAAAATAAATCTTCCAGTAGAGGGCAGTGGTATACATGATCACAAACCAGTACACCACAGATACTACAGCACATTTAGAATATGCACAAATTGGGCCTCATCTTGAGAACGTGATTCTAATTCAGTTCATTAATTTATGTATGCACTTTTTTCTGTAAACAGCATTCATTTTAGAACCCATTACAGTGTAACCAAATTTGCATCAGAAAGAAATAAAAATTAAAAATATGCACAAAGTATAGAGAATAAAACTAACCATAAAGTTATCCATTTTAAGATGGCATTACAAGATGGCTAAAGTATATTATATATATATACAGGGGTGTAGGTTGTAGCCATGTTGGTCTAAGGACATAGGCAGACAAGGTTCTTTGGGTAAATCTGATATCTTTTATTAAACCAACTTAAATAGTTGGAAAACAATTATTAAGCAAGCTTTTGGGTTCAAAAACCCTTCGTCAGGCTAAAGAAGTTTCTGCAGTTGATGTGTGCTCTTCCTTTACTTTTCATTCCATCCAGAAGCCAGAGGCTGGTCTGGTATGCATACAAGACAGGTAGTCAGTTAAAATGTAGATACACACATATCCCCCTTGCAGTAATTGCATACATGGAAAGTATCTGGAAATTAGGTGTTATGTAATCACAGATGTAAGGGGAGGCAATCCACAGCATTCTGAATGGGAAGAATAGTGATCCATGGGTCAGTCTCTCTGTTAGGAAGTAGTATCTCCAATCTCTCACCACTGGGCCTTGGATCTGTGCCCCACCATGCCACTTCCCTCACAAGCAACTTACCAGCTGGACCTGGCTGCTCTGCTGCCAGGCTGTGCTCCTGGCTGCCTGCGTGCTCTGCTGGGGCTGTGTGCATGCACAGGGCATTTATCAGTAACATTATCAAGTTTGAGAACCTCTAGCTGCTCATACCAGATCCTATGACTGTTACACACACAAAAAGGGCTGCACCAATAGAGATTTCTTGGGCTGGTACTGAAGGCCAATTTTTAATGAGCCATATCAGCCAATACCAATCCAATTGCCAATATGCAACCAGGCAGCTTGGAGAACAGCATCCACCTGATAAGTCTGTTGTGGGGGAAAGGACAGGAGGGGAGAAGGGACATGACATGGCAGATCAAGGTGCCACGGTGAGCAAGGAAGTGGAGCTGCGGCTGCACAGATGGGGCAGAGCACAGGACAGAGCCATGAGTGGCTCGTCTGGGTGGTACAGGGAGGGGGTGGTGGCTCCCACCGCTGCATGCACCCCAGGAGGTATGGGGGGCGTGTGCTCCTGGATCTGCATGAGGGATGATTGTGGGCTGCCACTGCAAGCTGGGGCCGAGACAGCACCAAGCTCTTCCTGGTAAGAGCCTAGGCTTGGCTGGGCTGCGCTCAGGGCAGGTGATGGTGGTACTAGGAGGGGGCTATAGCCCCCCCCAGATTTGCTGTAGCCCCCCTCCCAGTGCCACTGGACTCTGAATGCAGCACCGGTCCAGCCCCTCCGCTGGGAAGAGCCTGGCACTACTCCTGGCCCAAGTCCACAGAGGCACCCTGACCTTGTCCCATGTGCAGATCCAGGGGCACACGCCCCTCACGCCCACCTATGGTGCATGCACCAGTGGGAGTCGGCCCCCCATCCCATCTGGACAAGCCACTTGTGGCTCTGTCCTGAGCTCCACCCAGGCTATGCAGTGCCTTCCCCTGCCCCTGCCTCTGCCCCAGCCCCACTCCCTCCCTTACCACTGGGTTTTGGATCTGCCCCCCCCCCCCAAGACACTTCCCTCACAAGAGACTTACCAGTTGGATATGGCTGCTCTTCATGCTGCCAGGCTGTGCTCCTGGCTGCCTGTACGCTTTGTTGAGGCTGTGCACATGCACAGGGCATTTATCAATTACATTAAATCAGCCACGTCAGCCCAAAAAAGCCAATACTGTCAATTTTCTTTACATTGGTGCTGATTTCATAGACATTAGGGCTGGAAGGGGACCTCATAAGATCATCGGGTTCAGCTCCCTTCCAAGGAGCAGGGAGTCAGCTGGGGTCAAAGGATCCCAGTAAGATAAGCATTCAAATAATTCTTGAAAGTGTCCAGAGTAGGTACTTGCACCACCTCTAGGGGGAGTCTGTTCCAGGCCTTGGGAGCTGAGACAGTAAAGAAGTTTTTCCTTATGTCCAACCTAAAATGGTCTTGCAGAAATTTGTGACTGTTGGACTTTATGGCTGTCTTTTTGGGGTGCTCTGGTGAACAGGCATTCCCCCAGATCCTGATGCACACCCCTTATGTACTTATAGGCTGCCACCAAGTCACCCCTGAGCCTTCGCTTCTCCAAGCTGAAGAGTCTCAAAGCTCACGGCCTCTCTTCATAAGGCCTGTTCTCTTGCCCTCTGATCATGTGCATGGCTCTCCTCTGGACTCTTTCAAGCTTCTCTACATCCTTCCTGAATTGTGGAGCCCAGAACTGGACGCAGTACTCCAGCTGCAGCCTCACCAAGGCTAAGTACAATGGAAGGATGACATCCTGGGTCTTGCTTGAGATGCATTAGTAGATGGAAGCCAGAGTTTTGTTCACGTTGCCAACTACGCTATCTCATTGGTGGCTCATGTTCATCATGTGGTCTATCATGACCCCCAAGTCTCTTTCAGTCGTGATGCATTGCCAAACCTATAAGTGTGATGCGGGTTCCTCCCCTAGGTGGAGCACCTTGCATTTCTCAGTGTTGAATGCCATCAGGTTTTCATCTGCCCACCTTGCAAGCCTGTCAAGGTTGGCCTGGATCACCAGCCTATCCTCAAGTGCGGATACTCTTCCCTAAAGTTCAGTGTCATCAACAAACTTAGCCAGTTCGCTTCTGACACCAGTGTCCAAATCACTGAATGTATTTTTATAAAGAATACAGGTCTGAGAACAGAGCCTTGGGGGGCACCACTGGTAACTGAGTGCCATGTTGTTTCAGTTCCATCAACAACCATTCTCTGGGTCTGACCTCAGAGCCAGTTCCCCAGCCATCGGACTGTGGAGTAGTTGAGGCAGCAGTTGCCCAATTTTTCCATGAGGACATCATGGGACACCAAGTCAAAGGGTTTGGGTTTTTTTAAGTCCAAATACATGATATCAACCTCTTCCCTTTTGTCCAGGTGATACGTCACCTGGTCATAGAAGGAAATTAGATTGGTCAGGCAAGACCTACCCACAATAAATCCATGTTGGCTACCCCTCAGAATGTATCCTTGTGCTAGCCTATCAAGAATGGTTTCTTTAATAATTTTTTCCAAGATCTTCCCAGGGATTGAGGTCAGACTGATTGGCCTGTAGTTGCCTGTAGTTTCCTGAGTCATCTTCTTTCCTCTCCTTGAAGCTAGGCACCACGCTGGTCCTCTTCCAATCTTCAGGCACTTTACCCAAGCACCACAAGTTCTCAAATATCCTTACCAGTGGCTGTGCTATGATGTCTGCCAGTTCCTTTAGCACGCTTGGGTGCAATCTATCTGGCCCAGCTGATTTGTGGGGGTCCAGTCTCTTAAGATGCTCCTTCACAAGATCCACGCAAATGGTAGGCATATATTCACCCTCACCAAACTGCCGAGTGTGGAGCTGGTCATCCAGTATCAGGTTAGGCAGGATGGTCCCTTTGGGCTGGTAAAAAAATGATGCAAAGTAATCATTAAGCAGATTGGCTTTTTCCTGGGCTTCAGTTGTCAGCTGCCCCAACCGGTTTAACAGAGGGCCAGTGTTGCCCTTGTTTTTCTTTCAACTCCCCACATATCTGAGGACGGACATTTTATTGTCCTTGATTCGTGTAGCCATTGGAGTTCATTTCCGGCCTTGGCTTTCCTAGTTTGGTCTCTACAGTTCTGGACCAGTGCAGAATACTCCTCCTTAGTGGCGTTTTCTGTCTTCCATCCTTTATAAGCCTCTCTTTTTAGATGTAGGAGGTCCATGAGTTCCCTGTTGAGCCAAGGGGGTTCTTGAGCCCTTTTACCACCTTTCCTATAGGCTGGGGTGGACTTCCCTTGTGCTTCTAGGATCACTTCCTCAAGGAGCAACCACTCATCATTAACTCCACTCCCTGACAAATCATAGCCTCTCAGCACCTCAAAAACAAGCCTCCTGAGCTTATGAAAGTCAGCTTTCCTAAAGTTGAGGGCCGCTACACATTACTGGCTGACTTGCCAGCTTTGCAATGGATAGTGAAAGTGATCAGCTCGTGATCACTGTCACCCAGCTTCCCTTCAGTTCTTAAGTTGCCAATTAGAACATCCCCTTTGGCCAGTACCAGATCCAGCAGTGCCTTACTGCTTGTCAGCCCATAAGCTTCTTGAGACAGGTACAGCTCATCCATGCATGTGAGGAAGTTTTGAGACCGATCGGATTTGACTGGTGCCACCTTAGTTGGAGGGGCATGTGCCCCCCCCCAGCAACCAGTCAGTGGCTGGAGAGGCCCCACAGCCAATTGCGGCACTCCCAGAAGTGGCTGTAGTGCTTCATCCAGCGCTCCCACTCCCTGGCTGGCACTCATGGGGGGGCACTGGTGCTCCTGCCTGCCCCCTCCACCCATCACCTAAGCAGGGAATGCAGCTTGTCAGGGGATGTACCAGCACTTTCAGGGGGTGCATGTGCACCCCTGTGCACCTCTTATGCATCATCACTGGATTTGGCCAAGTGCTCTTCCCACGAGATGTCCGGGTAGTTGAAGTCTCCCACGACAACCATGCACTGAGAGCATACAGTTTCAGCCAGTTCCCTGCTGAATTCTTGGTCAAGCTCTTGTTCCTGATTTGGAGGTCTGTATTAGACTCCTACCATTGTATCCCCTTTGCCACATTCCCCTCGTCTTCTACCCCAAAGGGTCTCCAGTTGATCTCCTTGGATGTCAATCTCAGCTTGTAGGGACATGTAGCTCTCCTTCCCATAGCAAACTACACCCCCGTCCCTTTTATCAGCACGATCTCTCCTATATAGGGTATAGCCATATATAACCATAGTCCAGTCATAGGAGGAGTCCCACCAGGTCTCCGTTATCCCTATGAGATCATAGTCGTTTTTGTTTAGCAGAAGGACCAGTTTCTCCTGTTAATTTCCCAAACACCTAGCACTAGTGTACAGGCAAGTAAGTATGCTGTTAGAGGCCCTAGGCTTCCTTGCACTCATGGAGATGCTCTGTTCCTGGACTGGGGTAGGAGAAGGTTCCCTCGAGCATCCTAACCTGATTTTGTGGTTGATGCTTGGTGAGCTTGCTTTGGTGGTTATCCGCCCATTGACCAGAGAGCTTAGTTTAAAGCCTGGTTGAGCAAGTTGGCCATTCTGGCTGAGAACTTCCTCCCCAGTGGAGTGAGGTGGAGGGCGTCTCTTCCCAACAGGCCACTCCCCATCTCTCCAATCTACGGACTGTGATCATAGAAGCCAAAGCCTTCACAATGGCATCAGCGCTGCAGTCTTCTATTTACTACCTCAATTCGTCCCTCCATCCTCAGTCTGTGAAGGTTTGAGGAAAAATCCACCTGTGCCCCAAACTCCGAGGCCTGCAGCCATTCATGACCCAGCTGGGATTGCTCCAAGCCATGTCATTTGTGCCCACATGTATAAGGAGCATGGGGGTAGTGGTCAGAGGGCCAGATAAGTTTTGGGATCCTCTCAGCTACATCCTGGATACAGGCCGTGAGGAGGCAGCAGACCTCCTGGGCTAAGGAGTCAGGGTGACAGATTGCTCCCTCTGGCCCCCTCAGGAGGGAGTCTCCCACAACAACCACTCTGAATTTCATCTTAGGGATGGTAGCTGGTTGCGTTTCTTCCTCACTTGCAGGAGCTGGCAGCTCTGCAGGCTCTACTGGTGCTGCAAGGGGTTCATACCAGTTGCAGAGATCCAGGAGGGTGGCAACCCTGGCGCAGTGATCCTTGGGGCCGGAGACAGCTTTTGTCCAACCCCCTGGCTAGACAATATAGGAGTGCCACTTGGCTTCCCTTGTCCTAGCAGGTGATCTAGTTCTTCCCTCTTCTTTGACTCCTACTGCCAGGCCCTTCACCCCAATCTCCTACTTGCCATTCCAGATGGCATGCAGCCTTTGCATTATGGTATGGAGCTCCACTATCTGGCATTCCAGAGACTCCAGTACAGAGCAAACCTCACAAAGAAAGGTTGCAATGCTCTTTATCCCATGTGCCTGGAGTCGTGCCAGGCAGCCCCCACAGCTGAGAGCCACGGGCTTCGTCTGAATGGAGGCCAGAACCACGGGTTCTGTCTGGGTGGAGGCCTCAGAAGTACCAGGGGAGGGGGATGGTCCCACCACAGGGGGAACCTTGGGGTGCAACACATCCCACCCGCCATTTCACAGGTAGTAGTTTGGCTACCACTGTACCAACCATTCCCTTGAGGCTTGCCACCTAGAGCCTTGTGCCCCTCCTGCCCACCTTCCCGCACAAAATCCCATGCTAACTCGCACACCGGGCCAAGAACGTGCCTGTTTGCACATTCTG
This sequence comes from Crocodylus porosus, assembly GCF_001723895.1. NCBI lineage: Eukaryota > Metazoa > Chordata > Crocodylia > Crocodylidae > Crocodylus > Crocodylus porosus. Next base: position 15,082,922 of record NW_017728921.1, on the reverse strand, counting down.
TTCGCAAGGGAGGAAAAAGGAGAAAAAACATGTTTATAAACCTGTATGATATACTTAAAAAAGACAGAATAAAGGTTACAATAACTACCCTCACTGTTTAAAACAACTCCAAAGACAAGAAAACCTAGATATAAAACAGCATTTATAAGCAAATTATGGGGATGTAGGTTAAAAGTTATATATTAAAAAATTAAGCAAAGTATTTTTTTGCTATTTTACTCTATTGATAGTTGCAATTGAAAAGCATGCAAGTGATATGGGATGTAAATAATTTTTTTTTATAAATAATTTGTTCTAGTACAAGCAGTACTCAGAAGCAAGCTTAACTTGACAGGATTAGAGATAGAATCTATAACCAGGTTTCTATCTATGCATTTATATTACCCTCATCACTTTGATATCTGAAAATTCTACAAAGAAAATACAATAAAAGGTACGTCTTTTTTTTTACCTTTTCCCCTCTGGTCTGCATAGGTGTTTGTACTGTTTTCTTATTGCAAAAAGGTTTGGCCAAAGAAATGGGTTTTTCCTTTCTGTTTGACAACATGGAGATTTGTCTAGCATCTTCCAGGATTGATTTGCTATTGGGGGACAGTTGAAGGGAAAGCTCAGTTTCCTTGTGCACCTCTTTTTTGAGGTTGAGAGTTATATTCCCAGGAGCAACACAACTGCCATTAGGGATCATTATTGCCCAGAGTGAGGCAGCTGTTCCAGTCCACTGTGCAAGTCTACTGAAGAATTTGGAGGATAAGGACTGAAACCTGTGTTCTGGACACACAGTTTCTGAGTCAATACCTGATGCATAATAAATTGCTTAGAGGTGTTTTTTAAATAATCAGTTTTGTTTCAAGTATTGCATTTTGCTGTAATTAAGCCTGGAGATCAAAAAAAGCACGGTCCAGATTACCCACACATAGAACCTTCTGCAAAGTTCAGTACAGTTGAAAGCACTGGTCCCATTACAACTGGAGAAGTAGAGGCAAGCTGTTGAGGGAGAGGAGTAAGTGACTCTGAGTTCCATCTCAAAGGAAACTTTTGCCACTTCTATAAAACAGTACATGAATAATATTAACCAGTCACAGAGAGACTTAAAAGCATGAATATTATTATATGGCCCCTGTCCAGGGATAAGAGATGATTCATCAGCATGATCATCACTGTATCAATTTTGTGTTCAACTGGACCTGAAACCAGGATGAGGATGCTAGGAGCCAGGACATGGGATGTACACAGCTTTTCCCAAGCTTCTCTATCACCCTGGTAGGAAAAATAATTTAGGTAATAGGAAGCAATTTGTGAAGCCAGCTACATTGGACAATTATGGTTTAAGAAACGGTTGGACAGTTGCTGACTGTAGGGTGGGTGGGAGTTTTACTTTCTCAAAGGAAGCACCAGTTATTTGTTAGCAATTATAACTTGAACTTCTGACTTACTCATACAACCCATAAATACCATGGATTAGAATTATCTTCACCTCCAATATCCCCACTTTATTTGAAGCCAAGGAAAATTATGAGACTACTGAAAGGCAGCTCCAGTTCGATAAACTCTGGTAGACGGAAGGGGACAAGAGTGGCCCAAGCTGACTCAGCCTTCACTGAGTTAGGCAGCCTGGCCTGGCCACAGGAATTGACACACAGGGATGCCAAAATTAAAGTGAAACGAATATAATGGTTCATTAACAAGACAATAACTATATACACTGATCACACACAACACACCAACACAAACAGGAGGGGAATCAAGTACATACAAGGCAATATATTACCAACAAGTATCAAGAAGATTGGAAATCAGCAGACTGCTCCAGTAATGGCAAGCAGTAATCCAACTAATGAACCACAAAGAACAACAGGAACTGACCACAAACCCACAGCCAGGGCCCAAAGACCAAAAGCAAAAGACCCCAATCTCCCTCAGCTACAACTTCCCCTATCTCAGATGCGCCCAGCCCTCTCAACACATCACTCAGCACTAAACTGTGCACCTGACACATAACTTCCCTCCAAACCATGGTGTCATTCAAAATGTTATGCACACGTTACTAGAATCTGCACACCAGACACTGAAATCTTCACACATCCCTCTGCGTGGGAGTGAGAGGTGAAAAGGTCAGTCCTTCTGAATTGATTCCCCTATCCAGTATAGTGCCCAAGTGTAATGTAACATTCAGTATGAATAGATCAGTTTTAACTATAGGCATGTGATCAGTCATTTGAACAATAAGAACAAGCTTCCAGGTCAACCCAGTCACACGTCAGGAACTCTTACCAGAGAACAGCGTTTTTGTCTTGTCTGCCTCATCTCTTTTCACTCCTGAATAATAACAACCTTTCTTCCACTGGTGCTTGCCAGGCACAGCTGAAATTCCTTGCTTCAGCTGGGCAGCACAGCTGCAGGTACCAGCAAATTCTCCATGCTGGCCTATTCCTTTCACTTAACTTCTCCATATTTCACTTTCATAATCAGTTGAATGGATCTCTCACTCCTCACCTACCTAATAACAGAATAAAATAACTATCACGTTCAACACTTAAATATCACCTTTCCTCTTCAGAGTATCTTGCAAACTAATTATTTCACTGAACAGCTAATGAGGTGGGGAAGAATTAAATTAGTTCTCCAGGGTGTTGTACAGTTTAATTCATTAACCAATGTTAGTAAAGTTCTTGGAATTAAAAGCAGCATAATGGTGCGAGAATTTGTATTGTTAAATAATAATTATTATTTGGGGAATTAATTTGCAGTTAATTTATTCTAACCTCTCTTCATGATTACACAATGTTATGCTGTGTTTTTAGTGACACCCTTCAAAATCTCTCAGAATCAGAAATGTCACTCTTTCAAACTGCCAAGTTTGAGAAGAGGAAGAGCTCTTCCTCCTGTAGTCAAATCTGCCAGGTCTCAGTGAGCTGAGGTCATGCCCAGTACTGGAGGGCACTGCAGGGCACAAGGAGTTGGTTAGCACTTCCAGAAAAAAAACAAGTCAGCTTTGGGGAGAGAGCTGGAAACAGAGCTGTCGGGGACAGGTGGAGAGTGTGGAGCTAGGAAGCAGCTACACTGGCTGCTCTAGGAAGGGGCTGTAAAGCACATGACAAACAGCAGCATGCCTTAATGTTGACTGTGCCACCTGCATCTCCTGCTCCACAGGTTTTGTTCTTCCTGGGCAATGTAGGAATGCCCTGCTGCAAAGAGGAAGCCAGCAGCAGCTTGGCATTTGAACTGCCTGTGCTGCAGCCAGCAGGTCAGAGATCAGTGGGGCACCACACACCCACCTGCATCTTCATCTTCAGCCCCTGCTGGAAGTCCCCACATGCCTTACACAGCAGCATTTTGAAAAGGGACCAAGGTGGAATAGCTGCAGCTCACAAAATGCTTGGATTCAGTCCATAACATTTCCCTTTCCCACAGATGCTGCAAGGCAGAGAAGAGTATGAGACCTGGGGAGGACTCACAATGATGAACATTAAATAAGATGCAGCAGCAGCACAGTCGCATTGAAAACAGCAATAGTCAGTACACAGATCGGAGAATGCCAAACAGCAGCACGAATGGGGACCACTGCCCTAACTGGTTATGAACATCCATGAGATTGCTTTTGAAAGGAAATGCAGTGATCACACACTCATGGACAGAGCTAATAAAAAAGGAGCAATTAACACACTGATTCTCAACCAAGATGCTGCTGCAAGGGTGCCATGAGGTGCCACACGAGGTGTGCAGCACCCTTCCCAGATAAACCCCGAGGTTTCCAACAGGGCTCTGTTGTGTCACAACGTCCTGCCCATGGGGGATTTCTACCAGCTTTAATTTTTCCCGAGCCCGAGGAAGGGCACGTGAGTCCAAAAGCTTGCAGAAAAAGATACTAGTTTTTTTAAAAAATTTCTTAATGGGTTTAATCAACGGTATCATGTCTGAAGCAAGAGTTGTCGAGTTCCGCATTTCCGCCCTGTCTAGGGCTTTCCGAGTCCTTTTCCACAGGAGATTTACCCCCTGGTGAAACGCGCCAAACCCAGGAGCCGGCGGGCCCAGGGCAGGCTGCAAAACCGGTCCCGCCGAAGGGCGCGGAGGGAGGGAGGGAGGAAACGGCGCTGCACAGACGTAGGGCAGCGCGTGGCGGCTCGGCGGGAGGCCGATGGCACAACCCCAAGCCAACAGCCGCTTGCTGAACAGCTCCAGCTAAAGGAAGCGCGCGCGGCCCGGCCAGACACCGCCACCCCCAACAGCAGCAGCATCCGAGGGGCCTCCGTGCACGGCCCGGCCCAGCCCAGCGACTCCCTCACAAAGGAACCGCTGTAGGGAAGGGGCGGGAGCGGGAGGTGTTTCTCGTGGTCCTTGCTCCCCCAAGGCTGAGGCGAGGCGAGGCGAGGCGCGGCACGGAGAAGGGGCCGGCCCGAGCCGAGCCGGGCGGCAGGAAGCGGCGCGCTTTAGCCGCCCTGCCCTGCCCGCGGCGCCATGCATTGTGGGGCGGCAGCAGCAGATCCAAGATGGCGGCCAGCAGGAGGCTGATGAAGGTAACATCCCGCCTCGCGCCGGCTGGGCCCGGGTCGGGACCGGGGGCTCGCGGGAGGGCAGGCGGGCGAGGGGCAGGGGCTTCCCGGCGCCAAGGTCTCTCATCGCGCGGGAGCGGCCCGGCTCCCGGCCTGGCCCAGCGCCGCCCGCAGGCTGAGGCGAACGAGCGGGAGCAGCCGGCACCTAGGCCGCGCCGGCCGGGGCTTCCGCCCGCCCTCCCTAGCCGGGCTGTCCGCGGCAGGCGCCCGGGGCCTGCGCCGGGGCGGGGGCGCGACGGGGCCTGGGGAGGCCGTGGGGAGCGGCCGGGACTGCCGCCGCTCCCTCCCTCGGGGGCTCCCGCCGTGACTAAGCAAAGAGGAAGGGCTGGTGGGGAAGGAAGCGGCGCTGCCTGGCCCGGGGCTTTCCCCCGTGGGGCTCGGGAGGCCGCTACACCCGTGCGATCAGCAACTCCGTGGCCCTTCGGATGAGAGGGAGGGAGGAAAGGAAGACAGCCCCCTCCACCGCCTCCTCCTGCTCCTCCTCCCCTGCTGCCGCCGGGCCGGTAGCGCCGCTTGATCCAGACGGAGCCAGACTCTGTTCTTCCCTGATTTTCCCCTCCATGAGGTGAAACTCCTTTAAAGTGAAAACTTTGAGTTGCCGCCTCCCCCACCCCCTGCGCTGTGATATGAGAGCCTGCTGGCAGCTTTCCTGGCACTGAAACTTGCCCTGGGTTCAAAAGTGACTTGGTTTCGCTTGCGCCTGTGTTGACCAGACTTCCCTGCCCGCCCGGGGCTGGGACGGGGAAAGAGTGGGCCCAGCCCCTGGGGTTGGACAGCACAGTCTTTTACCAGAACTGGTCTCAGCCCCCAGGGTCTTTGAGAGCTCTTATGACAAGGCCAGACGCATCCCTTGCCTGATGATCATCCTCCTCCTAAAAAAGCGTATAGTCTTATTTCACATCCTGGGTGTTTTCCTCCCTTCAGGTTCTTCAGGGTACTGTTTTCTTGCACAGCATCTTACTGGGTTGTGTAAACTAGTACACTGCGTTTTGCACTACATTTGATGTCATTTTTTCATCTAGGTGCTAGCAGCCTGAATCAGACCAATGCTACCGTTTCATTGCCTGTTGCGCAGATGCAAGGAGCAAGTTCAATGTGCTCTTTTTCTTTCGCCCTCCCCCACACACACACACACACACGTGCGTGCACATCCTATGTGACTTAGCAGTGCGTCAGGATTGAAGTTTACACGTGACTTAGTATTGGTGCTACTTTAAATTTAGTTAATTTTTTTTTAATATCTTAGTCCTCTACCTGGTTTCTTGTACTCATTGGATATTTTTGAGCTCTACTGAAGACAGTAGGACCTAGCAGAGGGTTCTGTCCTTTGTGTAGCTAGTTTAGGTTTAAATGTCAGTTTTTGGGTTCATAATTTGTAAGATGAAAGGCACTGGGAATTTCAGTGGTTAAGAGAATTGTAACAGTTCAGTGTTGATTTTTACCTGAGGCTAGCTTTGCTATTTTTATTTTTTTTTCAGTCTAGATTATAATTTTAGCAGTGGAATAGAATACCTTGCATACAGATTCATAGATACAAACTAGTATTATTAACACCATTGATGGACATTAACTGTCCTTGAGCCGCTTGATGAGACTGCACAAATTTGGATTTGATTTGCTTAATTTTTGACAGACTGTTATAACTGTTTAAAAATGAGTACTTTTTCTGCCACCACTGAAACTATTAATGCAAAGTATGTATACCTAAACGAGAGCCCTGAGTTTCTGAAGGCAAAAAAGAGCAGTTATTGTATATTTTAATAAGCTTAGATTTCCCACTTTGTTCTCAGATCACATTTCCTTTTCAAAGCCTTGTATCTTTTGGGGGCAGGGGTAAAATAAAAAAATGTACATAAATACTCCTAGTGTAACTGTGAACAAGAGGAAGAAATTAAAACATGGGAAGGGCCCATTAATAATGCTAAGCGTTCTCTAAAGTATAGCTTTCATTTTTCTCTTTCTATAACATCAAGTATCCTGCTGCATTTCTACTGAGACAAATACTGAGGTATTTAGTTTTTAAAATATTTTCTCTTTCTCTCTCCACTAACTACATACTGCTATTCTAGGAGTGTGTGGCCAGATATTTGCTGTTTGAAGAGTGGTATAAGGAGGCATTAATTTCACAAAAATGAAAGTGAAAATTGAAAAGTAAAGTTTCATTTCATGCCCACAGTTGACGGTAATCGGGATGTTTTACTCTCAGATACTATTAACACTATAGTAGGGGTGCACTGATAAAGATTTTTTTGTCTGATACCGATGGCAGATTATTAACCAGCCATATCGGCCAATACCAATCCGATAGCCAATTTAAAGGGACGCAGGCGGGCAGCTTGGAGAGCAGTGTCCAGCTGGTAAGAATGTGGAGGGGAAAGGGAAGGAAGAGGTGTGGGCAGATGTGCAGATTGAGGCCCCCATGATGTGCAGGGGCTGCTGGGGCAGGGGCAGGCACTGACCGGCCAGGGGGGTGAGTGGATGCCAGAAGTGGGGCAGAGACATGCAGCTTGTCTGGGGGGCACAGGGTAGGGGAGTAGAGCTCCCTGCCACTGCGTGATCCTTCAGGAGAGGCGGGGGTGGGGGGCATGTGATCTCTGGATTTGTGTGTGGGGTGAGGAATGGCTGCCTGCTGTGGGCTTGGGGCCAGGGGTTGTGCCAGCCTGGGGCAGGTGGGGGGGACGGGGAAGGAGATGGCGCTGAGAAGGAGGGCTACGAGGTGGGCTCTAGCCACTCCAAATTCCCCATAGCCACTGTTCTGAGCACTGTAGCCACCAGCCCGGAGCCTAGCCCCCTGCCAGGAATAGGCCAGTGCAGCCCCAGGCCCCGAGCCTGCAGTGAGCAGCCCACCCTTGCCCTGTGCACAAATCTGGTGGCCACATACATACTCCCAGGGAGGCCTGGGGGGTGCGTGCAGTGGCAGGGAGCTGCCCCCACCTTCCCCCTGTGCCCCCCAAATGAGCCACCCATGGCTCCACCCTTCCCTCAGTGCCTGTTCACTGCCCTGGCTGGGTAGTGCCTACCTTTGCCCCAGCCCCTCCCTCACTGTGAGGGTCTCAATCTGCACCCCCTCTATGCCCCTTCCTTCCTCCATGCCCCACTCCCTCCAAACATACCAGTCAGATGCTGCTCTCCAAGCTGCAGGGGTTCACTCCTGGCCCCATGAATGGCAGCTGCATGCATGCATGTGGCATATATCAGTGACATAATCTATACTACCCCAGAAAAGCCAGTTGCTGATAATGTTAACTTTCCTTTTATTAGTGCTGATCCAATATGCAACTGATATATCATTGCACCTCTACATTATACTAATTGTTATGAATAACAGTAGTTTTTTTTAAGTTATTAAAAAAGGAGGCTTGATGACTACTGGGCTGGACTCATTTGAGTCCAGTCTTTTCTCCCGCCCAGGCAGGTGGTCGGACTTGAAGATCTACAAGGTCCCTTCCGACCCTACTTCTGTGATTCTATGATTAAGCACCCTGTTACAGTGGTGTCTACCTCTGCAGTAGGGTCCGATCCAGCTTTTTCTGATTTTTGCAGTAACCTCACTGGGCCCCTTTTTCTAAAAACTAAGGTGTGCATCCTTGCAGATGTAGAAAGCCCCACTGAAATCCGTATAGACTTGGTCATGATTTTGGTTTAAAACTTAATTCTGCACTACTGAGAGTGGCATCCAGTAGTGTTCTATTGATTAACATTTTATGACTTGTGATAATTGGACTATTTACCATCTATTTAAGTTGTGCATTTCAAAAAGACTTGGGGTCAGAAAATATAATGGTTGACATCTTAAAAAAACCCTCTTTATTTTCACACTTAGAATTGTTAAACTAATCTCCTATAACTTGCAGATCAGCAACTGAAATTGTTTAAACCAGGACTTTCATGCAAGCAAGGACTTACCTAATTGAAATGTTTTGGAGTGTTATGGTTTTTATATGATTATTTATATTGTTATTGGTTATTTATGTTAAGGGAGCACTAGGAGATCAGGGCTTTAGGTTTTAGCAGGTGATGTACAAATACACTGTAAAAGAGTGCCTGCCCTAAAGGGCTTATAATATAGTTAGATACTCATGTTTCCCACTCTCTTTTATTATATTCACCTTATAGATGGAAAGCAATCTTGTTTTTAATTGAGAGAGCTGTCTATATTTTTAGTTAATATACAAATATCAGTTTGAAGGAAATAGTGAAATTCAGCATGAATATAATTGTTTAGTTAGAGTTTATTTTAAACATGCAGATCAGGGGTTACACAAGGTTAAGGTCACTGCTACTGGAACTTGCCCTTGTTAGAAATATAAGCGCTAAGTTTATCTTCAGGGAATTCTCTGCAGCATCATACATGCGTAGTACTTCATACATAAATGTTCTGGAAATGTGTTAAAAGCCTGGGCCATATTGTATAATACTCTGTATAAAGCGCAATAGACCTAAATTTTGTGGGCCAGAGACCATATTAAGTGGCTTCTGTTTGAAAACCTTCATTGCAAGAAGCAAGGGGCCTGGGGCAGCACAACCCCACCCCCTCCCCCGCCATGCACTGGACATACATGCAGCCAGTGTTGAGGCTCCAGAGCCCAGTGCAGGTTTTTGCAGCCTCCTGGCTGCCTTCTACAGCCAGTCTGGGATCTGGGCAGCTATAGCAGGCAGCTGGCAGGCTGTACATACACCTCTGGTTGGACAGTGGGGGAGGGCCTAGGGTTGTGCTGCCCCAGGCCCCTACCCCACCATCTGCCCAGAGGCATGCATGCACCCACCACCAAGTTGATGCTCTGGAGCCCAGTGCAGCTGTTGGCAACCTCCTGGCTGCAGCTAGCCCGGGGCCTGCACAGCTGCTGCCAGTCACAGACCCCTGGCTGCTTGCAGCAGGGCTTGGATCTTCCCAGTCGCTTGCTGTGAGCAGCCTGGGCTTTGTGGCAGGTGGCAGCTGTCCAAAGGCTGGGCTGGCTGTGGTGTGCCCAGCAAAATGGCCTTGTGTGCCATGCTTTGGCACATGTTCCAGGGAGTTGCTGACCCTGGGATAAAGTATTATAAAATCATAGAGAAGTAGGCCTGGAAGGGACCTCTGGAGATCATGTGGTCTGGCCCGTTGCTCAATTCAGGATCAGTCTTGACTAAACCGTCCTGGTTAAGTGTTTGTCAGATCTGACCTTGATAATTTCCAGTGATGGAGTTTCCATGACTAGTCTAGATAGCCTGTTCCAATGCTTAACTACCTTCATAATTTGAAAGTTCTTCCTAATCTTTAACCTAAATTTCCTCTGATGTAGTTTGAGACCATTGTTCCATCCTCTTTAAAACTGTTCTTTAGATCAGGGGTTGTCAACCAGGGGCACACATACCCATGGGGATACTTGGAACAGTCCTAGGGGGTATGTACGAGCAGGTGGAGACAGAGCTCTGCTGCCTCCCAGGAGCAGGGCCAGGGTGGGGCAAGGGCAGTGTGCGAGCTTCCCTGCCCTGCAAAGGGGCGCCACTCCTTTGGCCCTGCCTCGCCCCAGCCCTCCTCCTGGGAGTGCAGCAGCACTCTGTGCCTGCATACCATCCCTGCCTCCCCATGCCTCATCTAGCTGCCAGAGGTACTTAGACTAAAAAAGGTTGAAAACCCCTACTTTAGACAAGTGGTTCTCAGTCTGTTTCTGTACCAAGACCCATTTGTAAACATCAGTGGCCAGTCCCAAGTCACTGAATAGTTTAAGTAGAAAATAGCCCCCTGGCTCTGCCTCTCAGTCTCAACACTCAGCCCTGCCCCTCCCCCCCATCCCTACTTGTACCCCTCACTCCTCTGTGGGCAGGGGGGTTGCATGAAGGGGCATGTACTACACCCCCCCAGTTTGCACCTACAGCAGGCATGGGGCTGTGTCCTGGCTGGAGTGGCATGGGCAGGAGCTGCCTCTCCGGTCCAGCTGGCAGGACTTGGTGCGGGAGGGCAGAGCAGGGTGATGAGACTCATTGCTGCCACTGCTGCCAGAACTCCAGCAGCGCGAGGAGTAATGGACAGCAGGGGCATGCAAGCTGCGCTCACCTTCTCCTACCACCAGTCGCTCATGCTTCGGGCTGCAGCTCTACATACCGCCATGACCCAGCCACTGCTGCCACTTGTCTCAGGCCACAGCTGTACACTAGAGAGGAGGCGGGGTGGCAGGCAATGTCACCTCTGCCCTTTGACATGTCGTCTGTGCTCCCCTGCTCCCCCCATAGACTTACCTGCAAGGAGCTGCAGGAGCTGCTCTCTGCACTGCCTGGCTGGCATGTGCATATGGCTCAGGGGTCCTGCCTGATAGCCCTCCTCCTGCAGGCTGGAACTCTTCCAGTCTGGAAGGGGAAACCAGTTGTTTCCCAAATTTTTTCTCCTTTAGAGGAGAATCCATTTTTAAAGTTGATCCATTTTTTAAACTTTGTTTGCGACCCTTTCATATATTCTTGCAACCCACGGGTTGAGAAATGCTGCTTTAGATATTATCTAGCAAAGAGATCCAGTTGTCCAGAGACATTCAGGATGAAAATCTGACCAGCTATAAAAAATATTGAAAGCCCTCCCATTTCAAGAAATTCTTGACCGTAATTGACAGAATATTTCAAATACTTGAAATAATTAACACTCAGAATTTGAACGGGCCTTTCATTTTAACCAGTCCTTCCCCTCCAAAAAAAATCCAACCCTAACCTAGGAAGAGTTAAAATCCAAAAAGGAGAGAAACCCCTTAAGGATACTGTTACTATTGCATATTTACTATTGATTTTATATGAAAGTGCCCCTTACTGTGTTAGTAGGTGGCTGTATAAAGCCCTAAGAATGATAAATAGAGGAGAGGAATCAGGTGTCAGGCCAAGTAGAGGAGAGGAACCAGGAAGGGAGATTTGTTTGTTATGAAGTGTGAAGTTGTTTTCACATGTATACATGTATCCATAGTATTTGTATAAAATACCATATACAGACTTCATACACCTGTTTTAATAAATTAGTTTGGGACTATGGTATGTTGAAAACATAATTGGTAATTAGGGAGATACCGGGACTCTGCTCAGATAGACCTTCCATGTGAAGTCCCTGTATAACATAGTCAAATTACAGTGTCTGTAAGATCTTTGCTTCTATTTTCTGACTCTTTAATGCTAAAGGACATTTTATAATATGAGGGATAACAGTTTGTGTTTACTTCTTTTTTTAAAGAAACCGTGTTTGGGGAAGTATGGGAAACAGGGAGATGGTCTTATACAGTGTTTCACTATGGACTTTCACAATTGCATAGTCAAACATTTACGCAAGGATTGAACAACAGGGAAATAAAAGCATAAAACCACACCCATGTACCTAACATTGATGGTATGTATTTATGTTATGCTGTAGTCTAGTAAACAGCATAACAACTCCAAATGCATTCAGAATTTTGTATTTCTCATTGGATTTTTCAGTTGCTTTTAACTTTGATATTTTATGCTTTTCTTACTTGGAGCTCCAGTCTTCAGTGACAACTGGCCACATGGGAAATGTAAATTTCTGCTGCTTTAGGTTCCACGTGTAAAAATTCTTACATGATTTATGGCAGAGGTAAAAATAGTGATTTTTTTTTTTTTATTTTCCCTTTTGTAACTTAAAATGGGTTAAAGTGCTTTTACTCAAGATGTTAAACAGTCACGTTAGAGATCAACCCGAAAAGTTCTTTGCCAAAAAGTAGTAGTGTTTAGAAAATAAGAAGTGTGTGGACACACAAGATTTGTAATTTATCTTTCAGCCTTTGTAATAGTTTTTATGAAAACTCTAATCTGTACATTATGATTTTTGTTTTTTGATTTTGAAAAAAATCCATATAGTTTGAGCTTCAGAAGTGACATTGAGTATTGTACCAGTGTCTTGGGAACAAATTTAACTTAAAAACGTCACTGCTTTTTGGACATTGTTAGTCTGCTATTTATAAATAGGTTACAGAATATTTTTTTCTGCATTAAATTTGTTTAGTGCATTTAACTGTACTTCAGGCTTGGTGCAAAGCCTTTTGAAGTCAATGTGAGAAACTGTCTGTGGACTTCACTGAGCTTTGGGTTAAGCTTGTGAGCATGGGCACTTCCATTGCTTTCCCTTGTGGTGTCATAGGCAGGTCACAGAGCGGATAAGAATACTGCATTGGCACCAAAATCAACTCTGGCTTATGTAGCTTTTTCAGAGAGCAATGGGGGAAGAGGGCAGGGGGTTTAAAAAAAATTACAAACTAACTTGGACTCAAAAATGAATGTACTTTAAATTTTTTTAATCATTAGGATTTCAAGCTGATCCATTTCTTTTATGCTTTCAAAAAGCATAAATGATGTACTGAAAATGAAAAATTTACTTTTTATGTAACAGTTATCCATAACGTACAAAAGGAAGGTATTAAATGCTCTTGCAATCATGTCTCTTCAGCTCTATATATTTCAAGATTAAATATTACCTCTGAAGCAATGTATGTGTTCTCCATTTTATGTACTATATGTAGTTTTTTATCTTAACATGTCAAAAAGCAAGAAGCAGTAAGTCCCAAGAGATTCCTGTGAGACAAGCAGACATCTCCATTTTATAAATAGGGAAACTGTGATGCAGCAAGGTCATATACACAAGGTCAGTAGCAGAGTTGGGAATGGAACAGAGATTCCTAAATTCTCATTTCTGTGTTTTGACTATATACTACATAGTCACTAGTCAGGTCACCTAAAACAGAATGGAAGAGGTGGCGGGAGGGAATTGGGAATTCATCTCTTCAGCAGGTATTGAAGATCATAGGTTTTCTTTTAAAATGAAAACAATACGTGTTTGGACTCATTGTTTTGCTTCCAGAAGTTATTTTTGTCCTTAAAGCCTTCCAGTCACTTTTCTGACCTGCATGTTATGCCAACTCCTTATCTGTGTACTGCCCATGGGCATTCTGTGTCATTTGCTTGCTTATTTGAGAAAACCTGTTGTTACTCCTCCCTGGCTATCTTGCCTTTCTAGTGCCACAATAGAGAGACCTAATTTTCATTATGGGCTGTGTATTGCCAACAAAATAACTTCGCTTCTGTTGTAGAAGTTGTATTACTGATGCTGGTTTTCTCCAATTTAAAAAAATCCCCAATTTCCGGTTTTAAAAAAAGTAACCCCAAATCCACATTTTTCCATGATTAAAATGAAACGCCACTAATATATATTTCTATATATATGTGGAAAAATATGGATTTGGGGATTTTTTTCAAATTGGAGAAAACCAGGATCCTTGATTATGATGCACTAGCCAGGAAGAATACAGCTTAAGCTGCAGCTCCTACATTGCATTAGCAAGGGAGGTAATTAGAAAAAGGCCAGTTATAAACTAAACAAGTTTTATTGCAAACTAGTACTATCCATATTAATATGGAACCTTAAAACACTGTTTTCAGAAAGGTTTCACTTCATAGTGAAAAATGGCTGCCTTAAACAACTATTAAGGGAACAACAAAAAAAGGTTTCTCTTTAATTAAAGTAACCCACTAAGAAAAGTAGAGTAGATCTGTAACCTTGATTCTTGCACCTCATGTAGTCATGCCGTTAAAAAAGCATTTAAAAATGTCACCAGTCTGAGTTGGCAGTTTTTTAGGTTGGTATTCACTTTGTATGAATGACTGCAGGATGTGAAAGTGGTAGAGGCTCAAGTCACTGAGGATGTTTTGGGCTGATCATTTGGAAGGATGATGAAGAGTGGCTTCCTATGCTGACTTCATTGTATTGTATGTAGTTTCAAGTGATGAAAGTACAGAACTAGCTTCTCTGGACATATTTATACATGTTCCATGGCAGGGGTGAAGCTTTCATTAATATGGCTCCAACAGCCACTCTAATTAAAATGCCCAGTGTCTCATGTATTTGGCATCTCATGCTTCAAAATGGTGACAGGGGCACTTTAATAACTAAAGGTCATTGAACGAGCTTTAGTTAAAGCACCTCCACCACTATTTTGAAGCACAGGGATGCTGAATACAGGTTTTGTGGAGGCTTCTGGAGCCTGCTAATTGGCACACATCGGAGCAGGTGTCGGGCACGCATATAAGTGTCCTGTGTTTAGTTGGAAAGACCTTTTTAATGCTCTAAAATTGAAGTGGAGGATTCATTTGGGACAAGGGAGAGGCTTGTAGGTTCATTAAAAACTTTCTTTAGCTACATAAAAACTACAGTAACTTGGTGGTCAAGAGTAACTTCTGCTCTGCTTAGTACATCTCTTAAACTAGCTGCCTTTCAGACTTCCATTTTCATTCATCCAAGGGCTGCCATATTTAAATACTTAATTTGAAGGCGATAAAGAGGTAGATTTAAAAAAAAAAATATTTCTTAGTATTATGAAACTGTAGCCCACCCTTCTTCTATTTTAAGTGCATTGGGTGAAAGCGGTTAGGATATGGATTAGGGGTGGACAGTTATTTCAGCTGGCGGGCCACATAATGAATTTTGGGAAGCTCTCGAGGGCTGTACACACAGTTTTTCAGAAGATATTATTTTAACAAATTATAGATAAACACATCATGTACTAAAAATCAAACATCTACTATAACATACTTTAATTAAAAAAAAGTGCTGATTTATGGTTTTTGAGTAAGTATATAGAGATAATTACTAGGGACCTACCGAATTCACAGTTTTCACAGAAACCAGTCATTTGGTCTCTGCGAAAAAGCACGGGGACCATAAAAAGACACAAAAACAGCAGGGTGGGGGGCTGTAAAAACAGAAAAGGGCAGGAAGCCCTGACATCCTGAAGGATGGGGGGGGGGTGACACTTTTGTAGTGGAACAGGGCAAGGAGTGTGGCATGCCTCTGACTGGCCAAGTCTGGTGGATCTCTGTCAGTCTCCAGGGAGGAGCAGGACTTCTGGAGCCCCATGGCCAATTGTGTGTGTGTGGGGGGGGGAGTGGTGTGCCATGCTCCACCACAAAAATTACACCCAGTATTGGGGGGCAGCTACCCCAAATTCAGTAGGTCCCTAGTGATTGCATAATAGCTCAAAATAAAGTCTTACTCTTGTATATTGGGCATGTTGGGGTGGTGCATGTTTGCACTGGGTCCTGGGAACCAGCTGGGGATGGGGGGAGGGATGGAGGAGGCCAGGGGGCGTGTGCAGCTGAGTTCGCCCAGGAGGTGTGTAGCAGGTGTGGTCTGCCCCTCCCCTCCTCCCCCCACAGCTCATGGTGCTCTGCATCCCTGCTCACTTCTGCCCAGGTTACACTCCCACCTGCATTGGCCCCATGCCCACTAATGGTGCCACCCTGACCCCAGTCAGCATGCGTGCCTGCAGGTGTCCAAGTAGATGGAAAACACCTGGGAGCTGGAGCTGGACCCCCATGTGCTGAAGTAGGAGCCACGCAGGTGCAGCTTACCCTGCCTGGCTGGGTGTGTGGTGCCCAGCATGCGCCTCTGTGGCTACTGCCTCTTCCTCATGCTACCTGCTGCCCAGAATGGTGCAGCAGGGGCAGAAGGAGGAGGAGCTGCTGGAAGCAGGAACTGGGCAGCAGCAGCAGAAGCAGCCCTGCCAGGAAGCTGGTCAGGGCTGGAGCCAGGGCAGTGGCAGTGCGGTCAGCAGGTGCAGAACAGCTGTGGCTGACAGCATGGTCTGGGCTGCCGCGGGTAGGGCTTGACCCTATGCGGAGTGCCATGGGGGGCAGCTGTGGGCTGGATCCAGCCTGCGGGCCATATTTTGCCCACCCCTAATATGGATCATGTATTTCTCTGTTTGTGTACAACACTACATTCAGTTGAAGCGGGGGATGCTGCAACATGAATTTTATATAATTATATGCCACAACCAGACAGCATCTAAAATAAAGTATTTCCCCATTCATGTTTTTTTGGGAGAAAGGTCCTGGTCACCTTTAATTAGAATTTGGTTAAATGTGTGCTGGGTAATCTCTGTCTGTAACTTTTCCTGCTTATGATGCCCAAAAGTTATTTTTGGTTCAGAATGAGGTTTATTGTTAAATTTGTGGTCATGAAAAAGGGTAGCTTTGTGTTCTGTATACCCAGTGGTGTGACAGCTGAAAGCACTAAGCTGAATTAATTGCATACCTTCCTGAGCCCCTCAGAAAAACATCAGTCTTCTGTATTCGAAAGCCAAAGGTACATTCAGCATACAGATATACAAAACCAAGTGTCAAACTTTGTACTAGACTCTTAGGTTCACTGAACATAAGCTAATAAGGGTCATCTTCCACCGCGTATCTTGGTCTATAGTGTATCTCTATAAATGTGACTCAGGACTTCTTTATGGCTCCATGCCCTAAAGGAGGGCTGCAGGTAGCTCATGAGTAATTAAACTGTAGCCTGCAGAGCTTATCAGTGCAGCTCAGAAAACCTAGAGTGTAAACACTGTTGCCACTTGTCCTCTTGACTGTTCTGAATTTGGGGTCTTTGATTGCCATTGGTTACAAATATCAGCAGCAGGAGAAAGGGGTGGGGGTGAAGGGGAGTGGAATTCACTCCCTGGGTTCTGGAGCTGTATCATGTCTGATGCTAGAGGTGGATTGTCTAGCCTCTGAGAAGCACCATGGTCTGAATCTGGTCAATAGGACCAAATTAAACTGTTTCTGTAATGATCAAATTGGGATATAACTAGTGGCAGTAGAACATCAAGAATCACTGCACCAGGTTCTCCAGTCATTTCTGGAGATGATATGAAGTGTAAACCCCGAGTCAGGGACACCACAATTGAACCCTGTGCTCTGGGCATGCCCTTAGCTGTGCCTTTTATTCCTTTTGGTTGTCTTAAAGGTTCTAGCGGCATGTTACTGACATATGACTTTTCCTATGCTTGTCAGTCAAGGTGGGAGGAGGTGTGATCCCTAACTGGCATAACTGGGATGGCAGAAGACCCTACTATAGAAGCTGCTCTATTGGTAGAACTGTGCTCTTGCTGTTTTGCTTATGGTCAGTGATTTTACTGTAATGGTACAACGTCTAGATTTGTCACTATAGTTGTGTCACCACCTAGCAGTGTTTGTCATGGTAATATGCCTGTGTTCCTGTGTTGTTAAGAAGCCCTTAGAATAGATGCAGCCTTTTTCATGCATCAGTTTTGAGAGAATGAGTGTAGCCTTTGGTTTCACAGGGATTATCTTCTGAGTCCATGTTTAGAAGATCACTTTTGTTCCAGTTGTTCAAAAAAAGGAATCTGTTAATGTTCTTAGGGGTAAAATAATTTATTAGTAAGAAAATAGGCATTTTTATGTTTGTTTCCTAGATCTAAAATAACATACTATGGAGCTGTCCTTAAATAGCATGTCAACATGCCATTGGCTGCTTTTTCACTGAAAAATGAACAAACCCCTTAATTTATTCAGAAAGATTGCTTTTCGAGTAGAAAATACTGTTTTTTAGTTGACACAACTTCAAGAATTATAATCTTGTTAAAATCTGTGTAGTTGTGTTTTTACTAAATCTAAATTAAGACTGGAGATGAAAAATAAAGCCTTGCTTATATGAATTTTCCCTGATTTAGCAGACGTTGGATTTTAAACTGATTTAGTTCAGCTAGTGCAAATTTGGATGGGAGTTTAATTTAGCTTAACTGATTTAAGTTGCACTGAAATGTGCCCATCTTTGACTGAAATCATTGTGGTTTTACCAGTTTAAATAGGTTTAAAACCAAATGCCTTTAGTTAACCAGTGTGCACCTTGCCAGTTTTAACAAATCCCAAGACTTGCTTTACTTCCATAAGTTGACAAAGGATTCCCTATTCCAGAATCATTGTAGGAGAATGAGCTTTCTTGGTATCAGACATGCAGATCAGTCTAAGCAAAATAACATAACAAAGTAGCTATTTAGCTGACTTCTCTTGTATCTTCTTTTGTATCCTCATGGAATGTCATTTATTTCCATAAGTAAAGAGTTTGCTTGCTTGGCTTAGATAACTGGTTTTTTATAGGTGCAGAAGTCCCATTTGGTTTTATTATGTGGGTTGCCACTTCTGAAACCACAAACTCATTTAGTATTAAAGGAACTCACTTTGACCTCCAAGTTTCTTGAAAAGTAAATATGTCATTGGTTACTGTTATTAATGGACACTTATGCTTTGTTGCTTTTCAGGAGCTTGAAGAAATCCGCAAATGTGGGATGAAAAACTTCCGTAATATCCAGGTTGATGAAGCTAATTTATTGACTTGGCAAGGGCTTATTGTTCCTGTGAGTATAAAATG
Organism: Crocodylus porosus; assembly: GCF_001723895.1. Lineage (NCBI taxonomy): Eukaryota > Metazoa > Chordata > Crocodylia > Crocodylidae > Crocodylus > Crocodylus porosus. Next base: position 15,064,193 of record NW_017728921.1, on the reverse strand, counting down.
CTTTATATATGATATCCTGCTGGACCTTGTGCACCTGGGGATGACTTCCATTGGAAAAGACCTCATACAAATCTGTGCTTTAGGTGGCCATTATGTAATAGTTGCAGCTTGACAAACAGGCTGTGATTGCTTTGATGAATTAAAAATTTCACACTGTGGTTATATCTCTTGTAGTGGAAGAGAAGAAGACCCAAACCATGGTTGCACAGACAACAGCTGCCAGTTGTTTGCTCTACAGATTTTATATGGAAATTTTAAAAGCCTCTGAAAAGGAAGCCTGGTTTGGTCCCTCACTTCCTGAAGTAGAATACAGGGATTCTGGATTTAGTAATAGGTGTATTGCAAACTTTCTCTTTACTCTTGGGCACATTGTTTAGTCTTTCTTTTTCTTATATTTTATTTTTGCCATACTGTTTTTAAATATAATACTACTCTCCCTCCTCAGATCTGTGATATAAATCCAAAGATGCATGAGAGTTGATTCCAATACTGCTGTGAGGGCTGCCACATAATTTTTCAAGTTTTTCTCTAGCAACTCTTTCAGTTTGGCCTTTCTACTGACTCTGCACAAACAGCATTGCAGCCGTAATACATTGTTATGTTGTTCAGCATTTTTTCTAATGTATTGAGGCTTTGCATCTTAAATAAATTACCCTGATTTTTGTTAACTTAGTTATTAAATCATTTATCTAAACGTTGCAGTAACCAAATACTGGTGTGTTGTCCCAATGTTACAATGGATTTTTAAACAAGAATTTTCTCTAAAAACAAATGAAAGTGTATAGCTAATATGCTATCCTACTACTAAAAAACTGTGTTATGGATCCTTTGTTTTGGTATTCCTACTTACAGGTACATTTCTCTAATTAAATTTAGAAGACAATTTGGATATACAGATTCTGCAATTGGGGCTGGAGGGCGTTAAAGGGTAATACTTTCAAAGAAGCTGACATCCGCTTCATTTTTTTTTCCAGAGACGCATGAGTGCTTTTGTAAATATTACTCAAACCCATTACTTGTTTTCAAAGGCATAAAACGTTTTAAATGAGGGTTGGGTTTTTTTTCCTTTTAAAGCTGTATGGACAGTAAAACAAATGCAAAGTGATTTGTAGCAGTTAAATTGCTTAATACTCACTTGGCTTGTACCTAAGGATAAAAACATCTTATTTTTCCACTTTATCCCACCTTAAAGATTACCATCGTGTAAGTAGTTTTAATTCCTGGGTTACTGTAACAGAAAAAGAGGGAAGTGTTTTTAAAACGGCTGTACTATACAAGATACAAGAGCTGTAAGGTAGTGTCCCAACTAACAACTTGATTATGTTATTGACTCCATTAAAGAGTTAAAAATAATGCATGCTATGTTGATTTAGACCTGTTTTCTCTGGCCATTGTTACTTTGTTATGAGTGTATTAAGTTGGTATGCTTCTACCATTGTAGCCAGACATTTGTATAAACCATATTAACAGGAACTGTTTCAAAACTCTGCTTTTAATAACGGCTTTGCTAGTCTAGGTCTGATGCTATTCTAAGATAGGCCCAAATTCACACGTCTTAAGAATGGGGTGGGTTGTAGTAATATAATAGTAATTTGAGTCCCTAGTGAGGAAATTATACCTTTTGGAAGCACTAAAGCACAACGCAGTATAGGCAATGCATGCTTAGATTCCCCTGCTATGTCACCCTAGTGGCACATTATAAGTGGGGGGCGAGCTGCTACAACAAGGTAGCAGGTGATCATGTGTAGACCCATGTGATCGTTATGTCACTGTAGCGCACCATATGGTGACATAGCACATCATTATGTCGCCATAGGGCAATGTGTAAATGTGCCCATTGCGCATTAGTACAGATGAATGGTCTTTTAGTGATGCTGCTGCACATTAGACTAAATCTGCTATACATGAGTGCATTAGCATGGACTTTGCTCGCTGCACTAATGCAGAGTAAAATGAGTCTTCTGCACATGAAGCATCTCAGGTAGATGTGCCCAGTAATGAGGAAATAAAAGAATAGAAATATGTGGAGTGTATGTAGGAAACACAAGTGCTGTTTGATAGGCCTTTTTAAAATGTCTTCTCACTATTGGTCTGTTTAGAGAAATTATTTTAAATTAATTAAAAAATGAAGGGCAGGATTTTTTAGAATTGGGTTCTTTAAAATTAAGATCTACAGACTTTTGGAAAACTCAATACTTCTGAAAGTTAAACCACTTATTTACATACAGGTAAAAGGATTTAGGTGCCAAACTTTATTTTATTTTTTAGAGAAATTTTAATAGGCAGCTGTAAAGTAAGCTACTACTGTATTGGTCAAATAGAGGGGGACTTGTTAGGAAAGGTAAGGGAGGAGTTGAGTTTATAAGCTTATCTGGTTGAAGGAATTTGGATTTTCACCTTTATATTGGGTGTTTTCATCTGCCATGTCTTGTATTGAATTCCTTCATGAACAACAAGTTGCATCTGAGTCTGAGGCAACGAAGGATGTCAATGCTTTCTTCTCTGGCCACTACAGAAAACATAGAGAGCAATACAATCTGCATTTTTATGTCTGAGGCTTTGAACCTCAGCTCTGTAGTGCTTCTGTGTTGCTAATTGAAGGCTGCTCCTTAACTGAGATCATTCATGCTGCACCAAAATACTTGCTGATCCTTTGGATTTTAAGTACTGTGGAACAAAAGATTTACAGTTAACTCTCTCTCCACCCCGTACTCATTGAAGCAGTCTTTTAGATTTAATAAGACTTCTCTCATGAATGAAGTGAGTAGGCTGTTACACTGGAATTTAAGGAAAGAGATTTTTACTTGGCGACATATTTTATAAACCACTGGAATTCATGGTTCTTGTTTATAGCAGTTTACTGTAATATTCCAAACAGTGAAAACGCCAGTAAAATGCTTTTTGTTTTGAAGAAAATATTTTTAGTGATCAACTTCCTGACAAAACAGGAAAAACCCAAACTTGTTTATGCTCTTAAATATCACCTGTATTGCCTTAACACTATATTTTGTTATCTGTGTTAAGCATGGTGGTTGCTTCTTAATTCTTAAGCTTTATGTTCATTCCTCTTGCAAGGTCCCATCATACACACCAAAACCATCACTGCACTGAGCTATACATGATTTTCAGTTTTTGTTGTGGGCTTTTGCAGAAAAAACATAGCCTAGAAATTGTATATTGGCTTGGTTAAGAGGAAGTGATTTTAAAATCAGTGTTTTGTCCCTAAATCTGCACTTGTCCCTAAATCTGCCTACAACTAGCTATTAAAGATCTAAAGAGGTTTTTTTATGCATGTAAAAAAAAATTGGGTCATTAATTTGAAGGTGGACATAACTGATAACATTTGCCTTTCCTTAACTGATATAGAATGGTCTAAAATACAGCTATCATGCTGATTTGGATTTTTTTTTTAAAGATACAAGTTGGTGGACATAAGCTGGCTACAGATAGAAGGGGTTTTTGTTTTTGAAATATGGGGGGTATTTGTATACAATAAAACTTTTGTTTCAGGATGTTTTCAAACAGGAAATTATAGTATATTGACTAGGCTTAGTTAATTAGTGATTGTCAGTTTTTACAATTAATCTTTATTGGCCATCCTCTCCCCAAGATTTTAAAACTATGATGGTTGATGTACAATTGTGTATTAGGAAGGGATGTGGAGTAGGCAGCTTACTAAGTGAGATTGTGTGATGCCTGTAGAAGGTTTTCGTGGAGGATGTGGTTCCAAAAGTGGCTTGGCCTTCTGGGTATAAAGGGTGTTTTGTCCATTAAAAGAACGTTGTTACAAGAATAAACAGTCACTGAGCTGAGAAGCAAGTCAGAGACAGCTTCTTATCTTTGAAGTATCTGCCTGCACATAGATTTGTCATCTTTTTTTTCCTTAGTTGCCGTTCAGTTATAACTTACTGGAATAAGATGAGTTCATATACTGTACCTAAAGAAATGTATGGATGTCACTGAACCTACAATGCTGTATGTGCGTATTTTCATTGACTGCCATGTAAGAGCAACTATCCTAGGTTCCATGTGCCCTTGTAAAAGTAATTTATTGGTATGCAATACATTGAATCGGCCTCATTCTTTAGAATTACATATGCTGTAAGTAACAGGAATGACTGAAACTAAATGGTTTACACAGATCCTTTTAAAATCATGAGCAGCCCTTAACATGCAACCTTTAGTTGAGCTTCATAAGTAAAACCCTTATCCCACCTCCTGGTTCCTTCATGTTCCATAAAGCGGATAGAGTGGTTCTAAAACCCTGAATCTGGCCAAGGGCCAATATCCTGCACATGAATACTGTGACACAGCTGTGGCACTACCTTGGAAGCCCTGCTTGCAGATTGACCAGAGCCAAGAGGGGGAGACAGGAGGCAGGGCAGAGATTCCAACTACTCTACAAGCCTGTAAGGCAGTTTGTGGAGGCTGCTGAAACACAGGTTTCCACAGCTAGCTAAATTATGCCAGGTCACTGTAAGATCTGGTACCATCATAACCATCCCTCCCCTGGATTGTAACTTCTGTGCTGTCTCTTAGAGGTGCGGTATGGAATCTTTCCTGATTATGCTTGATGCCATCTTCATCTACCTGCAGAACGTTGTTCTCTTCCTAAAGTTACTAATATTAGATAACTTGTTTTTAGCTCATAAAATGGGTTTAGTTGAAAGAAATAGGCTGTTAGGCAAGGGAGTTAAAATATACTTGAAAATTTGCTTTTAGCAACTGTTTCTCCCCGTCTTCAACATCCTGAGCAGTCATCATGCCGTAATTATTGCTTGTGGTCCAAAAGTTAAATTTTGCTAAACTTTGAACGTATGAAATAGCTGATTTTATTCAGGATTTCTTATAAAATAATTGAAAAACATTTTAAACTAGGAGTACGGGGTCTTTAGCAGCACTTGTTATCAGAGTCTGACCATGCTGAAACTGAACAGGGCAATGAAGAATCATTCTGCCTACTTCATAGCCTTCTTGCCATACTCCTTCAAAAATGATCTGATAAGAGGTACCCAAAACTGCATACAAACTCAGAGTGTTCTCATCAGCAGATGCAGTGAATATCTATCTTTAGTACAAGTGAGCACTCAGCAAATTTTTATGCAGTCAGCTAAAGCAAAAAGACTCTCTCAAAACATATAGGGAAATCTGACAAGTCAAATTGCTTTTCCCTCTGTTCCACCATACTGAGATGCATGAAATAAACAGGATTAGAGGGAGAAACAGAAGACAAGGAATAAAATTGATAGCTCAGAAAAGACTTGAAAAACTTTGTTTTGAAATAGGGTGTAAGCATATTTTGCAAGGTAGGATTTGAGAAATCTGGAGTACCATGGAGTAGAACGCCACCTCCACCACTCAGATAGTGTCAGAACTCTGTTGGACACTCTGCAAAAGAATATTGTGATTTTTGATGGCATCTGGCACATAAATGAACTAGATTAAACCAAAAAAGTGTGTCTTAAGTAGGGACTGTTTGAAAGATGGAAGTCTGTAGCACGTGGTCTCTTAAACTGTATCTCTTCTGATGTGTCTGATCCTTACATTCCACATTCTCATTGCAGGACAATCCTCCATACGATAAGGGAGCCTTTAGAATCGAAATCAACTTTCCAGCAGAGTATCCATTCAAACCTCCTAAGATTACATTTAAAACAAAAATCTATCACCCGAACATTGATGAAAAGGGGCAGGTTTGTCTGCCAGTAATTAGTGCTGAAAACTGGAAGCCAGCAACCAAAACTGACCAAGGTAAGGCTCGGTGTGTAGGAGGAACTTAAGAAATTGTGTTCCTGTTATAGATCAATAAAAGCTTGACTTTATCATGTAAGTGCTACTGTTCCTGTGTAGGTTTCTTTTGCTCAGTGGACTACTCTCTCACTCCTGTTAAAGTGTTCTTCTGGATCTTCAGTTCAGAATATCAAAACAATTCCATTGAACTCATTAACTTAGGCCAGTGTCCTTGGTAGACAGAAGTTACGTGTATTTTACTGCACTGGTACAGTTTTGAGGTTTTCAGTATAATTTTTAAAAGAAAAGGTCTGCACAGATAACAGCAGGCCTTAAGGCTGTGTGTAGTGTAATGCTTTCATCCTGGAGGCTTGATTTAGTGATCAGAACATCGGACTTAAAATGCCTAGACATCAGAGAACTTACTACTTCTCATTCTAGCAAAGATTACTTGGCTCTTAATCCTTAAAAGATGGATAAATTGAGTACTATAGGGCTTCCCATGTGGAGGTCTCTTAGATAAAACTCGAAAAATTTTAAGGAGTAGTATTTGATAATGTTCTTTGAGGAGCAAGTTGGGGTTGAAGGCCTTTGTTTCCATGAATTATTAAGTTGAGACTATATCTCTGTTTGATAATGTTGACTGTTACTTCATGTTGCTAGGTGGCTATTGTAAGAGTAATTATTGTTAGGGCACTTTGGTTTTTGTATTATGGTATGCTTTTAGTATTGAAAATTCATATTTGTAAAGGTCCTTTCTGCTCTAAAAGTATTTGTGACTAAAGAAATTTTTTTTGTAGGAGAAAAAGCTTGCATATGTTTCTGTGACCATAAATTTACTTTCTTCCAGCCTTCTACTTTCATTTTTGTGCTTTGAACCGTGTCCTGTTAGTAACGCATACTATTGTTAAGATTGCATATGGATTTCAACTTCCCCTTTCCACTTCTGTGTTCATAACCTACAGAAAGTGTGCTTGAACTTAGCCCAGGGAACAATTTAGGGAAATGTTTTTACCTGTTCAAGAGGTGTATAATTATTGGATCATTTTATGATCCAACTCCACCAAATTAAAAAAAAATGGAAGGTTTTTTAATACCCAAGTCTCAGAAGCTGTGCTGTACATTTTTTTTTGTTCAGCTATTTATTAAAAGGGTACATAGCTACAACACAATTCTGTTCTTAAAAATGTGCATTGTGGCCATGCATTTTGTCTGAATTAGCATTGTGATGAGAATTTCTTCTTTTAGTGCCAAACTTGCACACCAAATTATCTTACTAATATTTCTTTTCAGTCATTCATTTTGTAGGTTTTATTGTGTGTGAGGAGGCCTGCAGAGCACAGTGTTGATGTTGGCTGAGTATGCAAGCATTAACATGAGGACAGCTCTCAGAAGTGCTAGGCTCAAGTCAATTGGGAAGTCAGCCAATGTCAACACTGCATTCCTCTGGTAGTTTGTTTAAGCAACTCTAGTTTAAGGTAAGAAAATGAGGTCATCCTCCAGCCTAACAGTAGAGTGACAGGTTATCTTCCTGGCATGTGTTGGTCTTGAGCTTATGTTCCTCACTCCCTTTTGATAAGCATGGGGAATAGTATGGATGCAGTATGCTGTTCTGACTAGAAGCAGCACCTGACATTGCATTCTAGCAACCCTCTGGTCCAGTGTGAAATGACATAGATGATTTTGGAGTCAGCAGAGCCCAGTACTTGTCTGCAGAAAGCCTGTTTCAGAGCCAAAGGGAGTAAGAAGCACAGGCAAATACTGAGCAAGTTGAAAGCTGGGCTGTGCAAAGAATGCAGAAAGGCAACATTCTTGCATGAGATTATTATTTTGTAGCCTGATTTGGAGCCAGTTTTAACACCTGAAAACTTAGTTACAAGCATATTATCTTCTCATAGGGTCAGGTTCTTTGAACCATACTCCAGCCATGTTAGGAATCTGGAGCATATTTGGGAGGTGTGGTTAAAATGCAGGACTTGTCTTTACTGCAAAAGCAAGCTGTATTGTTATCATAGCAGAGACAGCTGTGATGTAACAGTTGTTTCTGCAGTGCAGTTGAGACTTCAGCACCAGATTTACCATGGGAGATGACCTATTTCAGTCATTTGAATGGCTGAAACTGGCTTTAGTAGTTTAAATAATAGCACAGAACTTAGCAAAATCATTTTTGTAAGACAGTTTATTGTACGTACAAACAAAAAAGACACTTTACAAACAAACATAACAAATCTTGGCCCCTAATCCTAGAAACCTGCACTTTATTCACTCTTGTATTTACATTCCCTTTTGGTAGTGACTGTTTAAAAAAATAGAGTGATCTTAGTCTGCTGTTGTTGGTCCTACTTCATGTATTCTCTTGCAAGTATCTGACACTCAGACTGTCTGAAACAGAAGGTCAAACCACTTGTTTTTTTATCTTAGTCATATTTATGAAAGCTCCTGCACACTTTTGTCCCTACGTAATTCTGAATTAAAATATCAGCTGTTTAAATATTAATGTTTTGCACTTTTGAAGAGATAATTATAGGAAATGTAGCATAACCAATCACTTAAAACCATGTCACACATCTGTTGGTCCCCTCTTCACTTTTATTTTTGATCGTGATATCTGATATGTTTTCATAAACTAGAATTCAGGCTAGTTATGTCACGCATCAAAAAATCCTGTAACCAAAATGCAGTTGCGTACAGCACTGGGCTCTTAGCTGAAGTATTTTTGCATCCCCGACTTTGAAATTCTGCTTCTACAAAATCGATTTCTGTCCATTTTCTACAGCGTAGTAGCAGGATTAGATTAGCATTGACACTATCAGGGTCTCCTTACTCCCACTTTAAACAAAGAAAACCTGTGGAAATCAGCCAACTGCCGTATGGAGGGAAGGAAACTTTCTTTAAATGATTTTTATAAATATTCTAGTGAGCTCCCCCATTTTGCATATGGCAGCTGGCTTGGGGGAGGGAAAGGGGAATGTAAGCTTAAGAAAGTTTTGGAATAGTTCCTTTGGAAGGTGTGAGAGCTATGCTGTTCATTATTTGAGGTACACAAGTGTGGCTTAAATAGGGAATTTGAAAGCATGATCTACTTTTCTTTCTGTTGATTATCACAGATACCTTTTTTTTGATTGTGTGTGTATCTTTTAATAATGTACTTAATGTAGTACAGGACAGGAATTTTGCCTTGGCCACTAACCCAGCTTCTAATGACCAGAGAGATGTAAAAAAAAACATAACATTAGATTTCATTGTTCTAAGCCAAGTCTGTTTCTTGAATGCTAAATACAATTTCATTTTAATGTGGTTTAAGATGAACAGTTTCACTGAAAGGCCCTGACTAGGATTTTTTTAAAATCTTCTGTAAAAGACCTAAGCTTAGTCACAAATATTGGGATGAGAACCACTCTGAAGCTGTTCACTCAATATATCTTCTTTAGCAGAGGTATTTGATGTTGCCTACCAGAATAATGGGGAGTGTTGGCAATTTATAAAAGAAGCAAGAAAGTATCCAGGTTACTAGATTCATTTCAGACCAGCATGTTTGTAGTAATTTAGTTTTTTCTATCAGTGGGCACAGGATCTCTCTTCAATGGTGTACCAGTTACAGAGGCAGAAAAGTGGTAGCGCTGTTTGATCTGCACTAAACTTGACTGTTCGTTTCCTAATGTGCATCTTCAGTTTTTCCTTCTTAGGATGAATCATTATTTCACTACCAGACTAAAACTTTGAGCTGTGTGCAGTGCCAAAGATGGTTATCACTGTGTCTTAAGAAAGAGCACAGATTTACATTCTTAAACACGATTTAAACTCTTACTTTTGGTGTGTTGCTCTCTCACTTTGCCTTTTTTAAACATAAATGTCCAAGTCATTGACACCATTGTACTTCTTTTGACAGTAATCCAGTCCCTCATAGCACTGGTGAATGACCCACAGCCCGAGCATCCTCTTCGGGCTGACCTAGCTGAAGAATACTCTAAGGACCGTAAAAAATTCTGTAAGAATGCTGAAGAGTTTACAAAGAAATATGGTGAGAAGCGACCAGTGGACTAAAATCTGACAGTTGATGTCAGCAACGTATGATAAAAGATCCGGAGCAGTGCATTTCAGACCCCACAAAGCAGGACTCTATGGAAAATTGACAAGTGCCACCTTTCGGTGTTAACTTGTGGCTGTTACTAACTTTCTACAGTTTTCTTAATCAAAAGTGGTGTAGGTAACCTGTAAAGAAAGGATTAAAAATTTAAGATGTTCTAGTTCTGCTTTCTTTGTTTAAAAATCACTGCTTCAATATACTTTAAAGTATGCTGTTTCTTTTTCTTGTCAGAATTTATCAAAAATATCTTAGACTTATATCCTGCCCTTACAGTTGTGGCTGTCGTCTCTTACTTTTCCTTGCAGTTCCCATTATCTTGAGTTCATTTACTTCTTCATTTGGTTTTCTTTCCCAACACTGATGTCTTAGAAAAAATATCCCTGTCCTGGCAGAAAATGGTTGAATGTTTGGCAGTTCTGTTTATTTTTCTGTTTAAATGTTGCACTGTGCTTTGTGGAACTTGGTTGCAAGTTCCCCTTAACTTCAGTTTGTAACATAATAAAAAAACACAAACCAGCCCCCAGAAAACAATCAGAACTATAGCCCAGGTATTATGTAAATCTGGCTGATGTTACCACAATAATGTTTATTAAACGGGGAAACCCAAGTTTTTGTGTGCGTGATTGAATTAAAATATGGCTTATGTCCTGCTTTTGGAAAACTTTGACAAAGAAAGTACCTGTAGCAAATGAATAGTGGAATGTGATTATGAAGTTCTTTCACTTTTCTTCTTAATATCTATGCAGACTAGCTAGGAAAAAAAATTGCACAGAACAACATTGCAACCAGTTTAGAAGAGTTTCAGAACTTGGGGACCAAGAGGTACCAAATAAACTGTTTTTGAGTTAAAAATAAATACTTTTTGGAATGGTTAATTTTGAAATTAAAAGTTAAATTTGACACCGTTGCTAGTCATTTGAGTACATTTTTCCATCAAAATGTATTAAGAACGTAAGTGCCATATTGGGTCAGACAAATGGTCCATCTAGCCCTGTATCCTGTCTCCTGTAGCAGGAGTGGATGCTTTAGAGGGAGAGGATATGAACAGAGTATATCTGGAGTGATCTGTCCTCTGTCATACCCTCCTTGACATCCGCCATCATTGGCTTAGAGATGCCACAGGATACATCTCTGAACCATTTGTATTTTATAGAATGACATCCCCTCCCCCAATTACTGTATGATTCTTTTTATTAAAAATGGTATGAGAATAGCATTAAGCAATAAACTGTAATAAGCAGAATACATTTCACTAGTACTGTCCATGAATATCTGTAAGAAATAATATACCACACTTGAGTTAGATGATTTAATGAGTATTTAAAATATCATCCCATCATCCTAATTTATTTGGACAAAAAATAGGCTTTTCTTTTGAAGGCATGGAACCTTTCCCAATGCAAAAGGCAGCTCTTGCTGTTCAGGACTGTTCTTAATACAATTTCCAATTGCTTTTCTTTTAAATGCCTTTTCCCCCTAGATCTAAAATGTGATCATAGCTGTACAGTCAAACTGCCATACAATCAAACTGCCTTCTCTTCCCAACCATGAGAATTGTTCTGTTGTTGAACAAGCAGATTTATCTGCAGAAATCCTTAGGCACTTAGGAGTACATACCATTTTGATGTGCAGGAAGTTGCATTAGTAAATCCTTTCACACCTGGATAGTTGGTACTCCTACAATCAGCAGTAGTATAGCCTCTGCCTTTGCAATGTTTCAGGGCGAGTGTGTGTTAAAGAAGCAGTTTTGTTTCTTGTATATTTCCTTTCTCTTCTACCCACCCTATTTTGCTCTGCTTTAAGGTTTAGCATAAAGAATGACAGCCCAGGGCCTCTGATAAACCTTTTTTTTTTAATAAGTTAGGGAGCTACGTTTAAGTGTTCTTAGACAGATTCTTTGGCAGATAAATAAAGTTAAACCACGTTCACCTTATTTACAGAAACTTGCATTTCCTGAGTGTTTTCAGGCTTGGTGAGAGCACTATTACCAAATTTTTCACATCTTTGTGTCTTCATTTGCAGATAGTTGCTACTGATTTTGTTTCATTCACGCTCACTCACATTCATAATAAAAAAAATTGCCAAATTATCTGTCAAACTGAAGTGTGTGTAACTTCTGCATCAGATACCTAAATGAGCCACTGTTCTGTTTCTCCTATTGATCACATCTGTTGGCATGGAAATTTGCCATTCCCTGACTTTTCCTTTTATATTTATAAAAACTATAGCACTTGTTTGTCACCCTTGTTTGTACATGGTAGTGAATATACCTTCTGATTGTAAACCTCTCAGGTTAAATGCTGCATTTATGTGAATCAGTGCCACTTAGATATCACTGAAAGGGAACTGAGGAGTTTGGGGACTTCCAGGAGCTGCAGTTCAAAGTTACATCAGCCTATAGCAATGTCATGCCATTCATTTGAATCTAATGTCTAGGGGTCAAGTGGAAGAAAAATATCAACCTCAATTCTCTTCTTGCTATCTTCATAGTCCAGTGTCTAAACCATAAGATGTGTGACACTAATGGTAGCTTTTACTTATAGATGACCCTCTTTGGAAAAGATGCAGACCAAATACCAATGTACTGTATGGGAAGTATGAATAGAAAAATGAAAAGTACTAAGACTTTCCTGTGTTAACTCAGGAATTCAAACTGTTGTCCTGTCTGGTTCCCAAAGCCAAGTTGCATTCTAAACATGCAGTTTAAGACCCAAAATTACAACGTGCTAGTGAAGCTATATGCCCAAGAGTATTGGTACAGGCTTTCTGCAATTCCATTCTGCTACCCTTAATAAAAATGCTCTCAAAGGCTTTGTGGCATGGTTTATTTCCAGAGACTGAGTTTGTAAAGAAACTTTCTAAAGGTGAAGTTCATAGTTGGTGGTTTTGCATGCGTCTTTACTATCAAATTATATTGCTCTTAAAGAGTTCACTTTATTTCCTTAGTACATAAATGTAGTTCAGCTAAGGCAGTTCCTGTACTTAAATTATCTCAAAGTAGTTCTTTACTTATGTTTCCAAACCAGGGGTGGGCAATTACTTGGGCTGGAGGGCCACTTAGGGAGCTTTGGTGAGCTGTTGAGGGCTGCATATGCACATACATTCGCACCCTCCCCAGTTCACCTGCCCCTTCCCCCTCTTCCAGTGCTCAGAGCTAGCACCTGCCAACCACGTTTGCAGCTAGAGGGGTGGGGAATGGAGCCTGGCTATGGGTCTCCACATTGTCCTGCCCCACCATCAGGGCTCCTGGCACATGTGCACACCCAACCCCTGATCCTATGGCTTCCACTGATGGCAGAGCAGGCTGCCAGTGTGAAGGACCACAGCCAGACTCCATCACCTGCAGGCAGGGAATGGACAAGTCATGCTTAGTCCCTGACAGCTCCTGGGGAGAAGCAGCCCTGCCCATCCACCCAATGGCTGGAGCCACCAGAATTGGAACACAGCACATGGTGCCAGGTGGGGTGCCATGTAGTGCCAAGTGGGCAGGGCTGCTTCTGCCCAGCATCCCCTGGGAGTTGCAGTCTGGCCCTGCAAGCCTTGGGCAACACCTGCCAGCAGAGGCCAGAGTACGGTTCACCCAGGGCCTGAGGGAGCCAGACTGCTTCTCCCAGTCACCAAAAGGGACGCTGGACAGAAGCAGTCCCACACACCCAAATGGCACCACGGGGCAGGCCCTGGGCAAACCATGCTTGAGCCCCTGCATCTGCTAGTGGGTGGTAGCTCTAGCTCTGGCCTTTGGTGCTAGGCAGACAGGCTGCTTCTGCCTAGTATCCCCTGTAGTACCAGCAGAGGCTAGAGCCAGAGCTGCTGCAGAGGTGGAGGCTTGAGTGTGGCTTGCTCTGGGCTTGGACAGTGCTGCCGCCTGTGCTGCCTACCTGCAGGTTGGATAAATTCAACTGACAGGCTGGATCCAGCCCATGGGCAGTATTTTACCCACCTCTGCTTTAAACTCTCATTTGGTTTTAAAAGCCTGGCTTTGTCCTGTTTATTAAAAAGATATGGATACTAGTGTTCACAGTTTAAAACTGAATTACTGTAAGGCCACAGTCACACAGACTTCCCAGTGCTCAGTCATTGTGTGAAGGAAGCAGAAAACGAACACAGATAAAAGTACAATACGTGGAAAAAGTAATGGAAGTCTTGATAATTGTGATCAAGCAACTTCACAGCTTTGAATAAGTGATCATTTAAACAGGAAAAAAGCAATATTTAGCAAAACAAGCTCACATTATATAAAACTGGAGATACAGTCTTAGATAATCTGCATTGCCTTCAGGGATGTTACTGCATATGAAAAATATCACCACCCCTAGGTGGTGCTCAAACTTCTAACAGTGCTTTACCACCTGGCCTGCACTTATTGACAGCTGCAGTCCTCCAATCTTATTCTTTTATGCAGCTTTAATGCAATGAACACCCTGTAAACTTTACTGTCCAAAGGAAAGCCTAGTCTTTTACCATAAAGTTAAGTTTGAGAAATCATAGTCTACAAATTAGTTCCTTTTGTTAATTTGTGTCAACCGTTATGGACATCCTTGCTGTATTCGAGACTGTAATTAGAATTGGGCAGAAAACTGTACACCTGTGGAATTGGCAGAGCATTGGCAAAAATATCGTGAAATGATCTGAGACTTGCTTAATATATAAAAGTTAGTATTCTGTATTTTTCCATAGTTATTAGACGTTTCCAGTGCGTTAGCAGAAGCCAAAGTTTGCCTTTTCAGAGCCAAATGTGTGCAGCCATAGTCTGAGCAAACACTTGTAAACTTTGTTTTTTCTACAGATTATTTTCCAAATGGTTAAAATTTCCTGATACATCACAGCCTGGTTGGAATGTTTGAGTAATTACAAAGGAAAGAAGATGGTCAGACTTGAAAGTAGTGCATTTTTTGATAAGTCATAGAACAATTGAGTAAAACAGGCTAGAATTAAACTATTTAACTCTGTCAGAAACTAACCATAGAACATCTAAAATGTAAAGAAGAATTGTTCAGAAAGTCACAGACCAGTAGTTTGTTACATTTTTTAAAATCCCTAAGCAACTTTGACTGTAGTACATGCTGTTGAAATTCAAATGCCTGTATAGCTGTCACAAAGTTTTCCTTCATTTTGTTTTTTACTTGTCCCTTCTCTAAACCTCAGACTCCCCTTCTGTTTGACAAGTGGACATCCTGGCAAATTGCTCATGAAAACTTAATGGGGACTGCTGCAGAGAACAAGTACTGTGAAACAGCAGATGAGTCAACAGTTGCTGTTCAGGGATAGCATTGGATAACTTTACATGAAGTTACTTTTGAAGGCTTAATGCCAAGAGACAACTTAAATAGAAGCAACAGTAACTCTACCTATATTTGGTACAAGTGAGGGTGTCAGTAACCTAAAAAAACAATCTACTTACTCTGATGGAAGAAATAGTCTGAAAAAAAGCTTTTCTCTAATCATGTAAGGCATTGGAAAGGGTTGGGCAGTGTCAGTAAAAGAATGAAAGGAGAATGCAGAAAGGTGCTTAGCCCTGTCAGTCTAAAATCAGAAACTATCTGGTTCAGAGATACATGAGCTTTCATAGGCAACAACCTACTTCATCAGATGCTATGAGAAGAGAGAATGGGGCAATCTGTATATATGTAAGTACTTTACAAACTGGAATTGTCAAAGTTACCAGGCCTTTACTTCAGGCCAGCAGTGTCATGCACAGGTTTTTGCTTTCCAGGCTTGTTTATTGTAACCAATCCCTGTTTGTTCACTGAATCTTTCAGGAAGTGTAGACATGGTGCTTGTGCTATTTGTCACAATAGCTGCAGAAATTTGGTTTCCAGGTCAAATCTTGGTATAGAATGAACTGGGTGCACAAAAGAAATCCACTGCTTTCAAACTGGCTGCAGCAGCTTGAAAAGCTGACAGAGATATCTACTCTGTGATATTGCTAGAAGTTGCTTTGGAAAGTACAGGCATTCCTGATCTCACTGAATTATGTTGCAGCCAGTCCATTTGCAGCCCCCATCATCCTTCAAGGGTGGTACACACAAACGGAGTTAACTAGCCTAGCTTCCTAATACACTGTCAGCTACAGGTCTGCAAAGTACAAACGTATCTGTATGTTCTCATTTGCTTAAAGATCTTTAAATGCACAAAGCTCAATGTTTCTTGTTTTGTAATAGCTTTGTAACTCAGGATTCATTAAAGTCTGGAGTTCGTGCAAGCGTTCCCATGACTGTGAAAAATCATCTGGTCCTTCTCCACAACCTCCAACAGGAGGGATGCTGGGGTACCCTGGATGTACCATCAGCTCAATTGTTACTGTTCTGCTTTGTTCATCTTGATGTGAAAATGGCTTGGCGTCAGCAGATGGGCTTTTCTTGGCAGTGAAAGCTGTTAGGACAGTATTGATGGCACTCTGAATGTTATTGATAGACATGTTCTTGCCCATGGTACTCAAACCAATGTAAATGTCAGGCCATCTGCAAGGGAAAAAATACAAAAGTTAGTGCAAATAAACAGAACTCAGGAAGGTGTCACAATGTCCCAGGATCAGGACTGAAATGTTTCATAAAACTCAGCTGTAGTATTAGACATTAAAAAATGCAGTCTTTATCTCGAATTCTCTCTTTGATTATAAACTTTGAAATAAACATTTCATCAAAACTAAAGCTCTACACTGAATGGGATAATTTCTTTGATGTATTTTATTAACAGCCACGAGTAACATTATTTAGCGCAGCAGTTTGCAGTCCTGCAGACAGTCCTGATTAAGTCAACTTCCGTACCACTGCTTTGAATTTTGAACGTATAAATGTGGTATGGTACAACTGTAGGTTAGGAACCATAGGCTACAGACCCACTTAATAATTGGGGAAGGAGGAATGAAGATAATTTGGGAACCTCTATGGTATCTCATATATCAAAATAATAGAACTTTCAGTAAAAATATATTAAAACTGAATCAATCAACAAAACGGGTGATAGTTATTACTAAGATTGATGTTACTGCTAATGGTTTTACTCCAAAAAGTGATTATGTAAAATGGAAACTTTCCCAGAAATAGAACTGCTTCCCTATAAGCATCCTTTTGATCATGTCTCTTGGCACAGAAATTTGCCATTCCTTAACCTAATAGGGAGTCAGAATTGCTTCCCCAAAGGGCAGAACAACTGGCTTTTGCTGTTGAAAAGCCAACACAGCAAAGGGAGTGAGCTAGAGCCCATTCCTTCTCATACATCTTCAGTAGAATTGCTTGCTAAGTTCCAACAGCAGGGCCAAATTCTCCCATGAAGTGTCCCTGTGTAAACCAGGGGGTGAGACAGATGTAAGTGAGGGCAGAAGTGGAACAACACTTGTGTATGACAGAGCAGGGACCTTGTTGCACAGCGTCTCTTTTCCTGCTGATGGTGTAGAAGCAGGGAAGAACCAAAGCATTTGCAGGACAGAAATAATCAATGTGTGTTTAACTGGGAGCAGATTAAATTGACAATGCAGTGTTACTTCCCCACAAACAGAATCTCTTCAGTTATCAAGTCATGTCCAGAGCAGACCTGCACTAAGGGAGCTCTGCTGTGAAGAGCCGGTCCTACTTCACAAACCTCTGGTTTGGCTTCAGCTACTCAGTCTCCATCCAATTCTCTGTAACTGTTTTCTGCTGTGTGCATTTGTTCTATAACCATTTGCCCCATTCACCCTTCTCTGGGCAGCTGAGGAAAAAAAGAGGCAGTGGAGGTAACGCAGTTTCCCACTGATGCCACCACCATGCGGTACTGTGGAGGCTGCAAGTCAGCAGTGACAAGCTAATGCTGCATTCAAGATGGTGTCCTCAGGAAGTAAACCAGTGCCTCTGGTTCTGCCTGTGCCCCTGAATCCAGAGAAGATTAAAAATGTAAGCAAAAATCTCCTCCGGAGGTAGCAAAATGCCAGCTGTCTTCTTCTGCAATGTAGTGGAAGGAGAATGGAGGAGGGCAGGGATTCTCCCTCTTGAGCTTTCCCTTTAATCTCAATTTGATGTCTATTATGAGAGAGATTTATTTTAGGATACTTTCTGGGTAAACCCCGAAGTGATTTCCCCACCTCCCTAGTCCTCTGTTTGAGGGGTAGATTGCTCCAGTACAATCTGCAAATTTCTGCTTTGCTTTGGTGATGACAAAATGCAGCTTGGAGGGAAGAGTTTTCAACAAAACTGATGTCCAAGATGCGGTAAATTAGTAAAAAAAAACCCCACAGGATACAAATTCAAACAGACTTTAAGAATGATAAAAGTTCATGTGTCTCAGTGTATGAAGATTGCCTGCAAGGGTCAAAAAGGAAACATTTCTTCTTGGAAAAACACTGCATATTTAAGTGCTTTATTAGGGTGAGGAGGATGCCCTTGTCTCTGAAGGGCCTGGTATTAATTGCCAGAGATAGGATGCTAGTCCGATTGTGTGATTAGTTCACTATCATTTGCTTTGATGTGCAAACTTATCATCTTCTTCCTCTAGTAATAATGCAGACTTGTCTTTTAACAAGTCTCTCAAGTGATAGAGCCTTTCTGGAATCCTTCAATAAGTAAAAGGATTATTTCTGTAACGTAAATCATCTACCTAAAACCTTCATATTGGTAAAGAATCCAGCATCCTGTGCTGTGCTAAATGCAAGAAACCAATGCAACTTCATTATAAAAACCCTCTAAGAAACAGACTCTGGTGCTCTAAAAGGAGCAAACTTTCAGATGAGAACTGCCACCCCTTTTCAAACAAAACTACAAACTAAAACTACTGGTGCAGTAGCCATCCTGAATCTCTTTGGAAAAACACAATCAGGAACCAGTTTGTAGGGGAGGGGAGCATCTGCCTTACCTTATTCCATGCCTTGTAAACACATTGACCGTGTTAAAGGAATCCTGTTCTACTCCCAGATAAAAATCCATCAGTGGTGGCTCTATCCAGTCACAGCTGTGAAGGCCCGGTTCTATCGGCACGCGTGTGTACTTGATGCCGTATTCTTCTAATACCTGAGCGAACACGTGTCTGACCTCTACATGAAAAATCAGAGAGAGCATCTGCCATTAGAAATATGGTGACTAGGGGACTGGTTCTCCTTTAAGTAAGTAACCTGTAGGGGTCTTTTCCTTCCCACTCAAAAATACCATCCCCTGTGGCCTCTTTTTCCCCTGAACCTGCTTTCCTCATGCGTGAGGGAGTCCCAAGAATTTCATTCTACAGCCCCTTCCATCAAGATGTGGTGTGCAGGGAACCTGATCTACTACTCCCTCAAAGTCTGTAGAAGTCACTGCCTCTCGAGAAAAAAAATCACGTGTCCGTGGCTCAGCTAAGGCCTTCTGGACCAAGGGCTAAGAGACTAATACTCAGAGCTGAGCCTCTAGGGTTGCTCAAAGCATGGTGTGTTTTTCTAGCTCACCAAGCCAGCAGATTCCATACACTGTTTTAAAAAGAAATCCCCAAACACAATAGGTCAGGGGGTTGCTGTGGTCTTGATGAAGCAAGTCCAGGCCCAGAAGCTTGGGGTCTACCACTGCCCAACTGTGTGACATTGGCCAAGCCACGTCACACCTCTGCTTCAATGACCCCATTTGTCAATTACTTCCCCACTGAGACAGGGAGGGAAAGTGCCAGGGACGTGGAAGGCAGGGGTGTTGTCAGGAGTGGTTTAGTTAAAAAACTTCACCAGACTTCCTGTGATCTTGCACAGGTTCCACTGCAGAGGTTCTTTGTGTCGGATGCAGCTCATGATGTTGTTCCTAACATACTCCATGGCCTCACTGGCACAAGCTGACCCTTGCTGCACTTTTCCATATCAGTCCCACCTATTTGCTTTAAAAAGGTGTCCACCCCACTGAGGCATGCTGAAGCTGCAGGGAGTTGATTTGTCCAGAATGCAGCACGCGCTCTCCTGCAATCTCTGCTGGCCTGGATGAAAGATGACCCCTGCCTGGCCTTATGACTCTCTGCCTTGCTGGGAGGCCCAAGGCTGGGCTCTGAATTCCACACCCTAGAAATAGCAGCTCTGTGGCCCCTTGCCAGGTGGGCCCATGTGTGTCATTCAGTGAGATACAGCTGATCCATTACTGTTGCTACGGGAAACTGGCAGGCATGGAAACCTCAGCTGCTGTCCTCCATTTCCTGCTCACTTGCAGTAACCAGCCCAGGGTGGATGAACAGGTCAGACCAAAGCGTCGGAAGTGCATGTGAGCACATGGGAGTATCTGCATGCTGAGCTCTGGCGTTAGCACTTCCAACAGATTGACACTTACTGTCTGCTGAACTCTAGCAGTAGATAACCTGCCTCCAGTCATATTGGCCATGCAAGGGTGAGAGAAAGAGGGGCATGGTGACATCTTTTTTAAACATAACTTGGTAAGCTCTTCCTATTCTAATGAAATCTGACATTAATGGTGGTGTCCAGTTAGAAGCAGGCATTATTAGGCAGGTCTGTGGTCGTTCTGTAGGAAGGGGACCACCCCCACCCTGCTTCAAGCTGCATTATTAATTTCTATTACACTGGCCTATCTGGGAAATACACAGCAGAAAATATCTTCCCACCTCCTTCTATACTTCTGCTTCATGGACCCCTGACCTCCCATGGCCTGGCTTTGACAGAGCGTGGAAGATGTGTGTGTCTGGGACAGAGGTTACAGCATCTCATCTACCCATACCCCTTTTTCACATTTACTCCTCTGTGGGCCAAATGGAGAAAATGTGTGCTGAATACCATCCCTGTGACTTGACTGTAGAAAAGCTGCTGCAGGAAGCTGCAGAATGACCTATGGCTTGAGTCTAACTGATGCAAGGGATTTAAGGCTGAAAAGGGACCATTTTGGTCATCTAATCTAAACTCCCACATAACCCACAAAATGAGGTCTCTACAGAGACACTGGAAATAGTGGAGGAATGGGATTTTCAAATACCCAAATGGAAATTAGACACACCTATAAAGATCCAGCTAAAAGCTTGAAGGGACTCCTCTACACATGACACCACTGAGCACAGTCATCCTAGATGCCCGATGCTATTAATGTGGGTGAAACAAATGCCCCATTTTTATAAAACTTTTTTAAAAAAGGAAAAAACCTACCCTCATACCACTGAGACCCCACCAGTTTCAACATGGTCAATCAGATGCCTGAACTTCCCCTGCAGCTCAGGCAGGGAAGAGCAGGGGGAGACTAACAATTCACATTGCAGCCCAAGCAAGGGTATGTCTCATTCTAGGAATCAGACACTGGAAAATGCTGAATCAACAGCCGCTGATTCTGGCACAGGAAGGATAATTTCCCGTTGGGCGGGTTGGAAACATCTGATGCTGTATTACTGGACCAAACAGCTTTGTGTAGCTTTTCATTCACAAAGCTTTGAGCTGGGGGGGGAAGGGGGTGTCTTTACTCAGAGCAGAATTATCTGTGATCTGTTGGGGCTGAGAGGAGCATGGGCACCATCCTACCTGGAAGAACATGGACATGCTGGTGTCCATCCATGTGGTGTGGTATGTGACCCGTCAGTTCACGGAACAGGTCAAGCTGTGCCATTAGCTCCTGTTTCACCTACGTGAAGGAGATGGGAGTGGGGGCAGAAAGAGAGAGCAGTCAGTACATCAGAAAGAACAGGACAGCTCTGGTAAGAGGTCTGTCTGGGAGACCCTTGTCTTGTATTGCTCATACAAGACCTAGTTCTGGGAGGTTCCCTCAACTGCCATTGAAGGCAATGCTCCTGACCCTACACTCTGTCCTACAATCAACTGAGGGTCCTCAGCTCCCATTAGCTTCCTGGGATTAGGATGGAAGTGGGTCTGGAACTATAAATGGAGACTGATATTATCAAAGATGCCTTGGGATTTGGGATATGCAGATCCACTAAAAAAGAATGGGAAATGGGCATCCAGATCCTGAAGGCAGCCCTTGTAAGGTGGGAGCAACCTCCATTTCTGTCTAAGCACCTCTTCATGTGACAGGGCCATGGTAGGGGTGCGCCGATAAAGATTTTTTTGGCCAATAGCAATGGTCAATTGTTGACCAGCCATATCAGTCAATACCAATCCGACTAACGATATGCAGCCCAGCAGCATGGAGAACAGTGTCTGGCTGGTAAATCCACTGTGGGAAAGGTCAGGGGGGGCAGATCAAGGCCCCCATGGTGAGGGAGGGAGTGGGGCTGGGTTAGGGGCTGCCCAGCCAGGGCAGGGCATGGGACAGAGCCATGGCTCATCCAGGGGGCATGGGGATGGCTCCCACCACTGCATACACCCATGGGAGAGGCATGGGGGGCTTGTGCCCCCTGGATCTGTTCACAGGGCAAGGGTGGGCTGCTCACCGCAGGCTGGGAACAAAGGCTGTGCCTGGCTCTACCCAGCAGGGGTGTGGAGGGTGAGGTTGGACCACAGCTGTGCTTGGGTCAGGCAAGTTGGGGTGGGTGGTGGCAATGGCACTGGGAGGGCTACAGCCACCCCAAAATTCACTGTAGCCACTCCTCCTAGCGCAGCCACCACCCTACCTGCCCCACCTGCCCCAAGCACAAAGCGCAGCCAGATTCACCCCCCACCCCCAGGAAGAGCCTCTGGCCCCAGCCTGCAGCGACCAGCCCACCCTCACCCTGTGCACAGATCAGGGAAGCATGTGCACCCCATGCCTCCCCCAGGGCTGCGTGCAGTGGTGGACCCCCCCCAACCCCACCATTCCCCCCAAACAAGCTGCAGTTCCATCCTGCATCCCACCCTAGCTGAGCAACACCTGCCCCTGCCTCTGCCCCACTCTCTCCCTCACCACAGGGGCCTCAATCTGCCTCCCGCACCACCCCTTCCCCCCCCACAGACTTAGTGGCTGGACAGTGCTCTCCTCACTGCTGGGCTGCATTCCTGGCCACACGTATGCTATAGCTGTAGACATGCACATGGCATTTATCAGCAACATTACTGGTCACATCAGTCAAGAAAAGCTGATTGCCAAGTATGTCAATTTTCCTTTTATTGGTGCCAATACAATATAGACAGATGTAATGGTGCACCTCTAGGCTACGGTCCTGACAGAAGTCTCCAAAACCAACTTTATCTTCAGGCTCACTCTGCAGCCTCTTCTCAAATATTGTTCCTGTAGCCTTTCCTAAACGTCATACAAGGATGTTGCTTTTGGCAGTGACCCCACCCTCCCTTTCCACATACATCATGACCAGGGCACAGCAATGGCTTAATAAATACAATCTAGTGCCTCTTGCTGAGCATAGCTGGGTACATCTTCTGTGTAGCAATTCTGTGATCCAAAATGATCACTGAGGGCTGGATTAGAGATAACAGGTTCTTTCACTTGCTACCAAAATCGTGCCTGGATCGGATGATAAGCTTGGGCACTCAGCCACCAACCCCCACTGTTTAAAATACTTTGAAGGTTCACACTGACATCTATCAGATGCAGTGTTTCTCATCAAGTAAATGAAAGCAAAGCCTAATGAATCCCAATATGGACCTCTACAGCATTTGCCTAGAATGATCTCCAGATACCTGCAGAAGTTAATTCTTACAAATCCTCCCCATCCCAAGGGAAGTGATTATAACTTATCAACTATGGGGAAACTGAGACAAGGAGAGGGGAAATGATTTGCCCAAGGTCATGCAGGACGCCAGTGGCAGAACTAGGGATACAGCTCAGAATGCCTGCCACTGGTGATGCACTGATACGTTGGTCCATATCGTATCAGCACCAATAAAAGGAAAACTGACTTTATCAGTAATAGGTTTTTTGCGGCCGATAATGTTGCCAATAAATGCCACGTGAACGCACACAGCCACAGCATGTGCAGGGCCAGGAATGCAGCCGAGCAGTTGGAGACCAGCATCCATCTGGAAAGTCTGTTGAGGAGAAAGGGCAGGAGGAGGGAAGGGGCATGGGAGGGGGCAAATCAAGGCCCCTGCACTGGAGCTGCACTGAGCTCTTCCTGGTGGGGGGCTGGGCCAGGGCTGCGCTCAGGGAGGGCGATAGCAGCATTGGGGGGGGGGAACAACAGTCACCCCAAAAATCTGCCATAGCCTCCCCTGACCCTGCCAGTACTGCTGCTGTCCACCCCGAGCACAGCCATGGCCCAACTCCCTGACCTGGAAAAGCCCTGCATCACCTGACCCCAGACTGCAGCAGCACCCCACCCACACAGATCTAGGGAGCACACAGCCCCCGTGCCTCCCCCAGGGGTGCGTGCAACAGTGGGACTCGCACCCCCATGCCCCAGCCCCCCAAGTGAGCCGCTTACAGCCCAGTTCCATGCCCCGCCTCACCCTGGCTGTGCAGGGCCTGCTCCTACCCCAGCCCCACTCCCTCCCTCACCACAGGGGCATCAATCTGCCCCCCAATGCCACTGTCCTCCCCTCTGCCCTGCACACAGATCCAAGGGGCACACACTCCTATGCTTCCCCTGGGACTGTGAGCAGCGGCGGGATCTGACTCCCTTCTCCCTGTGCCCCCTGGATGAGCCACCTGTGGCTCTGTCCCACACCCCACCCCACCCTGGCTGGGCAGTGCCTGCCCCTACCCCAGCCCCAATCCCTCCCTCACCATGATGGACTTGATCTGTGCCCCCCACACCCCTTCCCTCCCCCTGCCCATTCCTCCCCAACAGACTTACCAGCTGGACACTGCTCTCCAAGCTGCTGGGCTTGTATGTCGACAATTGGATCAGTATCAGTCAATATGCCTTGTTAATAGTCAGCCAGTGATATTGGCCCAAAAAATCTTTATCAGCGCACCTCTACCTGCCACGTTTCTGCTCAACTACAAGCCATTAGTCCACAATATGGACTTTGTTTGGCTTGAGGCTCAGCCTGACCTGAGACCTGGAATAAATTATTGTGTGTGACATGAACGAAAAGGCAAAAAACAATTCCAGGGAGTGTGATGCCCAAGAAAATGGTGGGTAGCTCCAATTCCTTTTTCTCTTACCTCCGACATCTTCAGGAGGCCTTTTGCTAGAGCCATCCGGAACCCCATCTTTCCGTGGAAGAACCCGTCCTCGTTGAGCAGAGAGGAGTTCTTCTTGAGCACTTCACAGACTGGGGAGCCCTCAGAGAGGTTGGCATGCAGGCCAATTGGGATGTTATGCCTACAATGTGAAAAACATGCCAGGTGAGCTTTGCCTGCTCTGCAGCCAGTGAGGCACCACTGAAGGTGCTGAACTGATTGATGGAGAGGGGCTTCATTCTTTCCATCCATTGTCACTGCTCCCCTAGAAAGACACTAAACAAAGTAGCTGACTTCCTAGGGGGAACAATCCTGTGCTGAGGTGCTTTGCATCTCACACACCTGGGATCCCATGAAACAGAAGAGCAGGAACAAGAGCCATAAAGCACCTCAGTCAAAGTCAGCACTGCTGTAACTCTACCAGCTCTATTTGCCCAGACAACAGCCAGGCTTCCAGAGTGGGTGGTTCCCATGTTAAGGATGAGTTTTTGAGGTATTTCAGTTTTGCCTGACAGCTTATGTTTAAGCTGCCCTTAGGCAGCATCCAATTCTAGGCCGTGCATGCCACATGCAGCTGTTACAGTAACAGCACAAGCTACAGCGGCGTAGTAAATAACGGCAGATTTAAGAGTGATGCAGTTCAACAGGCTGGCCTGGGAACTGCAGCCAGGTGCTCAGCTCCTCTGTTGATGTACAGGAAGGACGGGTGACTGGTCAGCAAAGATGGAGCTGTACATATTAGCACATCCCTGTATTACAGAAGCGAGTTACAGCAGTAAGTGTTGGCAGAACATAAGTGCAAAGCCTGGAGTTAAGCACCCCAAAGGTCTGACTCAGCAACTGTGGATTAAAAAAAAATCCAACAAGAGCCAGTGGATCAAACTCCTCTTAAAGCTTTTTATGGAGATACTTCATATTAACCACTGCATTTCCTTGCTCGGTGTTTGTTACGGCTTCCCTGACAATGCACAATGGGAATTGCAGGTGCTGACAACCCTGGTTACTTTCTTTATGCCTAAGGAGTTGGCTGAAAGGCTGCCTTGATGTTTCTTCCAAACAGATTCCTGAATGGAGGTTCCCCTTGGCTTCTGGCAGGCACAGGATGGGTGAGGGGAAATGAAGGACGAATGCAGTGCCTCTCCCAGTGCTACTGTCACAAGGTTGTCTTCAATCAGGGCACAAGCCCTCTCACGGTTGCCTCTAACCTCAAGCTGCCTGATGGACAGCAGCTTAAAGCTAACTGTGTCAGCCGCAACGTGGAAAAGTCACATTAAATGGGAATGGCATCCCTTTGTCAGAGGACATTATGCAGCAAGGAGGCCTGCATAGGCAAGCATATTTAATGGCCACCAGTGCCCCAGCTCTAGGCTCCCTGGTGCTTCCTGCCAAGAGCTGGCCAGGATTTTTTCCATTGTTGGAAAATGCTGAAATCAAAGGAAGTTCACAGACACACAGCAGCTCTGATGAAAGAGTTGTTGAGAAATGGTTTTTCTGGGCTTGGGGGGAATGCTTGTTCACTCTCTCTCCTTCCCTTTTGTTGAGGCTGTTTGACTTTGTGATCCAACAGGTACATAATTTATACAGAGAAAGAGAGAGAAATTCAGGAGCCCTGTGGTGACAGCTCTTGCCTGGACCATGGGAGACCCAGCTTCAAGTCTTTGAGACAGTAAATATAAATTAGACAGAGTGGGACAGTCCCAAGAGGAGAGCTGCAGAGAAACCCACTGGGAAACCCAGTAGCCTGGTAGGCAGAGCACTGGCCTGTGGAAGAATGGCAGACCCAGGACTAGACCCTGGGGTTTGCAAGTGCCCTACCCCCAGGGCTATTCTAGGGAAGCTGCCTTTCTCATGCCAATACGGAACAGAGAGCTCAAAAAAATGTATGGGCCAGTTCTGAGCCTGTAAGTTATTTTGCTAGTGTGGACACAGCACTGGATGCTGTAATGTAGACAGCCTTCTGGCTCCAGCAGCTGTTACAGCCACCTGCTCTGAACAAGCTTTACTGATCTGGTGCTAAAAATAGCCCCTGGAATAGGCAGCTTCTACAACAGGAAACAGCACAGCTAACCCCAGTGCAGCTGAATCAGCATAGGAGCTGTACGCAGACATTCACTGGGGCAGGGAAGGCAACAGGGTTTGATTTCCAAACCTCCCAACCCCTGCACTCCTCCCACCTGGAATATTAATAGTGGCAATTTGGTAAGGTTTGCCAAATGGGCATTTCCTAGTTGTGAAGAAAGGGATGTCAAAGCCTGCAGAACAGCCTGAGGAGGGGAGTGGGGAACGCTGGGGTCAGTCCATGCATCTTGGGCCTCCTGGGGCACATCTACATGATATGTTTACTATGGAGCTGCCTAATTAACTCCACAGTAAAGTCTCCACATTTGTACATGGTGGTCCTATTAGGCTGCAGTAAGCTAATAAATGCCGCCATATATTAGCACTTGTAAATACAAGTACTATCCTACAACAGTGTTATTTGCTGCACAGCAATGCACATGTAGACACTGTCAGGGCTGGCTGGGGCACAAGGGTGCTTCATTGCAGGGGCTGCCTGCTGGTTAGCCCTGCACTGAAGCACCCTCCTGCCCCAGCCAACCCCTCCACAGCATGGGTTGGAGCAGCCCTAGGCTGGTGGGCTGACCCCCCGGATTCCCTGCAAACCAGGGCTGCTCCAGTCCAGCTCAACATACTGTGGTCTTAGGCACTTGTATAAATGCAGCACCTGGGAGCAATGAACTCCAGCACAATATGTACTGAAGTGGATTGCTTTGCATTAACTGCATGTGTAGATGTGCCCACTGAGTAAAGCCTCTCACGCCCCTCCCCCACGCTACTCCTTGGCTTCTGACAGCTTTGCCTTGCCTCCAAGGCAGAAATGATAGTGCCACTAATTCCCACCATGAAAGCTGTACCTTTCATTTCTTTTGCACCATGCAAGGCAGGGACTGCTGAGGCTCCCAATCAGCAGCCACTTACAGAAGAAAGAAATGTCCTAGATTCAGTTGCATTGATCACTCTGTGAAATGCAATTCATCACTTAGGTTCATAGGAAAGCAGGATTGGAAGGGACCTCCCGAAGTCATCTAGTCCAGCCCCCTCATCATCCCTGAGTAACCCATCCCAGCCAAGCATCAGTCTAACCTGCTCTTAAACATTTCCAGGCATGGAGATTCCAATTTGTCTAGGTAGCCTATTCCAGCATTTGTAGTCAGAAAGTTCCTCCTAATCTCCAAACTAAATTGCTCTGTTATAGCTTGAGGCCATTTCTCCCAGTCCTTTCCCCTATGACCACAGAGAACAGTCCATCTCCATCCCCTCTATAATTGTCCTTCAGGTCTTTGAAGACTGTTATTAAATCCCCCCTCAGTTTTATCTTCTCCAGACTACTGGTAAATAATCCTAGCTCTTCAGCCTTTCCTCATAAGTCATGCTTCCCAGGCTTCTAATAAGTTGATGCTGCTCTCTGCTGGAGCTTTTCCAATCTGTCCACATCTTTCTTAAACTGTGCAGCTCAAAACTGGACACTGTATTCCTTGGCCCATTTTGTGATTATGAATTTCTGGACATTTGCTAAATGTAGCAAAACAGCTCAGGAAAAAATGGTTTAATTTTGTTTGGTTTTTTCAAACTCTAATCTCTGGCCTTTGGCTTTAGTTATTTTACTGCAATCAAGCTGGGTTCAATTTACTTGCTCAATACATCTTACGGGTTTTTTCACCAAAGGAACCTGAACAATTTGAGCATGTCTCAATTCTAGACCCAGTGGTTCTTCTCTTATAATGCAAGGTTTGCCTAACTGTCCAGTGCTGATATCAAGGTGTTTTACTAAGCATTTTACATACTCCCAATTTCTCAGGTAAACAGGATTGTCAGTATTAGTTCAAGGACGCTCTAAATTTCTGGAGTGCTTGAACCAAGCAAGATTTGTTCTGCAAAGACTCAAAGGGAGCTGATTTTTACTGAGTCACTCGGCAGCTCTGACTATAAGCTGATGGCATTGCTTGCACCATGGCTGCTAATGTTTGACAGGAAATGATTCAGATATCAGCAGGAATTGGTAGATGGAAATATTTGATTGTGAACCCACTTTCCTGTATGTTATTTGGTGGGGAGCAGAGGAAGAACAGCTGAGGCCTTGCTTCCTGCTTCATTGGGACACTGAATGAGTGTTGTGTGGTGCCCCAAACAGTATTATGGAAGCTGTTTCAAGGAGAACACAAACCACTGAAGTACATTCCCAGACAGGTGTTGGGCACCATGAAGTCTGAAAACTGCATGGTTGTAACATTAGCCC
>NW_017728921.1:15030540-15035147 GCF_001723895.1 Crocodylus porosus | reverse complement strand
AATTTATTGAGAGAGAGAGATGAAGTCAGGAGCCCTGTGGTGCCACTCTTGCCTGGACCATGGGAGACCCAGCTTCAAGTCTTTGAGACAGCAAATATAAATTATAGTGTGGAACTGTCCCAAGAAGAGAGCTGCAGAGAAACCCACTGGGAAACCCAGTAGCCTGGTGGACAGAGCACTGGCCTGTGGAAGATTGGCAGACCCAGGACTAGACCCTGGGGTTTGCAAGTGCCCTACCTGCCAGGGCTATTCTAGGGTGGGCGACTCTCTTATGCCAATACATTTTTTTGAACTCTCCTGTTCTGTATCGGCCAGCTCTGAGTCTATAAATTATTTTGCTAGTGTTGACATAGCACTGGATACCATGAACGATGCGTGTCCCCAGAGGCTGGGTGGGGGCATGGTGACTGCCCGCAGGTGACGGTGGTGGTGGTGGTGAGTGGGGAGCTCCCGCAGGCAGCCATGGCAGTGGCAGCAGTGGGGTGGGGTTGCGAGTGCCGACCAGTGGTCAGCGACTACCCACAGATGTCACTGACAGCATCAGCAGAGGCCAGCGGTGATCGGCGACCACCACAGATGCTGTTGGCGCTGCCAACAGTGTCAGAGGAGCTTCTTTCAAGGAGGTGCACCACCAATCTCAGGAGGTGCACGTGCACCCCCTAAGCATCACCAATGCTAGATGCCATAGTGTAGACAGCTTTCTGGCTCCAGCAGCTGTTACAGCCACCTGCTTTGAACAGGCTTAATTGATTGGCACTAAAAATAACCCCTGGAATAGGCAGCTTCTACAACAGGAAACAGCACAGCTAACCCCAGTGCAGCTGAATCAGCATAGGAGCTGTATGCAGACATTCACTGGGGCAGGGAAGGCAACAGGGTTTGATTTCTGAACCTCCCAACCCCTGCACTCCTCCCACCTGGAATATTAATAGAGGCAATTTGGTAAGGTTTGCCAGATGGGCATTTCCTAGTTGTGAAGAAAGGGATGTCAAAGCCTGCAGAACAGCCTGAGAAGGGGAGTGGGGAACGCTGGGGTCAGTCCATGCATCTTGGGCCTCCCTGGGCACATCTACACAATAAGTTTACTGTGGAGCTGCCTAATTAGCTCCACAGTAAAGTCTCCACATTCATAGTGTGGTCCTACTAGGTTGCAGTAAATACAAGTACTATCCTATGACAGTGTTACTTGCTGCACAGCAATGCACATGTAGACACTGTCAGGGCTGGCTGGGGCACAAGGGTGCTTCATTGCAGGGGCTGCCTGCTGGTTAGCCCTGCACTGAAGCACCCTCCTGCCCCAGCCAGCCCCTCCACAGCATGGGTTGGAGCAGCCCTAGGCTGGTGGGCTGACCCCCCAGATTCCTTGCAAACCAGGGCTGCTCCAGCCCAGCTCAACATACTGTGGTCTTAGGCACTTGTATAAATGTGGCACCTGGGAACAATAAACTTCAGCACAGTATGTACTGAAGTGGATTGCTTTGCATCAACTGCACGTGTAGATGTGCCCACTGAGTAAAGCCTCTCACCCCCTCATGCTTCTGGTAGCTTTGCCTTACTTCCAAGGAAGAAATAATAGTGCCACTAATTCCCACTAAGAAAGCTGTGCCCCTTTCATTCTTTCTGCACCATGCAAGGCAGGGACTGCTGGGGCTCCCAATCAGCAGCCACTTACAGCAGAAAGAAATGTCCTAGATTCAGTTGCATTGATCCAGATGCAATTCCTCACTGCCTCCTTAGGTTCATAGGAAAGTAGGGCTGGAAGGGACCTCCCAAGGTCATCTAGTCCAGCCCCCTCATCATTCCTGAGTAACCCATCCCAGCCAAGCATCAGTCTAACCTGCTCTTAAACATTTCCAGGCATGGAGATTCCAGTTTGTCTAGGTAGCCTGTTCCAGCATTTGTAGTCAGGAAGTTCCTCCTAATCTCCAAACTAAACTGCTCTGTTATAGCTTGAGGCCATTGCTCCTAGTTCTTTCTCCTATGACCACAGAGAACAGTCCATCTCCATCCCCTCTATAATTGTCCTTCAGGTCTTTGAAGACTGTTATTAAATCCCCCCTCAGTTTTATCTTCTCCAGACTACTGGTAAATAATCCTAGCTCTTCAGCCTTTCCTCATAAGTCATGCTTCCCAATTTCTCAGGTAAACAGGATTGTCAGTATTAGTTCAGGGACGCTGTAAACTTCTGGAGTGCTTGAACCAAGCAAAATTTGTTCTGCAAAGACTCAAAGGGAGCTGATCTTTACTGAGTCACTCGGCAGCTCTGACTATAAGCTGATGGCATTGCTTGCACCATGGCTGCTAATGTTTGACAGGAAATGATTCAGATATCAGCAGGAATTGGTAGATGGAAATATTTGATTGTGAACCCACTTTCCTGTATGTTATTTGGTGGGGAGCAGAGGAAGAACAGCTGAGGCCTTGCTTCCTGCTTCATTGGGACACTGAATGAGTGTTGTGTGGTGCCCCAAACAGTATTATGGAAGCTGTTTCAAGGAGAACACAAACCACTGAAGTACATTCCCAGACAGGTGTTGGGCACCATGAAGTCTGAAAACTGCATGGTTGTAACATTAGCCCCGGAGAAGGAATGGCTCAGAAGCCAACCGAACCAGCACGAGGATTCAAGAATGTCAAGTATGAGAAAACATTAAGAGAGCTCGCCTTGTTTTCATTGTAAAAGGAGACTGGTTGTAATTTTATAATGTGTTTCAAGGCTTTGGCTAACATCATTTGAATATCTGATATGCCTTCTATCAAGCAGATGCATTCTGCCCTCTCTGATCAAGTAGATTTCTAACTCTTCAGCCTCCCAAGAGCAATGGATCAAGTGTAACAGTGACCAACGTTTACATCATTCAAAACTGTGGAATGAAATGCAATGCTTAGGAAAGTGCCTGTACAGAAGTACTTCATTCAAAGTACAAGGCTCACAGGGAGCAGACATGTAGCAAAGGCTGTGGAGCAGGAATGCAGGAGTTAGGTCAGCCATGCACAGGTGGGTGTTCCCCAGCTGACTATTACCTTCCTACATATGCGCCCATTTTCTCTGGGACATAACAAGCCACTCAGTGCTGGTTCCTGCATATGCTTAGCAACAAATGCTCTGCAGGAAGTTGTGCTATGAGAAATGAGTTCCTGACACTCCCTGCATGGTGGACACAGGTTCTCAGACACTAACTAAAATAGACAGAAAATGCAAGCAGCCACCCTGGCTTTTTGGCAGTGATCTGCACTGCCCCATGGGAGATGGGCTACTCTTCCTGATCCCTGTCACATGTCAGTCAGTGAGTTCAAGAGCCACACACTGACAATAAGATGTTGTGTGAAGGTTGAGCCACCTTACCTACTGTTGGGTGCAAGATGAGCATGCTCAGCCAATTCTGATCACTAGCTGAAATTGAAACCAGTGTCATTCAGAGTTGCCAGTCATTTTGATAGTTTGAGCAAAGCAGAACAGCCATGTCTACAGCGAATGCTTTGCCGTGATGGCTATCACTGGCCAGGGCTTTGAATATAGAAACATGAAGAAGGTATTAAATGCAGTCTCTCAAGGGAACTGGGGAGTCCCTCAATCTCTGTTTTGCCCAGTGTTAAGCAGTAAGCAGTATGACATGATCAACACATGAAGGCTCACGTGAATGTGTTTGGCTTTGTTCTCTGGACCCGTGCAGAGAAACAGCAGGTAGGCAACGTCAAGTTTAAACCAACTTCCGATAGGCAAAGCCAAAGTCACCAGATCCAGAAATGTGGGCACATATTCAGCAGTTCTGCGGTAAAGAGCTTTGACTCTTTGAACACATCTGCCATGTGTTCTGCACCCACCAAGCAAATTGTCAATATTCAGCAACGAAACAGGGTCCAGCAGCTTCTCCTAAGCAAGCTGTCAGAGCATGCCACCAGCCTCCAAACCATCTTCTCATCACTAGTGAAGAGGCAGGGAAGAGAAAATGCCTTACAGCAAGTGTGAACGAGAGGAATAACCTCAACTTGGGTGCTTAGTGCAAATGTTTTTTGCTGAAACATTACCCCTAGATGCAGTTACTACACTGCAACACCCCCACAAGGATGATGCTTTGTGAAATAAGACAGGGGGAGACTCATAGCTACAGCAAACATCTGAACAAGACATCTGTCAAGCTCCAGGTGGAGAGAGGCACCTTCGGAAGCAAAAGCAGCTCCTTAATTCAGCAACCTGCTGCAGGCTGTGAACCACCAGATATGAATGGTCCAGTTCTACTCTACATGCACTACCCAAAATACACCTGGTTGCTGTATTCTAGTTCCTGGGAGCTTTGTGCATAATTCTACTGATTTTCCTGTTAACATCAATCAGTTTATCGGAATAGGTCCGTGTTGCATTTGTAATGGACGCCTGACCAACCACATGCCAGCCCACAGTGACACCTGGTTTTTATTCCTTTAGGACTGCTTTCCTCAGTTGTTTGGTTTCTACCAAGGCATTTGAAGGGTAAGCTACTGAGCCCTTCCACAGAGAACCTGCCCCTATTTGCATATCGTAAAATAGTGGCACTGTATGAATTCTTTCCTTTTCCTTTGTAAGTGAGGGCTGACCCACCCTCAGCATCTTGTGTATCATTATCTTC
>NW_017728921.1:15022967-15027311 GCF_001723895.1 Crocodylus porosus | reverse complement strand
CTGGAGTGCATATGGAATGATAAAGACAACAGTGTCTCTGTCCTTGTCATCCTTTCTGCAAGGCCTGCATATGGCACGGGGAGACAAAGATATTTTAGCAGGAATCTAAGAGTCTTCAGAAACTTATACATATGCTCCAGGATTGGGCACGGGGTGGAGGGAGGAGGGAAGGCAAGAGACTTTAATTAGAGCAGCTCCAAGAGCCGCTCTAATTAACATGCCCAGAGCATCTGATACATCAGCACCCCCACGCTTAAGAATGGCAGCAGGGTCTCTTTAGCTAAAGCTTGTTTGATGAGCTTTAGTTAAAATGCCCCCACTGCCATTTTTAAGCATGGGAACACTGATACACAAGACACTGGATTCTGCAGGACTGTGGTAATTACCACACTCCCGCAGACTCGACTAATCGAGCCTGCTCCGACACGCTGTCGTTTCAGCGTCTCAGAGCAGCCTCGCTGCTTGTCTATAGGCACCCTTTAAGTCCACAGCCTCCAGGTGTATTTAAAATCAGGTTTGCAACAGAAAGCTAGCCTGGACCTTTCTGATAGAGGAGCTAGCATCTCAGTCCGGAGGCTGAATTAAGAGATTGCTTACAGAATCAGGTGCTACATTTATTGTGGCAACAGACACAAACAGTACCTGAATTTAGGCTCTCAGCCAGGAATGAGCACATCTGAGGATTATAAACACTGTGCTCCCATTTATATTTATGCACGAGTAACTCTGGGAATTCAATAGGGATAGTAAAACTGGATTAAGTAACTCAAATGTGCGGGATCTGGCATTCATATACGTCCAAAGCAGCTGGGCCTGTTTTCTCAGAAATTATTTCCAATCTAGCTCACACATCTGTAGGATCCAAAGGAACCCCAGCCCCCTCCCCAACTAAGGAGAGGACTATAGTTTCTGTTGCAAAATGTCCCTCCAGCCCTGCTCTGAGAACACCGCACTCGGCAGGCAGGATAAATGCTGTGACCTGGATTCAAAGATGCCGCGCTGAAGTGCAGTCACATGGCCTCCTTTCTCAATATAGAAACCAGAAACTAGGCCAGGTGGATTCTATATTTAAAAACCTGTCAATAACTGGGCATCTACATGGCTCTAATAGCAGCCGGAGCTTTGGGGTTTCAAGCGCTGTGAGTTGTGCCTGTATCTTGGGAGAGTGGCAGCTTCATCTTGTTGCTTGTCTGCATTGTTAAATGTATTATTGGCAGGATTTTAAACATTTCCCTCCCCACACGCACACATCCGCACACACTGCCTTCTCCCTAACCTGCATGGAGGTGGGATCTCCTCTCAGGGTAGGACTATGTGCTTCTTGGACCTACATCCCAAGCTGCCCCCTGCCCTAAACCACTGAACAGCTACATAGAAACCCCCTCTGCCTACCCTGCTTGCACCCTCATGTGCTCAGAGCTCACCTGGTGCTGCAGGCTGAAGATACAGGAAGTCTTCCCGTGGCAACCCGCAACCCCTTGTTCTCCCTGCCCTTGTGCACCCCACATCCTGCCTCTGCTGTGCATGAGGGGAACTGGACCAAGATAAGGAGAGGAGAAGCGGGCAGGCAGGCATCTCAAAGGGCCCCTGGTCTATGCCCTGCATGTGGCTGCTGCAAGGGAGACTCACCTGGACCAGGCAGACAGAGAGCATGTCATGTCTAGTCCTCTTAGCCAAAGGCAGACTGGCTCCAAGACCAGATCCTCTTGCAGGCAGCTCTTGCGGGAAGGCCCTCTTCAGGATGGTCCCCAAGTCTGGGCTGAGACATGAGCAGCAAGCTCACACCAGTGTCACCTCTGCAGTGTTCAGGCTGTGGCTGCCAGCTGGGCACTGCTCATGAGGACCAGATCCAGGGGGGAAATGCCAGTCTGCAACCTAACTCTAGTGAAGTACATCACACAAAATGTCTATGACCTCATAAGCAGACATACACAGAGAACTAGCATGAACCAGCTGGTATAAAAGGCACCCTTTGTGAACAACTGGACTAGGCGGAGTAGGATGCCAGGTCTGAACAACCACAGACCCAGCACTGCTCTCTTGGTCACAAAGAGCTGCTTCTGATGTACTAAATACTTTCATCTTCCAGGTTTCAGAGCTGCTTTCTCAAGAAAGTTCACCTGTTTCAGGCTGGAGCTGAGGTAGAAGCTTGGTTTTACTTTCTAAACAAGTTACAGGTAATGCTCCACATTAAATGATTTGTTGGGTTAGTCCAGGAAGCCATGTGATATGCTGCAAAGCCAAATATGATAGCTTCCCTTAAAAAGCCCCTTCAGGAGTCAAGAATATGTGCATTAAATAGTCAGATAGCTGAAACCCCAACCTCCTTTTAGCAACTGTGTTTTTGATGAGTGGTTCTATAAAGCCTTTTATGGACAGGAGTATTTTCAATACTTTTGGGGGGAAAAAATTAAGTAGGAGGGATTGAAATTTCCCATGTGTAAATTTGAAGTTTAGGCACTGCAGTGGTTGGGTTGTGTTAGCTCCTGAAAACAAAAGGCCAGAACAAGGCTAGTTTCCTTTCTACAACTAACCCAAGCAACATGCCAACAACACAAATAGCAAAAAGAGGGACATTGGTAGGTATTTAAGGTATTTAAAAATCTTGAGTGTATGCAATTCAGTAGGTAAGGGACTTTTCACAGCATGGACTTTTATTTTCATCATGTCTCTTCAAAGCAGCCTGAAAAGAGAAAGATGGACTAACCCACGTTGCAGCCACCAAAAGAATAACATTTTGCTTAGGTGGCTTTCCACCTTCTGGGCCTCGGAAGAAAACACGTGTAGAGCAGTGACTACCATGAGAAGAAGAACCGTGTAGAGAAACATTTGCAGAACAATGTTTTTTGAACATGCTGTCAGTAAAGGTACATTAGTCTGTTTCCCTTGCGTAAGCCTGGGAAAGTTTTTAGTTTTCCCATTTGGGTTATAAGAAATGTTAGGTGTTCCCTGAATTTTACAGGCTTAGCTTTGCTCGTATGGCCTGGGGAGAGACAAACAAAAAGGACTAAAGTAAGTAGCTCACCTCCTTGCCAGCTGTGCTGCATCTGTTGCAGCACTGCCATTGACCAGAAGAGAAACGTTGGAAACTGCTCCAGCTAGAAAACACTCCACAATGCCTTGGTTCCTCCTTGGGCAATAGCCAAAGTCATCTCCAGTTACTATTAGCTTCACTCTGTCCTGGAGCATCCTTATGGGTCAGCCCTGACAACAGCAAAGCAAAGAAGAAGAAAAATAAAAAACAAAGCAGTGACTAATCTGCAGATTAAGAGGAACCAGAAAACAACAGGCTCAGGTATTGGATGAATCAAAAAGTAAGTCAGTCTCTGACTACATCTGCTGCTCCACCTTAGCTGTTTACAACTATGCATACATTCTTCAGTACGTATTATTTCTATTTTTTACCATAACTGCTGCTCTTGCAAATAATATTCTATCCCTCCTCCAGTAGCAACATGGCCCTAGTTCCCTTTTCTTCGCAGAGGGAAGGATTGTCCTTAATCTGTGGTATATATCCAGATTAAATGTAGTTTGTCCAGTTCGAAAGGTCAGTTTCTTACACGTCGATTTAAAAGGCTGATGGTAGCTCACGGGTTCAAAATCCCTTTACTGCCGTACTCCAGCAGTTAGCTTTAC
Source organism: Crocodylus porosus (assembly GCF_001723895.1). NCBI lineage: Eukaryota > Metazoa > Chordata > Crocodylia > Crocodylidae > Crocodylus > Crocodylus porosus. The sequence goes on along the minus strand of NW_017728921.1, from coordinate 15,023,675 downwards.
AGGATCTCATGAGGAGTGACCACCACAAATGCAGCCAGCAGACAATCCTCCTAGAAGCAATCAAGCCATGCTTCGAGTTCAGTGGCTGACTTTGGGTAGCTGGCTCGCAGCAGCAATCCAGCCTGACGAGCGTGTGAGCTGGGTCCAGGTCCCCTGTGCGCTGAGATCTGAAGTTGCATCACAGAAACAACCGGAGCCTTTCCCACATCCGGACCTCCGCAGATGCAGCACTCGGGAGGGTTTCACATTAAAGAATGGGAGAAAGGAGACAGCTTGGCCCCCCACGGTGCTCACATACCCTCTCCCGCACTGGGGTCCAAGCCCGGTGAGCAGGAGCGGGTGCATGGGGCCGTGCCAGGTTCGTCAGCACTTGCCGCCTTGGGCAGCTGAACTGCAGTGACAGGCACGAGGTTTCTTTAGCGTTTTCCACACGGGAAGCCGGGTTTTCTGCTTCGCTAGGACCGCGCCAAAGCCTGGCTCAGACCCCAGCGAGGGTGCTAGGCCTCTTCCTCTCGGCTCCACAGCAGCTGAGCGTCTTCTCTGGCTCCGGCTGCGGGGCGGGAGCCGGCTGCCCGGCCGTGCCAGCACACGGAGGAAGTGTCTAGCGCTGCAGCCCCCGAGGGCAGCAGGGCCGCGCAGCACCGGCGAGGCGGCCTGGGAGCCGGAACCGGCGGCTGCCGGGGGCCGAGGCCGGGGCGGGCACCTTCC
>NW_017728921.1:15017669-15022867 GCF_001723895.1 Crocodylus porosus | reverse complement strand
GCCCGGGCGGCAGCCGGCAGGGGGCGGATTGCAGGCCTCGCCGCCGCGGACAGGAAGGTGTAAGCTGTGCGCCCGGGCCGGCTCTGCGGGGGAGGGCCGCCGCCCGGGCCCCGTACCGCCGGGGGGATTAGGCGCCACTCGGCGCGCGGGGTTCACCCCCGCCCCCCCCGGGGCGGCGGGCTGGGCGATTGATTATTGCTACGATGAAATGCCGGGGTAGGCGGGCCCGGGAAACCCTAGTGCAGCACCAGGGAGCAAGAGCGCATGAATCAGGTTTAATATCGGGGGTACACGTGTTTCCTCGTCTCCATTCCCTGACGTGTTATAAACCCCAAGCAGAGGGGGTGGGATAGCAGCCTGGCCTAGCCTGTAGGGGCACCTCATGAGGGGAAAAAAAAGTCTTGCAACTTCCCCTGGGATTCACGTGGCAATGTGCTAGTGATGCTGCGCGTTCGCAGGGACTTCCAGCCCGGTTTTGTCCCTACAGCTGTTTGTGGAGCTGATCCAGGGTTTCGGAGCTGTTAGCAGCATTGCACAGTGTTGTCACAACACCGGGTGAAGCGCTCGGGGTTTGGCTCAGTTTTGCTCTGAATTCTTCGGGCAGTGAGACCCCGAGCCCCCAAAGCTGGAAGTGCTTGTTGCTCAGAACGAACGAGACCCCTTGGGCTCAACAACGTTGGGCATCACAGAGCCGTCCGCGGTGAGTCTAATTGTTGAACTCTGTAACCGTTCAGCACTTGTGCCCAAAGGCTCCTCTGACTGTTGCTGTCCACTCCCCTCCAGTGAGCTCTACAGATCCCCCATGGGGAGGACTGAAACACAGATTGGGTGGATCAGCCAGCCTGTAATTGAGGCAATATCAAGTATTTGAATCCTCCAATTTTACAAGATTTTGGGCGTTTCCCCGAGACATTCTGAAAACCAAGGCTTTGCTATGTATAACATCTTCTAGGATGGCCTCTCCCCTAATGCCTCCCACATACCCTGACAGGATTTGCGAAGAAAGCTACTTCCAAAGAGACCCTTGCCTGCAGATTTAAGATACTGGGGACATGCCTGAATGCTTCGGAACAGAAAACCCTAACATCCATAGGCAGACAGTAAAGCCCTCACTCCCAGACTACATGCCCACACCTCTAATGCTTATTATACAAGGAAGTAACAGGAGCAGACTTTTCTTTCACAGACATACTGGGGAAGTGAGATTTGTACCTGTAGGCAGCATGCTTAGTCCAGTCACACCAGATGCTTTCTTTGGTTTGCCTCAATTTTAAAATAACCCATTTTGTTTTTTTCCCCACTGGAAACATTTAATACTTGAACACCCCCGGTGGCCTCTGGGTTCTGCTTTTTACTCACCTTGCCTTGTCTGCAGCTGTGACCTCAGTGTTGATCTAGAGATGAAATTCAATAGACCTTGACCAGGAAGTGCCTAAGGCTTCTTAGGCTGAGCTAGGGAGGAGCAACTGTTGGTACTAATGAGTGTGCTAGGAAAGCACAACTTGGGTCACAGACTGCCATTCACTTGGATCCAAGCCAATCCTGTATTGGGCTGCATGTAAGATCCTATTTCTTTAGGCTTTTAACTGCTGCTTTTCTTTATTTCAGAGGGGAAAAGCACATTTCCTTGATTGTAACTGAAAGGAGTATGTGGATAGGCCCTGATCATGTTGAGAAGAACCCATCAGCAGCATATGTTCTTAGCCATGAAAGCAGATCAAGTCTTGACACACACTGAGCCTCATCTGAGCTGTTAATGTCCATAAATGTTCAGACTGTTGCTTCACTTTCCCTTACCAAGGCCTCCAAACCTATGTCAGAAGTAGCGAGTCCAAGAGTTTCTGGTGCTTAGACTTGATTTTTTTTGTGTCACAGGCCAAATTAGTCAAATGAGTTCCAAATTCCATCTGTTGTGCAGAGCTCACTTGTTCAGGTCCGTGTGGTTTTGCCACCAGCAAGTATCTTTCCTCCCAGACCCTTCAGCCTGGGGCTTCAGATACTCCCAAATCCATGGCAAGCATTTTACATGCAAGCCCCAAGCTCAGAGGTCTTGGGGTTCTGATACTCCCAAGTCTCACTTGCCCCTGGTCAAAGGAGCAAGAACACAATGGAGGTATTCTACTGTTGGTTATGGGACCTCACTAAAACTTGGCTGCAATTAAACAAACCCCATTTGGCGGGTTTACCCTGAAACCACAACTCTTTCTGGGAGAATTCCTGGATAAAGAAACCCAGCTGTCTGTGAATTCCTGCAAAGGCTGATGTTTTGAGTCATTAAATCTACAAAAGAGACCTAATGCATATGCAAACCTCAGAGGGCGGGAGATGAGGCATGGATACACCCAGAAAACAGTCATGCATAATCAGGGAGGGAGAAACACCAGTCCCTGGAAAGTGGCTTCTGAAAGGAATGCATCTTGTGAGCAAGCTTCCCACAAAGGAAATGACTATCTTGTTCTGAGGATGAAACTCCAAATGCTCTAGAAACCTCAGCTGCCAACAGCAAAAGGGCAGTGTCCAGAGTCTCCAATTACAGGAAGGCCCTGCCTGGTTTAGGAAATTACTCCACTGGCAAACACAGTCAATAGCAATGGGTCCTTCAGAATCAATCTTGAAATGCATGTGTCTGCTCATGTAAAAGTGATACAGTCCCACCTTTCTCTTGTAAGTACCCCAGCACTTTACGTAAGTGTGCAGACATTACCACCCTCATTTATGGGTGTGAACACGGATGGGGACAGAGTGAGCAGGAGTAGTTCTGCTACAGATAATGGACATCTGATTTGCTTAAAATTAAGCATGTGTTCAAGAGATGTGCTGAACTGGTGCCTGAATTTGTAAGCTTCTGTAATCAGGGATCCTGTATTTTATGTGTACTGAGAAGCACCTAATGCTCCATTGGGCACTGTACTTATTTGTGTATCTGCACGCACGCGTGTACACACACACACAACACATACACACTAGTATACACACATAAGTATAAATAAAAATAAATATTGCAACATAGGTATACTTAATAAATAACTATTTCAGCTGAGCAGTGAATTGTGGAATCAATGGCTCTGAGTTTCATGTGGAAGGCACTCAGTACAGTTTAGGGCAGTACAGTTATCAAACTTTCCAAGCAGAGAGAGACAGAATGACAGGTCTACCTGTTAAAGTGGGAAAGACGTTGGAGCAATTATCAGCTAAGCATGTGATACAGCTAAAATGCACTGTGTCTATGCTAAGATTCCTGTAAAAAAAGCACCTGTGCGTTCTTTATAGTTTAGTTCCCTGGACTGTTCATTACATTTGGTGTGTTATTTGTCAACACACAATTAAATACTGATAGAAATGATCAACAGACATTAGACACTAGTAAATTGTGAGATTTTTAATTCTTTTTTGCTATGATCTTGAAAAAGTAGGCTCCTGAATCTCATGCTGTAGGGTCTAGAAGTTACTGATTTGCACGAGATAGAAATATATGATTCCAGGTCTGATCAAGGTTTTAATTACAAGCAATTACACAAAGGGCTGCAATTAGTAGCAGGTCTTGCTTTGTGAGCAGTGGTGCTGCCTTTAATTTTCAGAGCAGGGCTAGGACACTCATTTTCTGAGTGGGACGCACCAGGCAGCACTCAGACAACTGGGAAGGTGAAAGTAAATAGGGTTTTGATGAAAGTACAGGACAGGGAGCTGGGAGACAGTTCTATTCCCAGCTCTCAGAAGCTTTGAAGAAATCTTGGGAAGGCCACTGAGTTTTCCTGTTGCTTCCTGTCTCCATCTACAGCAGGAGGATGATAATCATCTCACAGCAGAGCGGGGAGATTTCCTTCAGTACTACTGGTGCAGTGTTTGAGACCCTTAGGTTAAAGGCACAGTGGGAGAATGCAAATACCTAGAAGGAGAGCTGTGTGCCCTATCATAGCCATTCTGCATGCAGAATGAATGTGTCTGGGACCTTATTTCAATCACGGTCACCTTGAATGTATAAAGTTTTAGGTTGGGAGGCAGCAAGTTATCCATCAGACTGATCGTGTCTGAGTTAGTTTTATTACCCAGCTTCTGCGGTGTGCCTCTGTTAAGTCCAGTATGATTGTTCACAGCTTGCAAGTTCTATCCAGCTCATTTATTTGCTGTTTCCACTTGAGTTTCCAAGGTAATAAGTTTTGAGGAATTCCGCCCCCATCCCCTCCCCTTACTGCGTTATTCAAAAAGGATCCAGTTTGACTAAATCCTGTTTTGTGAGTTAGGTCCCTTGAAGGTTTCTTGCCTGGGAAGATAATGACAGTGGCCAGTTGTTTCCTCTGCTCGTGTGCACTTTGTGTTTGATGAGGTGAATAATTTCTGAAGCATGAACATGCTCTTGCCAGCTCTTTCAGTGGGCCAGAGAGGCCTGTGTCTGCTCCTCCCTGTCTCCTCTCTGTCAAGTAGTATAATTTACAGACCTTTCATTCACAGGCTCTGTTCCATCACTGCCTCAGTGTAAACGACTTAACTCAATGAATTTATATGCTAAGGAGGCCAAAGAAAGTCTAAGCTCTCATAACCGCTTTAAAGTATGGCTTCTGCCAGCTTCTTGGCATGTTAACAACACTGGAGATGTGGGCAGATGAACAACTATATCGTTTTAAAGAGGACAACTTACAACACAGGTTCACACATCAGCAGATTCATGGTAACCGTTTCATGTGTCCATTCGTATACTGTAGCAAGTGAAACTATGCCGTGGTAAATTAACTTTGTTTAAATCAGGGGTTGGCTGCTTTGTTTTACAGTTTCATAGTTGTCAGGGGCTGGGGGGGGACCCTACAGTTCATCGGGTCCTGCTCCCCCTGCGTGTGGGCAGGAAAGACCACTGGATCAGAGGACCACAGCAAGATGGGCATCAACGCTTTTTGAAGATCGCCAGGGTGGGTGACTGGACCAGCTCAGGGGGGAGCCTGTTCCAAACCCTTGGTACTCAACTTGTAAAGAAGTGTTTCCGTATGTCGAGCCTGAAGCGATCCTCAGTCAGCTTGTGCCCATTCTTTCTTGTCCTCCCCTAGGGGCACTTGGTGAGCTGATGTTCCCCCAGGCCCTGAAACTTCCACTTACTTTAACTTCCACTTACTGAGAGATGGATACAGCAGACTCAGCTGACCTTTGGTAAATGGGTATAACTGTCTGTCCCAGCAAGTTTCAGCCAGGGTGCCATGACAGACTGGGGG
>NW_017728921.1:15015630-15017149 GCF_001723895.1 Crocodylus porosus | reverse complement strand
TGAGATGCAGTTAGGCAGTTTTGATTTCTTCCAAAAGATGGCAGTGCTGCACAAAAGTACTAGCCAGTTTACTACTACACTGTCTGACAAGGAATAATTCAAAAGATAGTCACTCCGGAGTTCAACTACAGTAATTCTCCCATGATATTATGCAGACAGGGTTCTTTGGGTGAATCTGATACCTTCTATTAGACCAACTTAAATAGTTGGAAACATTTTTCTTAGCAAGCTTTCGGGTTTAAAAACCCTTTGGTCGCGCAGAGGAAGCATCTGCAGTTGGTGTGTGCTCTCCCTGGATGGATTGACATCCCTGTGATATTATGACACTAGTGGAAATCCAGCCTATTCGGCATGATCACAGACCAACCAGAGCTATCTCCATGCATAAATTTCCTTTGGTTTTCAACATCCTGCTTGCCACCAAACAACTTCAAGGGAAACAGACTATTCCAACTTTTCTTTGAGCCTAATCTGCATATAAAACGAACTCTTCCAAACAGGAGATTTTAACACGCCTTCAACTCTCCTATAAATTATGAATTTTCATTTCTAACCAGGAGAACTTTTACAACCTTTTCTCCTATGCTTAGAGAAGGGTGCTTGTGCCCAAAAGCTTGCAATTAAAGACATATTTTTGTATAAATCTAGTTGGTCTAATAAAAGATATCACCTCTACCATGAGTTCAGATTCCTTTTGCCTCTACACCAATACAGCTACAGCCTAGATACCTGACCTATGATATTATGACACTAGTGGAAATCCAGCCTTTTTGGCATGATCACAAGTCAAGCAGAGCCATGTTCATACATAAATTTCCTTGGTTTTCTGACACTTCTTTCTTTTAAACTGAATTCTGCTTCACAACAATTTCGTAGCCAGGATTCTGTCTTTTATAAGTAGTGATAATTGAGTACTGAAAAATTGTCATGAACCAGCCAAAATGCAATAGATTTTTCTTTTCTTTCCTTTTCTCATGTGGTTGAACCACATTCTTTTCATATGTATTAAATACGAGTGAGGTGCATTGCACATGGCAAGAATTTCAGGTCTGCATGGCTACCTATAGGCAGTCCAGAGGATGAGGAATATAACTTTGTGTGCCTCTGAATATTTGTGTAGTAGGACAAAGTTCCTTCCACAAAGGATTTACTGGGTGACAGTTGATAGCTTATATAGAAATGCTGGGCTATGAGATGCAGAGATCATCAGTCTTAGCTCTGAAGGGAAGTCAAGCTAGTTGGTTACAGTAAGCGACCTTCAGCCATAAAATCTGTAAATCTGTGAATGGAGATAAATCAAAGTAAAACCACTGTCTCTGTGTCCTAAAGGTGGATGCTGTTTAGTAGGGGGGGAAAGGATTTAATTCTACACATAGGAACAAGCCCTGAGTCCAGAGCAGAGCTACAGTAAATGGGCTTTGCATGACAGAATGACTGTATTCAAGGGTTAACAAAGGGAATACTCCCCTTCTCCTGCTAAAGATGAAAAGGAGTGCTTGTGGCCCACACAGCCACAAGC
>NW_017728921.1:15014534-15015619 GCF_001723895.1 Crocodylus porosus | reverse complement strand
CTCCCTGCAGATGCTGGGATCCAATGGTGAGGCCTTACTTCACAGACATTTCCTCTTTAGCCTATTTCTGAGTAATGGAAAAGAGAACCAGGATGATCCTTTCTCCTCTTCGTGTTAGGCTGCACAGGAGCTCTCCAACTTTGTTGATTTCTTTATTGACATGGGTGTATGAGACAGCCTCCAACAGATCACGAAAGATGCGGTCTAGAAAATAAAGGAGGTAACGTTGGAGGTGAGGGCTGTTGGCCTGATTTCTGTGAAACTTAGCATAATCATTTTGTCTCAGGGCATTATCCTTCCACACCCAGCTAAGAGGGAGACTGGATAGAAAACCAAAAAAGCAGGATCATATGTGTGTGTGACTTTTAGGCTCAAGACTATAACTGCATGAAACAAATCTCAGACACAACTCCCACCATCTCGAAAGGCGAGCCTGGTGGCTGGAGGCAGAAGGAAGTCTTTACCTGTTCTGCTAGGCTGGGAAGGAATGTCTCCAGAGCTTGCACAGCAAGCCCCATTATCTCGAAGGGCTATGGCATCAGCAAGGTGCCATGAAGACCTCACCTATTCTTCCCAAAATGTGAGGTTGTATCTGCTTAAAATAGAACAAATAGAGTTCTACTTTTTTCAATAATGTATTTTATTTCTTTTTTTATTTTTATTTCTACACATTCATCACTACTATAGACCCCTAAACTATACATGAAATATCTGTTAGGTCCTTGGAAACTAAATATTTAAAAAACTTCTCTGCAAACCAACCTCCTCTTTTCATACTTCTTGGCTGTACTTGGGTGACTAAGCTCCCTGGCACACATTACATTTCCAGCACAATTAATGTGTTAATTGCACCACAAATAGCAACAAGTCAAATGTTCATCAAACTTATGGTGCCATAAAATGGCAAATCAGCCATAAAGATATTCCCTGTCTTTATGGCTGGTTTATAGTGCACCATCAACCGACTACATGGCATCTCCCAATGCCTTGATGCTGACCTTTAGGTAACTGTCAGCATCAGGACTAGAGCAGCCCTGGGTCTAAAATCTGGCTGAGGGCTGCCCTGGTCCCAGTGCTGACAATAA
>NW_017728921.1:14997224-15014023 GCF_001723895.1 Crocodylus porosus | reverse complement strand
GGGTGGCACTGTGAGTCCAACATTAAAGAGCATCTCCCCAGTGTTGGGCTTATGGCACCCACAGAGCATAAAAAAGCAGGGTGGGCATTCAAATGGGGCTCCCAGCTGCACTGTGGCTTATTACAGGTACAGAGCATCTTGAGCCCCACATCAGGGAAAGCCTCCTAGATTTCAGGTTCATGGGACCCTGGATCCCCAGGTGCCCATCTACTTTTTGATACTCCAAGGTGCCTATGGAAGCAATATCTGGGGGGTGGGGAGCTCCCAGCACCCCAGCTGCCACTACCATGTGCATGTGGGGTCCAGCTGGGGAGTAGGAAGCTTCCTACTCCCCAGCTGCAGGTACCCCCATATGCTAGCAGCTGGTGGTTGACCAACTGGGGTTTAAATAGCATAGTCTCCCCTGCCTCCCCTTTGAATCCAAGATTTCATGAATGAGGTATTCTTCCAGTCCCTAGATTGTCGCGGGGGTGGTGGAGGCTGCGTCCAGTATAGGAAGGCATTCTCTTCATACTGGTATGTCTTGAGGAGGGGTGCATGGAATATTGGGTGGATTTTTAGGGTTCAAGCTGGTTATAATTCATGCCATGGGGTTGATCTGTCAGTTAATACAGTAAGGGCCACAGACACAGTGGTCCAGTTTTTGTGAGGGCCAGGCTGTATGGTGTTGGGTTAGTCACCCAAACTTTCTGGCCCACAGAGTAAGTGAGCCCTGGCTGGTGGTGCAGACCTGCCTGTGGCATATAATCTTCCTTATCCTTTTCAAGATGTTGTTACAGTTCCTCTTTAACCTGGTGGAGAGGCTGTACCAATTCTGTAGCTGCCAGGCTCATGGTTTCTGTGGGTAGCAATGGGGGAAAGTGGGAGTGGGACCCATAGTTCAGAACAAAATGGCTTTGCCCAGTGGAGCAATGTTCAGAGCTGTTCTATGCAAATTCTGTGAGTGTCAATAAGGAGGACCAGTTGTCTTGCTAGAAGTTCAGGTCTCAGCACAGGGACTGCTCTACATCAACCTGGCAGCTACAGAACTGGCACAACACATCCACCAGGTTCAGGAAAAACTGAAACAGTTAACTGACATTAAGGGTCTGAGCTAAAGCCTAGTAAGGTCAAGGAGAGATTGCCATTGACCACAGTAGGCTTTGAATCGAGCAATCAGACATGGGCCCTACGTTGAGTGCGATCAGACGTGGGCCCTACATTCCTTGCTGAAGGCTAGTAGCAGTCTAACAAGTGGAACCCAGGAAGTCTGATGCCTGGGGTGTTCTCAGTAAGCAAGGGCTTGTCTACACACTGAGTTGTACTGGTTCAGCTAAAACAGGTTGACTTGGGGCATTGCTGCCTTGCCTCTGCACCGTGTCTGCAGTGCACTACCATGAAACACAGCTCTCCTTCTGCTCCTCACACCAAATCCCCCAAATGAAGTGAAGTAGCCTTCTTAGAGAGGCTCCGAGCATGTGCCAACAAACAGGCCAGGGCAAAAAGCCTAAGAGCTGTGCTGGACACGTGCTCTGGCACCCTCTAAGGAGGCTATGTTGCCTCAATTCTGGGATATGGCACATGTGGAGTGGCAATGAGTGCGTGGGACCTGCCTCACTGTGGTTCTTGCAGGCACAGCATGGAAACAGTGTAAAAGCACCCTTTGTGTGTAAACCAAGCCTGAGAGCTGCCTGCTAGGCTGACCGAGTTGTCAGTCAGTGCTTTTGTCCTGCACACCAACCAGATGGCTCAAAACTTGCTTCACAAAGACCACAATAATAGAAAGGAAAATCCTCTTGTATAAGACGATGCTTTGGGTCAGCATCCCCATTTCAAGATAGACTTGTACCTAATAGCTCCCTGTTCCTGCGTTTCCAATGCAAAACCAATTGCTACTGCCATATCAATGCAGGGTGGGTTTTCAGGAGTCTGATGTATCCCCAGGTACAACTGAATTGACACTGTGGGTGCTCAGTATCTCTAAAAACCAAACCCACAGCTTTTTGCATAAGTGAGGATTGCAGGATAAAGTGATTAAAGGCCTAAGCCACGCTAGCTGTGAACTAACTTCTCAGTTAGACTGATGTAGCTCCATACATTTTTTTTGTTTCATTTGATTAAAGGAAAATTATGATGGTGCTCCCAACCAAGAAGCTGATGTCTTCATCCAACCCTCTGTCGTATAATTTCAGGGGAGAGTTACCTGCAGCTCGCAGCAGCTTACCAAAAACAATAGCAGCCCCTGTAGCAATAATGTGGCTGTTAATTGCCATGGTTGTTTGGCACTCACGGGGTTCTTTGTTGGCAACCGTTCTAACCCAATTATGTTTCTAAAGTACAACTGAAAAGCATTGTAGGGAGCACCATGTAAACTGTACTAAATGCACTGGGAGTTAGTGACCTCCCAGAAAGACAAAACAGGTGCCAGCTAAAGCCCCAAACGATTGATTTTCCACGGCTAAAACGGCAACCACAGACATCTGTTTTGCCCTCTTTAAAAAACAGCAACAAAAGTGAGTTGTTGTCTTAGAAGAAGACAGAAGCCTCTAACAATGGAATATAACTGTGGGATTTGAGAGTCAAACAATACACCAGCCTCATTTGTTTTCTTTAGGATCAGACACTTAAGCATCTAGCAAAAAAAAAAAGTTTATTACTAGAAAGACACAGTGCGGGGGTGGGGAAAGACAGTTGTAACAGAGATTTAGGATAGAAGCTTGATTTAATACAGACAATTTAAACAGTCACGAGCCAGAAGTCAGAGATGCTTCTCTACATATGTAGTCAGTCAAGGCCAACAAAACAAATAATAAACATCTGAGTGATTCAGTGAGTGACATCATGTGGGAAGCAAAAGGCTTTGCAGATCCAGCGCTGGTGGAAGAGATGAAGTCAGATGAATATTTTCTGATGCTCACGCTTGCTTGCAGTGTGGATGTACTGTCCAAACCAACTAATTAGAGTAAAAGCAGTGCTGCAATTTTGTTAATTTGCACACATGCACTACCCCAGCCTAGAAGACTTACCTCCGGAGCTGAAAGTCCTTTTTGCTCACTCTCTTGGGGGCTTTTTAGCTGTACCCCAAACAAGTTACATATAGCATTCAGAGAGGCATTCACCTGGTAGCTTGACTTTCTCACACCACCATGCGACAATGGGATATACCAGACAGGCTGTCTCCTGTTGATATAGTGATGAGAAATATTGTCCTCTTCTTTCCAGTACCACAGACAAAAAGAATGGTTTTGTTTTCGCCTGCAGAACTGCACAAGGATTAAGAAGGAATCCATAAATTATCCCAGATACATTTTATACATCCACTTTTCTGTTACAAATGTTATATATAGTGGAATAATTGCTTTATGTTATAGACTTTTCACAGGAGCAGTTGGGATAAAAACATGATCCTTCTGCTCCAAAAGTGCCTTCATATATCATTTAAGATCCATGAAAATCACTCCCAACTATTACCAGTGTAGTTAGTGCCTATGCCAGATGGTCCAGAAGCTCTGATTCCTTTCAGCTGGGACCAGTGATGCATATGCATACTAGCCAGTCCATTCCTGGCTTTGCTTTTCTACCCTTTGTTAAGGAGGGCATTGTGAGGGACAAGCGCTGTGCTGCTGACAGGGTCACTACACTCCTTGGACTGTGGTATATGCTGAGTACTATAGTGATCGCATTGTTGTATAGACACTCAGACCTGAACTAAATTAATACTAACTGGCTTGAGAACAGAAGAGCCTAGGCACAGCAACACAGAGACTGCTGAGGGCCACTTTACCCACCTGTTTGGGTGGGTTTTCCAGAATGCACAGAGCTTCATGCTGCCATGGATAAGACTCCTGGACTAGCTGGTTGAACATTAACTCAGCTCTGTCTACACTATACTGTGGTGTAGATATACACATTGTTTCCAAAATCTCTTGCAAACTAAGCAGCCAGCGTTCCTCGCAAACCGATATGCACCAACATAACTTCCCTGACCCCTTCAGCCTTGTCATCAGGACCATCTAAAACTTTCCTACATGTATTTTTTTTTTGCTGAAACCTAAACAAACATGTTTAGGTTTCAGCAAACATGTTTAGCAGACGTTGTCTGCTTTCCTCAAGAAATGGTTTTGTTTTCTTCATTTCCTGAAAAGAATTAAAATGTTCTGGTGTTGCATTTTCCACCTCTTTGACAGAAAGTGCACATTTTCAGTGGAAAAAAAAATGACTCAGGCTGCTGTTCTGATGTCATGTAACACTGGCCCAGCAGCGTGGGATTGTGCTGAGACCTGACACTTTCCTTGGAGTTTGCTTGAGCAGCTGCAGGCACCTGGCTCTTGCACAGGGATGCTAGTGGCTTGGCATGGGTTGGTCACAGGGCATCACACATGGGCAGGGGGGGTCTTTTTTTTTTTTTTCCCTGTTTTTTTGCACCGGTCCTGGAAGCACTGTAATACCAGGTCAATTCATGGAGTGGATGGAGCACGCTCCAGTTCCACCACCCAATACCAGAAAGAATCTGCTCAATATAGACCTGCTGTGGAGAACATATCAGAGACAATCACCTGCCCTGGGGAGCTCGCCTATGTGGTCCCCCTGCTTATGCATGATATAATTGGTGGAATTAGTTCAAAGCCAAAGGGCTGTGTAGCTCACATGCCAGGTAGGGTTGCCAATCCTCCTGGATTGCCTGGGAGGCTACTGGAATCAGCATCCATCTCCCGGTGACTACTGAAAGCAATCCAGGAGATTTTAATAGGATATTTTCAGAAAATGAAATTAATGACATTATGTCATGTTGGGGGACAAAAAGTCCTCTGGAATAGCTCCAGACAGAGGTGACAACCCTAATGCCAGGCAAGACGCCCGGGCCCGAGCAGGAGCTAAACTGAGCTCACACCAGTCACAGCAGCAGCAAGCGGGGACTTCAAGCAATCACTGAGGTGCCACGCCGCCTGCTCTGATTGGTTGCGCCAGCCTCAGCGCCGGACCAATGAGCTCCTCCCTCGTGTGCGGAGCCCGCTCAATGCGGAAACCACTTCCGCACCGAGGTGGGTAGGGATTGGCCGGCTATGGTGCTGGCAGCGCGCGATTGGCTGGGCCGCCGGCTGCGGAAGTGGGGCCCCTGAGGCAAGGCGAGGGCCGGGGCTGAGGAGAAATGAGGTGTCTCGGTCTCGGTCTCGGTCTCCGGCTCCTGCTGTTGCTGCTGCTCGCGGCGCTGCTCGGTGGGGAGGCCGCGGCGGGCGCCGTCACCTGCGGGTCGGTGCTGAAGCTGCTCAACACCCGGCACAGTGTGCGGTTGCACTCGCACGAGGTCAAGTACGGATCCGGTGAGCGCCCGGCGGCCGGGGGGGAGGGGGGAAGAGCCCAGTGAGGGGCCGGGGGCCCAGGCAAAGTCGTCCCGGCGTGTGCCCCCCCCCCCCCCCGGTTCCTGGGCTGCGCGGTGGGCGGACGGGCTTGAGGTCCGGCGCCACTGTCCCCTCGCTCGGCATAATGCGGGGCTCCCCGGGGACTACCGCTGACTCTCGCCGGGACTGCTCCGAACAGGCAGTGGGCAGCAGTCGGTGACCGGTGTCGACACACCTGACGATGCCAACAGCTACTGGCGCATTCGAGGGAAAAGCGACGTTAGCTGCCAGCGAGGCACAGCGGTGAAGTGCGGGCAAGCCATACGCCTGACCCATGTCAACACAGGGAAGAACTTGCACACGCATCACTTCGCCTCGCCGTTGTCCAACAACCAGGTGAGGGGCGCTGCAGGCTGGCATGGGTAGGTCATGGGGCTCTCGCCTCGTTTCCCAAATGAGTTCTGGCTGCCCAACACCAGGAGACATTTCAAAGTGCTTTTCTGCAGCCCCGAATTAGGTGTTCAGATCCAAATTGGTGAAATCGAAGCCTTGCTGCTATTGTTGGTGTTTACTGTTGGCTAATTTAGGGTGTTCCTTTCCCCCTGTGCTGAATCCCGCTCCGAGGCATCTCGCCAGGTGTCCCCAGGTATCGTGTAGGGAGAACAGTGGTGAGTTCTGCTTTGTGGTCTGGGTACCTAGAAATGAAGTGCTGTGATGCTGAGCATGGCAGTACGTAAGTGTCAATTTGCGATTCTAGCGCTTGGTCTGAATCTCTGTTTTCGCTTTTACTTTTCTGCCCCAGCCCTCCAAAAAACCTTTGCATGCAAAGTTTTATTTATTCTTCATGTTTGTGCACCTATAAAGCAATCTTTTCTTTCACTGCCCTGCTAGCCTCTATCATTGCCTGTCAGCAAGTACTTATTTGACATTTGATGATCCTTTATAGAATAAACATCCTAAATCTGTTGGAAGTGTTTATGATCATCTCTGGACTCTCTCTGAGGGAGAGAGCATGAAATAGTGGGTAGATCATTAGACTAAGAATTGGAAGACCTGACTCCTTTTTGGCTTGGCAACTGATATACCGTGCAAGTGTGCAAATCATATGCCTTTTACTTGTCTCTCCCTTGAATTTATACATTTAGATTTGAAGGTCCTTGATAAGTTTTGTATTAATTATATGGTGCCTAGAAAAACAAGGTCCAGATCTAGTTTGGGCTTCTAGATCGTACTGCCATATGAACAGTAATGAGATAAAGGACTGATATGAAATGTTTGTAAGAATGATTGAAAGAGTGGAAGAATCCACTAAAAACTGGCATAAAATTGCACATCATTCATCTACAGTAGCATTTCATGTAGAAATGGCCACTGACATACCTTTTATCCTGTGATTTATTTTCTCATGATGAGCTCTTTCATAAAAAAAGATGAACTATTAAGTTATTTGTAGATGTTTTGCTCTCTGAAAAATAAATATATTGCTAATTTTAATTCCAAATTTAAAAAAAATGGAAGAGCTGGATGCTTTTCTTAAAAGGATTATGCATTATCTGAAGTAAATCCTGTACAGCATTTTAGCAAGAGAAGGCTTCAGATGCCTTCCCAGTGAGCGATGGGACCTGGAACTAGGTTATCAGGCTTAATTGGAAGTCAGGCAGTTTTGAACTCTGATTTCAGTTCAACAAACTTATTTCACATTGCTGACCAACAGTATCCATATTTCATAAAATGTCATTTTCACCTCTTTGGCCGCATCCAGATGAGCATAGACATGTAGTTTGTAGCACCACAGACCCATCTGTAGCGCCACACACCACACTTGCAGGTGTTTCCTGTGCTGCTGCTTTGCAGTGGAGGGGTGGGGTTTACACCAGGAGATCCCGGGGTCAAAAAAAAACCATGCGAAAAAATGGGGCAGCACTCACGGTGGCCGCACACGCCATCCAAAACCGGAGCCTGGCCAGCCAAAGCCACACTCTGGCTGCCAGCCAGGCTTCCAGCTGCAGGAGCACTGGAGCTACAACTCCCCAAGACCCCAGGTAGGCCTGCTGGGCCCAGCACAATTGTTGGGGCCAACTTCCCTGCCCCACCTGGGGTAGACTGCCATATGCCAGCACACATGTGGCACAGACATTTAGTGGGATCAAATAGCAGTAGAACAAGGTTTGCCACTGCTGCTTGTCCCCAGAGAAACAAACTTCTGCTCTTGTCTGGACATGGCCTTTAAATGCAAGTTCAACAAAAGAGGAATGGAAGTTGGGGGTAAAAGGCCACAGGTAACTCGGGTAGAATACTTTCAGGTGGCTTCATTTTTTGGTGAATGATCATTCATATTTAGCAATAAATATTTAAGAATATCTTGAGGGACAAGTGCTTCTGAATCTGATGTAACTTTAAATCAGTTTTGGGGGGTGGGGTAAGGGGTTCATTTGTATCAGCATGTTTCTTCTACAACACTGCTAGATTTGGTGCATGATTAAATTTATTTCCAGTTATGTTTTTGTCTTCAGTGGGTGCATCTACATGTTTATTAATGCACTGTAGTTACTGCACATTAAGTTTAGTACTTGGATGACCAAATACTAAATTGATGTGCAGTAAGTTGCACTACTGCACAGCAGCACTGGCTAATACTACTGTGTATTAGCCCGCGCTAACACAGTAGCTTAATACTACTGTGCAGTAGTGTATTAGTACAGCTTTTGCCTGGCACACTACTGTGCAGTGTTACTAGGCTACTATGCAGTTAGCGTCTCGTGTAGACGCACCCAGTGAGAATTCATTTACGTTAGCCAAAAGACTTTTTTTTATTTATTTATTTATTTTGGAATAATCAGTCAACTGTTTTAAGTAGAAATTTATCTAAGATGAATATCCCTGTAGAAGTCTAAGTAAAATGGAAATTTGATTCCTTAGGAAAATTAAGGTAAGTCTGTGACTTTTCAACAAAAACTATGTTGAAGAAATTGTTACCAAAAGTAACGGAAGTGAGAATCGTACTGCAACACAAATTTCCATAACAACTAAACTTACTGGAGTAGGGAGGAGAGTTCTACATCTCACGAGTATTTTATGTTGAACTACTTGATGTTGATAGTTTCTGTCCTGTGTAATTCTTTTGGTTTTGTTTCTTTGTTTTTGACATCTTACCTCAGTTATAAAGGAAGTAGGTTACTGCATTTGAATTGGATCAGGTGCCACAAAGATGGTACAATGGTACTTCTTGTTTTCTATCCTTCCTTACTGCTTACATCTCTGCTAAGTGCTCAGTTTCTTTGAAATGCATTGATAGTGTTTCTTTAAATTCTTACTTCAAGAAGTCTGTATTTCTAACAGGAAGTGAGTGCCTTTGGTGATGATGGTGAAGGAGATGACCTGGATATCTGGACTGTGCAATGCAGTGGGACGTACTGGGAGCGGGACGACGCAGTGCGCTTCAAGCATGTGGGAACTGAGGTGTTTCTTTCAATAACAGGGGAACAGTATGGCCACCCAATCAGAGGCCAACGGGAAGTTCATGGCATGTCTACTCCTAATCATCACAACTACTGGAAAGCAATGGAAGGAGTTTTCATTAAACCCAATGTGGAGCCTGCAAAACATGATGAGCTCTGAGTTTGTTTGAAGACTTAACCATGCTTGTTTAACCCCAGCTGATGAGCTGCTGCTCCATGGTCTCTTGCAAATACTGTCTTCTCCAAGTCACTGACTCTCAGTACAGCTGAAGGGCATTAGGAGGTTTCAGGAATCCATCGCTGCTGTGGGGGACTGCAGTTTCCTGGATCACACATTGAAACTTGAGTTTTATAGTTGAATTGGTAAAGCAGCTTGTGCTTCTGTTTGCTTTCACTGCAGTTTTCTTAGTTCATTGCTTTCTTCTCTTTTTCTTAGTCCAGAAGGAAGTGGCAAACTGAAGTAAAATCTCTCAGTCCCAAACACCGTACAGATTTGCATTTACTTTTTTGTAAACCCTGTGCAGTTATTTTTGGAAACTAGTCTGTGGTGTTTAGTGAAAGAAGGGTATTGAGTGCAAAGATGAAGTAAATTTAGAATGGGGAAAATTTCTCTTACCAAACTTGGGGTCTCGTGGAGAAGATGGAACTGCCAATCCAGTTTTTTCAGAAAAATATCTGTGGTTCACTTGAAAGGTGCTTCTGATATTTATTATGAGTGGCAGTGTGCGCTTTATCTGCATTGAGAATCTTCTCTTTCTAGAGATGTAAATGAAATACATTCTATGTTGTTGGGGCAAGAGCACTTATTTTTCACTTATTACTTTAAGAACTTGCATTTTGATAGTGGTTGTACTGCTACTATTTTAAATGATAAAATTGTTCTGTTCTGAGAACTACTCTAGAAAACTAGTATTTATAGAAAGCTGAGGTTCATTAAACAAATTATTTCATGTAGTCTGAAAGAGCAATTCTGTTGAGCCTTGACTTTTTACTCTTGCAAATAACCTCATGTGATTCAACATTAGAACGCAGATAAAAGAAAAGGATAGATATATAGGTATGTTTGCTTGGATTAGAAAAAAGGGACAGATTCTTGTTTCATGTATAGGTTTTGAACTTCTGAGAAAGGGACTGTGCTGTGAATACTACTAGTCAGAAACTTTGTTCTTGAACAAATCATTGAATTTCTCTGCACCTCTGTCCTCATATCTAAAAAGGAAGTAATTATTATTAGAGTGTAATGAGGGTTAACTAATGTGTGTGAAGCCTCATTTAACATGAAAAGTGCTATATGAATTCTTGTTCT
Organism: Crocodylus porosus; assembly: GCF_001723895.1. Taxonomy (NCBI): domain Eukaryota; kingdom Metazoa; phylum Chordata; order Crocodylia; family Crocodylidae; genus Crocodylus; species Crocodylus porosus. The sequence goes on along the minus strand of NW_017728921.1, from coordinate 15,003,941 downwards.
ATTGCTTTAAATAATGAGGCCACATCTGTGGCTATGTGGTATGGCGTGCCACAGATCCATCTGTGGTACCACACACTGCACATTCAGGCAAGGTAGCAGTGTGGGGATTTTTTTCCTAGGGGTCAAAAAAAGCGTGCACACACACACAAAAGTGGGACAGTGCATCTGGCTGCAGCACACACCATGCAAAACAGCAGCCTTGTCCACCAGAGCCTTGCTTCAGCTGCTGGCCAGACTCCCAGCTTCAGGAGCACTATGGCTGTGGCTTCCCCAGCCCCTTGGACCTCAGGTAAGGCTGCTGGGGCCAAACTAGTTGCTGGCCTTCCCTATTCCTCTCAGGGTAACCTGCCACATGCCAAAGGGCATGTGGCGCAGGCATCCCCCAGGGACAAGTAGCAGCAGCACAAGGTGTGTGGATGCTTCTCATCCCCGAGGAACCAAACATCCATGGTTGTCTAGACACAGTCTAATTTTTTTCAGCAGAGCAGTGATAAAGGTTGCGAAGCAGGAGCACCTGTTGCCATAGAGTGTTAACTTGCCATTCTAACGTCTGAACTTTCAGTTGCTGAAGCAGGAGACTGCTTTGCTCCTTATACTGTGACTGTCACAATACTGATTTTCAGTTTAAGCATGGATTGTTGCCATTAGCCCCAAAAATTGTAATTAATTTTTTCTTATTTGTTGATACGCTTCACACTTTGTGTTTGTTCTTGCTGTTGAACTGCACAGGCTGGCTTTGATTTCTCTTATGCTAAAGCTGTTTGCATTTAGTGTAACCATTGCAAGAATCTTTACTTAGCAGTCTTGCAACACTTAATTGTTTTCCTTACTGAAAAAAGAGGCAGGACTTGTTTCCTGTTGCTGTTGTGGATAATTTCTTTGAACATTGTCAGAAGCATTTTCATTGGGGATTGTGGATGGAGGTGTGGCAGGATGCCTCTCCAGGGAAGAGAGTGGGGTGGCCATGAAGCAGGCTGAAGGAGTCCCTGCAGCCCTCATTTTCTGGGCAAACCCCTTCCAGTTGTCTGCCATGCTTTGATGTTTATTTCAATGAGTGAGGCTGCCCCAGAGCTTCCAAAATTGTTCTTTCAAATGACTACCAGGTGCCCGTGGTCACTGCCTTATGGGCGAATTGCATGGCTCTGTCCATTCCCTACAGCACCGTGTCTTGCAAATGGCATCCGCATTGATGTCTTCTTTCTCTTAAGCTCCCTTCTGGGGTTTCTAGACCTTTGCTGGTCACACACAGCCTCTCACTGGGTCCCTAGGAACCTCCTCCTCCCCATAGTTCCTCTCCAGACTGCTGTGGGTATTATCTCCAAGCTGACCTTCTGGAGCTGCAGACATTTTGCCTTGGGTGTTGTTCTCTTAGCAGGCTCCCAGATGTTACTACCAGCTTCTCTCAGGGCTTGTAATTACACCTGCCACTCCTTGGGTCAGCTGTCCCTCCAGTTAACTCTGGCCCACTCCTGCCAGCAGCTTTGCAGGCTGCCTGGCCTCTTAAAATGGCAGGCACCCCAAATGCCCTGCCACAGGATGGTCTTTGTACTGTTTTAATTTTTAGGAGTAACCATCTAAGTAGCAGTCAAAGGCTTCAGTAAAACTCTGGCCAAGTGCTTCTGTATAGAGAAAGTATTGAAACAAACTCTAAAATTGACATTTATGCAACCATTAATAATTCATCTGAGTTCATTTGCTTAGTCAGCCTATGAAAGTGAAGAATAATAAAGATGGATAGTAATAATAACTGAAAAAAGCTTTCTCTTCCTGCGTGCTGAGAAACAAGCTGCTTTTTCCCCTCCTTTCTTGTTCTAGGAAGAAAGGCTATTCCTGGAAACCAGTATCATAAGTAACTGCAGGAGGAAGGGTGGTAGCACTTGTGGGAAAGAAAGGATCATGTCAAGTACATGTTCTGCATTTCCATGGGCCAAGCTCCTATACAGCCAAGTCTCATGGGTCAGGTCCAGTATGTATTAGCACTCCTTGTGGGAAGACTGAGTTAACAGAGGATGGGCCCAGCACTACATCTCTAGAGATTCACTTGATCATCATTTGACCCATAGTCAGTGGACTAATTAACCGTTCATCTCCTTGTATGTCTGTTCCCAGATGCTGAGAATGCTAAATCGTAGGTACTGGGGAAGGAACTTGTTGGGGTTGCCATTTTTAAGTAACATTGGGTGATAGGGCAGAGAAAGAGTTAAAAGTAGGGTCATAAGTATTCAGGTGGTTTTGCTTGCACTCATGTAGGCTAAAAATCTGTCACTGTTCCTCTGTTTAGCTGTACAGGTCTTCATTCCCTGCTACGTGCTAATTTTTTATTTATTTATTTATTTTACTCTGTGTCAATGGGTGAAATGTCATGCAGCAAATTGATCTTTAATTTAAAGTACAGCTTGACTTTTTTGCAAGAAGTACAGCCTTCCCCATTGCTGAGACAACTGTTTTCACAGCTGGGAAGAAAAGGGGAGAGATTCTCTTTAATCAAAAGAGATCAAACAGTAAGACGTCTCTTGGTTCAGTCTGTAACAACAGGTTTACGCAGACCTTTAGTTTTAAAACAGAGTTCAAGTCCACAAAAATCTGACTAATCCAACTAACTGGCATATATCTAAAGTTGAAGAACAGTTAAACGATTGCAGGATCAAAGCTATTAGAATACATTGATATCCATTTATCGTATAAATGCAGTGAATCGTATTTGTTGGCAGTAAATGGGCATCTTCCCTATCAAGTTGTCTGGTCTGTCTTTTTGCTAATGTATCACTTTTCTGTTGCCTTTTCATTTCTGTGTTCCAGACACAAAATACGCTAATTGTGCTTTAAAAGGAAATTTGTGCTGATATGTATTGAAACAGTTTGCTTGTTCTACTTTGAGGGTTTGACAGAACCTTTTAAGAAATTTCTGTCAAAAAAATTCTGATTGCCATGTGTGCGGCCATAATTTGTCATGTGGATGAGACAAAAAATCCACCCTGCAAGCAAAACTGGCATCCATTCAAAAAACTTTCTTTTCTATTTTAATGTTTATTTTTAAGTAAAATACAGAAGGGATACAAATGTATACTGCAAAAATGAGATCTCAACTTTGATTAAATTAATTCAGACAGACAGCCATTGCTCACCCTTCGCTACCAGACTTGTAGGAGACCATCTTTCTTTCTAATATGACCTAGTATTGAAATTTCTGTGAGCTCCTTCATCTACCTTTAATGTTAATAAGCACATCCTCTTTCTTTCCAGATTCCTTATTTCTTAAGAAAAGTCTTCTGTCAGGGCATCTGGAAAATTGAACTGATGCATTTCTTGAGTTGATGAAGTTGCTTTAATGCTTCAACAGTCATTGATGAAAGAGTATTTGTGTCCTGTGAATTTATGCTTCAGCTCTCACATCAGCAAGCATACTGTCAAAGGCTTTATAAACTGGCATCCGAAGGCTGGCACCTTTACCGTTATGTCAGTGCACAGTGTGACCCCCCCAAACTACTATGTCATTGAACTGAATAAACAGAAGCCACAAAAAATCATGAGTACAGTTGTGGAAAAAAATCACGAGTACAGCTTGTGGTAGCTTTTCTTTCATGTTTGGAACTCCTGGACTTGCAAGTATTTGGGACATATTTGCTTCCCAGTACGCGCACACACTGCTGGAGTTTAAGAATGAATGAATCTGGAATGTTGCTATTCAGTATTCACCTTCTGTTGCTGGAACCCCTTACATTCACAGTGCAATTCTTGGGCTTCAAGGAAAACTTCCAACAGTACAGAGCTGTTATGAGCATCGCAAGAGTCAGGAAATTGAACAGGGAGTTCATCCCTGGGTTTTTTGTTTTTATTTTAGTGCAACAAGCTGTGTTTATGGGAGTTGTAACTCAACAGAACTGCTCTTTCTGCAGTAAGCTTAAATCAAAACTAAGCATTTGTGCCTATGACTAACAGAAGAGTAAGTTGAATAAACAACTGGGAAAGATGATAAACAAGAACCTTCAAAGATGCACTATAAGAAGATGTTTTGGAAGAGGAATGGTGGAACAGTTGGTGCAGTGGACTGACACAGATTTTTGGGGGGATAAAATCAAAATAGCTTTATGCAAATATATCATAGTCATAGTATCATAGTAGCTGGGGTCGGAAGGGACCTAAACAGATCATCAAGTCTGAGGGTAAAAGGGTCTTCTACTAAGGATAGTGGATATGTAAAGCCTATTTGGTTTTAAAAAATAATTTTTGGAGTCTCTGCTGAATGTTGACCTAATATCAAACTAACATACACACGCGTCGTGTGTGAGAGTCTGTACTGAATGTTCATTTGTCAGATTAATATTAGAGTGAAATTTGTGCACATCCAGAAACATGCACACAAATGTTACCTTTATTTTTAAAACCATATCTGACTGCTCAGTATGTATACATACTCACTGTAGGTGTGATCATGACTGTTTCTCTACCAAGTCAGCATTTCCTTCCACCTCATACATTGGCATATATATTGATTAGGAGGAGTTTTTGTAATTTAAAAATAAGCAACTTAAATTAGTGCAAGCCCATGATTGTGAGTTGTCTTTGGCAGTGTATCTGACTCTGTTAGTCTTACCAAAGCCTGCGTCTGTCTTCTGCCTGCTCCTCTGCTTCAGCAATGGAATCAACAGCTGTAGCCACAGATGGACCATGTTTGACAGCTGTCCTGCACAGGAGCCAAGCCTTATAATATCTCTCTCTAGCAGCAGCATCTTGCTGAGTGTCTGATTCCTTGGCTGGCACATTTGCTGGTTTTTTGGTTGGCTGTGAGCCTATGAGAGGTTAAGGTATGTAAAACTGCCTGATCATTTTTCCCCTTTTAGTTCTCAGTTTCCATTTCTTATTTTTTATTTTTATGCTTTCTGTTCACCCATAACTTCCTTCTCTAATCCATCTCTGAGACACTGTTCAAGTGTGTTGGTTTAAAGAGTGATTCAATCTGTAACTTCTGCATCCTCATGCCCTTTGAACACCGAAGGCTGTGGTCTACACTACATGGTCTCAAAAACAGATATTCACTGTTTACTGAAGTAAAACTTTTTAGTAGAAGTAGAGGGCTTGCACCCACCCTCATTCCTGTTTTTCCATAGAGGAAAAGAAAGATGGTGTTTGCTTCAGTAGTGAAAAACAAAAAAAAAGATATGGTGAGCTAATACTTCACGGGGAGCACAAGTCAACTTTAGCATTCCTAACACAAACCTTTAACATGCAGGACAAGGATCAATTTAACAAAGACCTAAATGAGGGAAGGAACATCTAATGGATTCATGCTTCTGTATCTATAATAATAGCTTGGGCTGGGACCCTGAGTACATATAGTTAGTAACTTACACTTGTATGGGACAAAAAGGGTGTTCCAAAGAGTAAATCCTTTTCTCCAGTTTTATCCAAAAGGCACAAGGGTAAGAGTGGGGTTTTATGATAGCAGGAAAGTAGTGGTTTACTATTTTGTATGGATATAACAATTTTTCCATATATATCAAAACAAATTAAATGTAGCAAGGAAGACAAGGATGCAATAAAAAATGGAAAGCAGTAAAATTAGTTGGACCCACACTGACTAGAATTTTTTTTCTGACATTTGTTCTGCAAAAACCGTGATGCAAATGCTGTTCCTGGCAGTTTCCAAAACTTGATAGTAGTAGTCTGTTTTCACAATGCCTTCCCCCACCCCACCATAAACTGCAGTTGATTAAAGTTTCTTCTGAAAGGTGAGCTCTATTTTATATATCTTTTATATAGGTAGCAGCTAGTTAATTCTGAAGCATTTTGGACTTTCAAGTATAATATTCTTATTCAATAAAGGGATCAGGCCTGCCTTGGGTATTATTCAGCTAGCACTTTTCTGAGTAGTTCAGGTGTTTCTTATCCTTCAGAGAAATGAAGTCCTGCTCTAATAGTGTATGTGGTTGGATCCAGAGCCACTTGGCATTTTGAAGTGGTCAGGTCACTTGAAATGCTCCAATTTTCTCAGTAGCATATGGCTATTAAAGAGGCATGAGTTGATTTTTAACTGGATGTTGTGATATTTTTCCCTGGAGGATGGCCCTCAGGTATGGCCTTGTCCCTATACCAGCCTCAGTATGACCTTCAGGGCCTGGTGCAAAGCCTAGGGTTTCGTGAGGCTGTATTGCCCCAGGGGGTTGGTAACAGAGGTGCATGCATTAGGAAATATAAAATGGGAGAAGTCCAAAAGATTACTGCAGAGGCAGCACAACTCACCCTGCAAGTGAATCACAGATGGGCATTCATATCTCTTCCATGTATGCCCATTCTGGCTGGCAGCAAATAACGCCCTCCAGCCAATGCCGGAGTGTGGCACAGACATTGCTGGGCGGGGGCTTGCCCCCCCGCCCCCAGCCTTCCCCTCCTCTCGTGGTAAGTAGAAACCAAGCATCCTCCTGGGCTTGGAGCCTGGCGTTGTGTGCACCGGCCGGCTGCGGCGCTCCCTTCGTCCCTTCAGCCTGCCGGGAGTCCAAGCCAAGGAGCCCGGCCCTGGGTGCAGAGCGGTTTTCCGCCCTCCCCGGCGGCCTGTTGCACCAGCACCTGGCCCCTGCCCGCCGCGGGCACCAGGCAGCGCATCATTTGCACGTCTTCCAGAGGTGCCGGGAGCGGAGGCCCGCGGCTCGGCGGGCACTTCCCGCAGGAGCAGCGCGCCCCGCCCCGCCCCGCCCCGCGCGGCTCCGGCAGGCGGGACAG
>NW_017728921.1:14995036-14996809 GCF_001723895.1 Crocodylus porosus | reverse complement strand
GAGCGAGGCCGCCCGGAGGCCTCGGCACCCGGCACGCGGGGAGCTGCCGGCACGTCCCGGCGCCGGGGGGCGAGGCACCGGGGACCCGTCAGCCGGCCCTGGCGGGCAGCCTCCGCTCTGGGATTGCTGCGCGTCTCCCGGCCTCGGGCCTCTTCCCAGACCCCAGCTCCCTGCGCTCCGGCTCTCATTGCTCGGCCTCGCGTGCGGGTTTTCTTCCGCCGCTGCACCGGGCTAGGTAGTCTGGCCTTAGCTCTGGGGGCGGGTTTTGAAGCTTGACATCTCAGGACCTTGCAGGGCTGGAAACGGGAACGTTGCTGTGGTCAACGGTGTGGTTGCTCCTGTGCAGGTGAGCCCCGTGCTTTGCTTTCCAGCCCCTGCCCCAGGGAGTTCATCATTTATTTAAGATCATCTATGGATACAGCAAGCAGGCATAGGTCCACTCCTAGATCCCTCTTATTCCCCCTCAGGGAGTTGGGAGGTATGGGTCTGTAAAATGTCTGGATCTGCATGATGTGCTAAAGACGTTTAGGTCATTTTGGAGGGCTTAATGTCTCCCTTCAAGCTTAATAACTCCTGGTACAGTTGGATGAGTGATACTTAAGGCACAGGGCATCACATGGGGAAGTCCCGCTGTGATTTCTGTTCTTCTTTCATTCTCTAAAACATTGGTAAAGCAGTCCTTCCTCTAATGTGAGAGGTGCCGACTAGGTGCAAGAATACTCCTACCACAAGGCACTTCACCAATACTTGCTTGGGGTGACTAATGGTACTCCCTTGTGACTTCACTACCTGTGCATAGTAGGACATCCCTAAATACTTGCCAGTGCTTTTTAAAGAACAGATTTAAAACTTTCTTAGAAAAGTGTTTAAAATTGTGGTTATTTACATGGCTTTGTAGAGTTGGGAGAGAATATAGGACCTTGCGGGTGAGGCTACATGGGTACCTAGTTCGGATATACTGATACAATCGAAAACACGCGTAGTTATGCAGCCTATGTTATCTTGGGGGAAAGGGGTTAAGAGGCTCCAGTGCCATGCTATGGTAGAAGGAGAGGTAAAACTGCTCCCATGGTAAGTGCATAGGGAAGCTGATAAGACTTTTTTAGATACTGCTGTTAACGTGTAGTGTGCAGCTGCTGGGCTGGGGGATATTCCGAGACATTAAGGGTCTTTGTAGGTCTGTGGTGTCTGTGTGCGGGGGGCTCTGTCCATCCCCGCCTCTCCCTTCCGGCAGGTGGTCTCCGTCAAGTGTCCTCATAATGGTGACGACCCATGTTATATTCCCTATTTATAACAGGAGCCAATATAGTACCTAAAAGTATCGCAGTATTAAGACTATGCACCCAAAATACGAACAAGAAAGAGCGGAAGTTAAGAAGGCTGCAGTAGCATTCACTCAGTGATGCTGCCCAAAGGTACACAGGGGACAAGCTTTACACGCGTGTCAGGAGGAGAGCTGCTTCCCTGGAACAAAAAGAGAGTGAATTGCCATTCTAGGGGTTTCTTGTAGAAGAGGAAAGGCTGTTCTGCGGGAAGGGTAGATCATTTCCAAACAGGAAGATCTCTCTCCCCTCCACTAACTTGCAATGGGAAGGACCACCAGTCAGGACCTATCACGGGGGGGCCAGGAGGGCCATTTGGCCCGGGCCTCTCATTCACGGAGGGCCTCAAATTTAGACTTTTGACGTTATCTCCAGATGTGGTTATACATACAGACACAGAGATACACTGACAGGATTGAAAGGAGAAGATGTTCATCATACAACTTTAAAC
>NW_017728921.1:14986600-14991768 GCF_001723895.1 Crocodylus porosus | reverse complement strand
AGGCCCCGGGCCCGGGCCGCCCCGCCGCGCTCTAATCCGCGCGCGTCCCCTCCCCCCAGGCCCTTCTCCTGGGCCTCCGGGGCCCCAGCGCAGCGCCAGGGACCACCTGAACATAGCGGCGCGGGCCACCCACTCCGCCATTTCAGGCTTCTGTCAACCCCTCCCTCCTCCTGCCGCCGATCGCTTACAAAGAGGAACCCGAGCCCCGGCCCCTCGCTCCCACGGCCCCCCCACATACCTCGGCGTCCCGCGCGCGATCAGCCCCGGCCCGGAGCCAGGGCCCCGCACCTGGGGGGCGGGCAGCCGCGCACCCCGCGCTGCTTTCTCCGCCCGCAGCGCAGCAGCCTCCGCGCAGGCCAGGCTGCCTGGGCGCCCAGGCCCCAGCGCATCGATCTTCGTTTGCTAATCAGACACAGGCGCTTTGTTTGTATCAGCTTCGTGGGACTGGAGGGCCAGAAGCTTTACCCCAAACCCTGGTTCACAGAACATGTTGGCTTCCAGGCTACAATCGGGGACACAAACAGCAAAGGTGACCAGATACATCCAACCATCCCTGGCCGGGTGTTTACATCCTTACATAAAGTAGGCTCCCTTCAAACATCCAGTGCCTGGCACTGTTTAAAAATACAGACAGGAGGGGTTACTCCAGTTTCAAGCAAGTACAACTGTTTGTGCTTTTTTAATACAAGGCTGTTTTGCATCCTGCGTCATAACATCAAAAATACACCCCTTTACAACTTGAGTCATCACAAGAGCATCTATGCACACAGTTACTTGTCAGGGCAGCATGGATATTCGGAAGAGCATCAGTGAGCAGTTCTTTGTCACATGAACAGGGATGTTCACAATAACACATTTGCACAAATTGATTTGCCTGTCTAGCACTGTTTGTAATTGCACAACTTTTGTCCTAAGGTGACCAGCATGGCTGTTCTGCTGCTGCTTTTCTTCTCTCCATGAAGAATACCCTCCAAAGAAAAGACCCTATAAGCAATATTGCACTACTACCCTGATCACAAAAGCAGAGGCAATATTGATAGGGTCTTATCCTTAAGGTTATGAAGCTGGATTATGCTTCCTGCAGCAGGTGACTGGACGTCCATTAGTCTGCAAATGTGTAAGGGGTAAAAAGTTAGAAAATAGTGCACCCCCTATCAAAAGTACAGTTACTTATCGCAGGGAAGGAAGAAAGGCAAATGGCCATGAGTTGCATCTCTTGAGGTTACCTCTGCTATAGAAAATGGAATCTAGCCATAGGTTCTCCTTTTTTCCAGTGACAAGCATTTCATTACAACGTGGGTTTTATCCAGGTTTGGGTATCTCTCCCCCAGCCCCATATTCCTTCCTTCAATCTGGATTTTCTCTCCTTCTTTAATGCGCAGGCTGGATCCACTGTCTTACTTGGAGAGGCTGGAACTTTCTCCTACTTATTTTATTACTAGTTATATATTTTGAACTCATTAGTAACATGATTGGAGGCCCTTGTACAACTTCCTTTCTAGGGCTGTTCTGCTGATAGGGCACAGGGTTTTAAAACACCTCTCCTTCATTGGAAATAAGGGCATTCAATACACGACAATAATTAGAAAGTGAAACAAGATCTCCAGAGCTGGCTCCTCAGATTAACATGCACAGATTACCTAGTTACATTCAACCTGCTTCAAAAACATGTGTGCCTTTACCTAGGAGCCATAATTTCCCATCCTCTTTCTATGCATGTCTGGAAGACACCAACCTTCTCCCATCAATGTTGTGACTTTTTTAGTTCTGAACGCTTTGGTGACCAGAAAGACCAAATCGAAGAGAAGAGCCAGAACTCATCCATCTTCTCTGGGAGTGGGAGCTCCTCTATCTAAGTAAACCTGCTCTACTCGAACTGGACTATTAAGTAAACCTGCCCCACTGTATTTGTCATCTAGTAACACTTGAAAAACTAGAGCGAGGAGGAAGGAAACTTTATTCCCAGGCCATCCCAAACCAATTCACGATTTTGACACTTTAAGCTTCTCTTTCCTCAGCCTGCTTTCCAGCAGATTAAATAAAAGTGCAATGGAGAGACAATCCCCTAATTCATGGATTCCTGGCTAATTTATGCATTCCACATTGATCTGGTCTTTGCCATTAGAGATCCCTGGCGTTTGGCATGCTGGTGTGAGACAGCTCTCTATCCCCTTTGATGTTGGCTCACTCGCCAACAGAAACTAAAAACCAAAGACACTTGCACAGAAGTGGGAATAGGGCAGAGGCTGCATTAATTGTTTAGTTTTTTTAATGGACTGATAAACAAAAACAACATGTAGTTCAGTTTGTCCTGTTTGTTGAAAGCTGATAGGAATCTTCTTTTCTGTATTATTTATTTGTAGTAACCTTTGCTCACGGTAATTAAAAGGCCATGTTCACAGAAGGGTGTTGTAAGCAGATCAGAATGGTTTTACCAAACTTTGGTATTTTTGTTACCTTGGCAAGTTCTCTGTTTTAATCCTGCCAGTCTGCTTTTCAACAGTCTCTGGCAGCTAGATCTTTAGTTAGGGTTAAAGCAGTTTTTTAAAAGACAAGAGCTAGTCTTGGCCTTACCTTTCCATCTACTGTAGTCCAATAACTCCAGTTTCTATTTTGTTTATATTTATCAAGTCTTTTTCCTCTCTTCAGCCTGTATGTTATTTCAAATAAGACTTAAAAGCCCCCACCCTTCACCCTTTTAACCTCTCCAGTGGCTCAAACACTGTTCCCACTGGTGACTTTGAACTGTAAAGTCACAATTCACAACTTCAGGTGGTGTTACTCTTGAAACAGCAAACCAGAAAAAAAAAAATCAGAATTCAACAGTTTCTACACAATTTTGACCTGTGATATTATTATAAAATCTACAACTGACATGAAAGAGTAAGGGACACAGTTATGAATTTCAACTACAACTTAAGGTCTGAGAAAATGCACCGTTCTGTTACTCTGTTTTTACGCTGCTGGGTCTGCCCTCAATGCTTAGATGTGTCTCAAGAATTTCCTTATCTTCAACTGTCCAAGTACACTCCAGGGTCTCTGTGATGGTGTATTTGTACTGGACTCCTACACCCTCCTCTCCCCCCTCTTGCAAGACAGAAAAATAAAGACTGAATCGATACCCAATAATATTCACACCATTTGCAAACAATATGCAAAGCCTGTGTTGATCCCTTCCCCATTGCAGGAATGCTTCCCTGGAATGTATATGGGGGTTATTTTAAAATAAACATTTAAACACAAGATTATGAAATGCATTCTATTTATATTCTAAGAGGCTGAGCGTCTCTAGATATGTTTAGAAACCTCTCTCGCCTTTAATCACATTTATAGAAACTAAATGGAAATGTCACCAGGACTAGTATGGAAATGACACTTTAAATGCTGCTCAATAAAGGCAACATTTTGGAGTTTTGACTTGCATGACTGTGCTGGAGTCACTGCAGTATTTTTAAGCCACTCATTCTTGATGTTAATAGATAGAGTAGACTAAACTGACCCTATTATGGAGCTCTGGGCTAAATAAAGTAGTGCACTGGTTTCCAGAGCTCAGAGGTCTCCTACTTAAGTACTAGACCAGACCCTGGATACCCTGATTTAGTTTAGGGATCCAGTTCCTTATTTACATCCATTACTTTTTTGTTTCATTTTTCCTGGTTAAGGTGCCAGTCTAGGAAGCACATTTTTATTGTTGAACCAGCTGCAACCTTACAAGCTATAGCTACACGCCCAATCCTATTTCCCTGTCCATATGTACTTCAATAGCTAGAGGAGCTAGACAGTTTTAAAAAGCCATCTTGCTCTACCAGGTATATATGTGTAGCCTACAATCTGTTTTCTGCAAAGGAATTGACACTGTTACCAAAGGTCAAACCAAATGCTGTGGCAGCAGCTGTAATGTTGAGATTTCGCTTAGAGTTTTACATCCTATTTGATTTTTTAAAGATCATTGTTTTAAAACTGGGGAGGGTTGTCTTCTTAATTCTCTCTTTTTCTTTAAAAGAAAAAAATTCTTGGCATTCCAGCCCCACTCCGTAAGCCTATCTAGCAAGCCTGTACAAATCCTCCCAGAAAAAAGGGGATTCTTGCTTCCATGCAAGAGTCAACCTGTCCAGGTGTGCAAGAGACTCCAGAGCGCGGGTTTGTAATCCTCTCTGAAAACACTAGCTTCCCAAGCAGCTTTCGCCCACTGAGCTGGGGGATTCGCTGTCACCCACAGTCATTTATCAATACATTGCCCTTCTCCTGAAATCAGAGGGGATTACACTCCAGAATGTCCTGCCATTTGATTCTCGCTTAAAATATTTAGTTTGTGGGTTTCAATAACCCTTTTCTCAGCAGCAACATTTCCTCGGCTGGCAGAAGCCAGATCTGCGTCAGTGAGCTCCATTAAAAGGAATGACAGAGCTCCTTAGACAGCCTAGACTTTGTAACCCCACAATATGGCTTTTCTGCATGGTGTTTACCAGCACTCTGCTGTCTGATGGAAAAAAAAAGACACTGTGGTACTAACCGTAGGAGCAAGCTAGGGCTGAAGCCTATCACCTTGGAAATGCTGAGCTCCCGCCTTGCAGTAAATATAGTAAAGCAAACAAAATGCCGTAAAGTGCCCTAGCCCTGATGCTGAGCACGTGGGGCTGGCCTTGGGGCACTCCAAAATGTCCCTCCCCGGCCACGAAGAGGGAGGCACCCTCCCGGCGCAGGCCCAGCACCCTGCCGGCCCCCGAGCAAAGCGCAAACTGCATCTGCACGGGGCGGGTTTATCGCACCCCCACCTCCAGCGCAGCACCACCAGGTTTGGGGTGGGGGGGACATCCCAAACCTGCGCCTCCTGGCCCTGCTCCCCCAAACCACCCAAGTCAAAGCGAAGCGTGAGCGATCTTCCTATGAATCCAGCACTAAATGCAATGACTCAAAAAGTCCCCCTGAAGAAAAAAAAAAACCCTCTGAAAACTTAAAACCATCTGATTTCACTTTCCGCTCCAATTGGTTGTGCAGCCAGGGCGCAGGTCTGGCCTCCTCCCGCACACTGCTGCCCTGTGTGCGCTGCCCTCGCAGAGGAGGGCTCTTTTAACAAGTTTATGCAACAACAGGATGGAAGCTCTCCCGGAGCCCTTCCCCCTCGCCCCGACCTGATTCCCTGCATTCCTCCCGCGCCCCCTCCCCTC
>NW_017728921.1:14980870-14986465 GCF_001723895.1 Crocodylus porosus | reverse complement strand
AGATCGGGGAAGGGAGGGGCTGGAATGTGCAACCTCCATCCCAGCCCTGAAATCTGCAGGGAACCCCCTCTCAGACGAGCCCCCTCCCTCCTTTGTGTCCTGCCTTTTGCTGCTTAGGAGTAACTTCCCGATCAGCAAATGTCCCATGCGCAGAAATAATTGGCTCACCCACGCCGGAGCACTGCTGGGCTTGCGCTGCAGGGGCCTCGGGGACGAGCCCACTGGGTGGAAGTCAAGGCACCTTTCAGAAAAAGCCTAGCCCCCGCCACCTCCAACATCTCTTCCACACCCAAACCCTAGAGCCCCCACCTCCATTTCGAGCACATCTGCTGTATTTTTTTAACTTCAATTCATTGAAATTAAAACCAAACGGCGTCCCCCCCCCAGCTCCGCGCAGGCAGGCAAGCAGCAAGGCTTGTGAGGCCATCTTCCATCCTGCACCACCCCCAAGCACTCACTGACACTTGTTTTCACTTGCTGCTGGGCTCATCCATGTGTCTGCCTGCACACACACACACACACACACACACACACCCACCCACCCACACACACAGCGCCGAGGGGATGGCTTCCACCTGATCTCCCTCCCCCCAGACACAGACACAGGAAAGGGATCCCTTTTTAGTCCTGCACCGAGGTCACCGAGCTGCTACTCTGCTGCTCCCGGTTATGTCATTGGGAGTATGGTCATGCCAACAAAGGGAAGCCTTTCCAGGTTTCACTCTTCCCCAGCTTCTGATTAATTGAGCACCAGGAGAAGAAAGAAAATTAAAAAAAAAGAAACACTGAACAGGCTTCCTATTCCTTCACACACAAAAATGGCAAATATGCTACAATGCACAGAGATGCATTAAAAACCCTAGGAGAAAGAGAGAGCCAGGCAGGCTCATGTTACCTCTGCTTAGGTATGTGAAACATACCACATCAGCTGCCTGATTTCTTTTCACCCACCATCATTTTGCTAATGGTTCAAACTGAAGCCTCCCCCCTCCTCCTCTGGGTGTGGAGGGGAGACAGGCACTCCTCACCCCTCACAATAAAGGCAGGGATTGAAAGGTCTTTTTTAATTAAGAATAGGAGGGCTTTATTGTGGACATAGCTTCCCCTGCTCCTTCTGAAATGGGATTCAACCCTCTAGGAAGTGGTACTCCATTTTCTGCCTCCCATGCTTTGCTCACTAGCCCGCCCTGGCCTGGGTTGGGATGTGCAATTCCAATCGAAAATTCTCGTTTACTGAGATTTGATTTCCAATACTATGGCTTCCCTGCACCGCCTCCCAAGGTACCAGCCCAAAGCCCCTGTAAAAAGATAACAGCCCCCCACCCCTTCCTTAGCAGCTGCAAGTGAAAATTCCAAGAACAATCCAAGTGACAGTCGCCAGCATATTGTTATTTAAAGATCAATTCCTAATGCAATGCAACTGTTTCCAGGCCTACATCACCAAAGCGGCTCCCAGACTCACTTCCCATTTACTACTGAGAAGAGCCGAGGAAGATCAGGTCTTTCAAAGCCCTATTGATTATTATTTATATGCCCCCTAGGTTTTTTAAGCAAATGAATGTATTACTTTTACTTTACTCACAACATACTCCTCTAAAAACTAACAACTACAGTGCACCCAGAAAAAAAAATATATATATCAGGGAGGAAGAAAGAAATAGCCTGTGACTATATACAAATCACTAGATTCCATACACAACAATAGCATCCTTAGGTCCATAAAAACCCTTTGGTTTAAAACCGGAAATAAAAGGTCCAACTGGGAGAGAGGTTTTTGGTTTTTTTCCTTGGTAAAAGTAGTGGTGGTTCTAAAGCAGGACAAGAGGGCTTTTTAAATTTGAATAGGCTGTCTTTTTATTGTACAACTTGGACACACAAACACACACCAGTGGTAGGAGGGGAAGTCCATTTTGTACACTGAAGCAGTCACAAATGGGAACAAAACCCAAGGAATTTCCATAAGACCATTCAGCCTTAAAAGAAAAAGAAAAAAGAAACCCCCAACTAAAAAGAGCCCATCCAACCTACTTATTGTTTGAGTCAGGTTTTAAATGATCTAGGAATCTTATGCTCACCTAAGCCTTGGGGTGGGGGAGGGAGGGGAACAGAGGGATGGCTGCCTATTAAAATGCATTAAATAACTATGAAGTTCCACAACGTCAGAGACTGGGTGTGCAACAGTAACTGATCATAAGGATGTATTAGGACTGGAACCAAATGCTTTGACAATATTATTGCACTGCTTTATTTGTGCAGACAGTAGTGCAACATTGTCAGAGCCAGCGATACCAGCAGCCACTGTCACATTCTGCACAGCTGTCCCTGCATCCTTTTGTGAGGGACTGTTACATTAGATTTTTGACCACAATAACGTTTTTATGTTTAGCCCCAATAAAACTCTGCATGCCTTAAAGTTTATTTGAGATCGTAATTAGACAAGGTAAAACAACAACAAAAAAGTTAGTTAAAAATATCAATCAGACCACTGTTAAGATATGGCTTGTTAAACAAACAGTTTCAATCTTTTGCTACATACATGCCAAGCACAGTACACTTTAAAGATAGATGTACCTTAAGAGTATTTTTCTATGAACACAGGGAGAATAAAAGAACAATGGGCATAATTCAGCATCCCTATAGTACTGGTTTCCATAAAAGGCAAATAATGCAGTAAATTAATCTTAACTACCTAATTTAAAATAAATGTTCAATAGGTGCCATAATGCATTCAGAAGTTTTCTTAATTGCACTGTACTGTTTCATGATGGTTGAACACAAAGCCTATAAAGCGTGATGCAATGGTATAGATAAACAGTGCTGTAAAGTGTTATGGAAAATGTTACAGAATTTGTAGACAAGAATGTGATGAGACCTATAGACAAAAAAACCACAAAGTGTGTACATAACACTCTCTCACACATATATATTTTTGTAAGCGTGTGTCACCTTACAAAAATCACAATACAAGACCCCAATCATACAACAAAATAGCAGCATTAAATTCAGACCACCTTAAATATATAGGGAAAGATTATTATATAGCAAAAAAAATCCATCAAGAAATTGTTATAAAATTGTTATAAAATTTCAACACAGACATTATGAAAGGGGATGAATAATGAATCACTAAGAAAATATTGGTAAACAAAGCCGGTAATATGATGCCTTGAAAACTCCCAAAAATATCTGGAGTTATAAACATGGTATATTTAAATAATTCACTATTGTATATCAAGGCATGTGAGAACTTACAATCCCAAATCTCCTTCCATATGTAAAAGCACTGCCACATGTATAAATTTTAACGTTATTTCACACACGTGCATGAATACACTGAAGGAGGCATCTATTTTAGGGTTGTTTGCCCACTCTGAAGAGGGTGGGCTGCTAAAGGGGGTCATGTTTCTGCCAGCCAATGCCCTTTTAATATTGCACTGCTCATCATAATTGCCAGTAGTACAACAGAAAAAGGGCTCTGGACAACAGCATACTTCACAGACTTTTCAATATAAATGATAAATCAGTTAGCAACTTCTCGAAGTGATGGCCTTCTGTGCATGATTTACTCTAAAACAGATCAGTTACATTCAACAAAAAGGAATTTCTTCAAAAGCCACATTGATTCTGTGCCATTCTTCTAAGTTAGCTTTTAATGTTTTACAATTTTATCTTGCATTAACTTCAGCCAGAATTTAACTCTACTTATTTATTTTCTTTTGTTTTAATCACAGAAGTCCTGTGTTATTGTGTCTGAAAGGAAAGATTACAACTGTTTTTTTTCCCTTGCATTTTGGAATCAACCTTCTACAAAAATAATATAGAATAAATAAGTTACCTGAAATATTAAAGACAAAATATATATGAAATGAATAGCTGAAATCTCTGATACTTAATTTAATATACACTTGCACCTAGTTTTAAGTATTTTGGATAATTTGTATTTTAAATGCTAAATGAGGTTTTGCTATTTTAAATAAACATTTTTACTAAATAAGCCTTATAACTACTACCCTCTAAAGGTCTAAGACCTTTGTAAACGCATTCACTCACAAAATACAACAATAGTACTGAAACTTTTTTTCCCTTTTCAAAAAAGCATTTTGATAGTAAGGAGAAAACAGCAGTTAATTACTACAGAGCAGACATTCCAAATAATTTCAGAAATAGTAACATTTAAAATTCTCTGGGTTATGCTTTGGGTTTAAACAGGTAACCTTTTGTTTCCTTAAATAATTGCAAAACTTTAGACATAAAAACTTGACTGCTTCTTAAAGGAGAATAATTGATTGGCAAAATGATAAAAGGTTGGTTTCAAACTCTAAATATTACCAACAACAAAAAAATCTATGCAATGAATCCAAAGCTTAAAACAGCTCCATAAACTATACAGACAAGTAAGATTGGCATCAAATTTTAAAATGGATTAAACTAATTAAAGTCACAGTGAGTTTTGCCTGGCTAAGGAACACTCTAAATGAATTTAACTTGTCAAATTTACAGGACAGAGACAGTAGGAACCTATTAGCCGTGAACTGCCAAAAATCTATTCAAGTCTGAATTTGTAGTTTGCTGTTGATTAATTTTCTTTTTTCCTTCCCCCTTTCTTTTTCTCACTGGCACACAGCTGCATGCCTAATCCGGAAACCTAGCCCAGTATTGGAGATGTTTAAAAGCAAAAAGCAAAAAGGGGAGGCAGAAGAAAGAATGTGCTTTAACTTTAGGAAGTTTTTTAAATTCCACAACCCTGGGTTTGTGTTCGAGGGGACGAGGTTTCCTTACACAACTCAAAGACCACACACTGGAGGGAAGCTGAGCGGAATTGGGGCAAAGTGCAAGAATGCCAAAGAAACACTTTGGGCTGCACACCCTGGTTTATTGCAAAAACTCTGGACTATTTAAGCAAAGCATTAGTTTTATGAGATTTAAATATTAAGCCAATATAAATACTGGCTGGAGATAGCATCTGACTTATTGCCTCGCTTATTCTGTTTTTTAAGCAAAGGGGAGGGGAGCTTTCTAAAAGAAGATCCCTGGACACAAATATTTTTTTCCCCAAACTTAAACAGAGAAATAACGTTCTCCAACCTAGACCAGGCGCTTTGCTGCACAATGCAAGCAGGCAACACACACACACAACACCCCTTCACTGAAACACAATACTCAGCGATTAACTGTGTGTGGAGGGGGAGAGGGGGAGGAGAGGGAATGGACTCGACTCTGGCCGAAAGGATCCGAGTCGTGGGATCACACTCCTTTCCCCAGAAGCGTTTGCCTGGATGAAACCTTTGATAAAGGGGGAAACCCAGCTCCCCGCTGTCTGGTTATTTTTCAGCCAAGCCCCTCGCCACACTTCCCCAGCACTTCTGTGCATGGGCGAGCCGAGCACACACGCCCCCTTCGCCCCTCCATCTTTCGGAGCGGATAAAAACATCCCGGCTTCTGCTCCGCTCCCTCCAGGCGGGCGCCGCGCTGCCCCGCATCCCCCCCGCAACCGCAGCCAGAAAGAATGAACTTTGCAAATGGCTCCGCTCACAAGTCCGCACCCCGCGGGGGCCCCGGCCCCGGCTCCTACCGCTCCCGCTCCCGCTGCCCGGC
>NW_017728921.1:14942258-14980623 GCF_001723895.1 Crocodylus porosus | reverse complement strand
CCGGCCCGCCCGCCGCCCGCCTCGTTTTCCAATCGATACAAATTTGGGAAAATCCTCGGTACAAACCTCATGGCCTCCCCGCTCCAGCCTCCATCTTTGACTACTTGACATTCAGCTCCTGCCTGACCAATTCCTCATTAGCATACCTCCCTCCCCATTGGCGCATCCCTGCGCTAGTCTTTGCCACCGCCTCTCCCATTGGCTCCCGGGGAGGATATTTAAAAATATTATCCCCGCTCCCATTGGCGCCGGGGAGCTCACGTCACGGCCCACTCTTTATTTTAACAATGAATGCACAAACACATTCTTCCATTCACAAATTTTTTTCCCCCTCTACTTTGCCCGCCTTTTCTTCAACTACATTTTCATTGATTTTTTGTTGCAACTGAGGGGGTCCTGGTTGTAAACAGATAAATCAAAGGCGGGCAGAGGGGAAACCTGAACAAATATTATTTCTCCCTCTGCCTCTCTTTTGTTTGGTGGTGCTGGTGTTGGGGGGGACCGACTGATCCCCAGTGGGCTCTGATCTGAGAGGTGTGGTCAGCGTTTCTCTGCCTTGCCCGAGAGATTGGAGCTATTTTCTACCGATTTTTTTCTTTTCAAATCGGGACCTTTTTCCTAGTAGCAGAAAACACACCTGCTTGACCCAACGCGCTACCTTTGTGTTGGGATGATGATGATGATGATGGCTGTTCTGACTTCGGGGATGTTTCTGGGGTGGGGGAGAACTTTCCATGCTCCACGTGAGAGTCTCTTTCTCTCTCTCCCTCCCCCCTCTCAAGCTAGTAAGTAACAAAGTCGATTGCCATGTTTCCTTCGCACGCTCCGTCCTGGCTACACACTTAACACAGGGCTGCACAAAACAAGCGATTTAATTGTTACTGACTAAAACACCCCAGGTCACTTCAGTGCACTTTCACGACCACAGCAGCTTTTGGTTTTGCTAACTAGGTGCGGATATTTGAAAATCTCTCAGTGCACTTGGGAGTAACTGATATCAAAGTGTGAGGGGGAGGAAAGAAAGTATCTTAATGTTTGGGTTTTTTTACCCTGCATCTGGTAAAATACACGAGTCCTTACATATGAATAAAGAGAGATGGGGAGAGGTACCTGTGACACTGTAACCCTAAGACAGAAATGCCTTGGTAAGTTTGTTTGTTTTTTTAACCAACCTCTTGTTAATTAACAAACACGACGCTGTGCGATTATTTCAGTTTTTAAAAGAAATGCTTACCTTTATGCAGCCAGCAATTCAACAATTTGTTTCAACATGTGTTTGTAAAGTGAAACTATTCTGAGGCACAAAGGAGACAAGTTAGCAGCAAAAGGATCATTAAGTAAAGTTTGAAAAAACTAATGCATCCTTTAAAAGCATCTTGGGGTTTTGGGGTGTTTTTTTTTGGTTAACTAGCTTTTTATGAACTGAATCAGGAATACGTTGTGCATGCAAAAAATCTATTGCTTCAGGAGCTGCTGAATGATTTTATACATAATCCTTTTTTTTTTTGTTTTGTTTTGTTTCCTATCTAGCCTTACACAAAACTCCATCCAAAAGCTAATTTGTGTGTGGACCAGAAATTTACTTTTGGCAAACCCCTGTATATATACCAAGTATGTTTTTTAAGCCAAACTTTAATCGTACGTCTTCTTGAGCTTATTCTTAACAAGTAAACCCCACAAATATTGACCTAAAATTCTAACTGCTAGATCTGGATGAAATTGGGTGGAGACTTTTGAGCAATGGATCTCTGGCAGTGTTTTTGGAGATGTGAGAGAGGGGCAGTGGGCTGTGAAATCACACATTCCTGTCCAATGGAGCTGAAATAATGGTATTGTTCTCTGGAAAAGAGGTTGCTTTTCTCTTCTCCATTCTTCCCCTGATCTGCAGGGACCTGATTGTGCAGTTAATCAGCAAAAAAGCGTTTGATGTAAGGCAGGGCGTGAATTCAAAAGGGCCAGGGGGGATTCAAGAGGGATTCTTCTGTCTGTTAGAAAATGTTTTTCTGTTTTCAAAATGGTAGACATTTGAAAAGCTGCAATGGTCTCTCTTAGAGAGCTGAGTTTGTAGTAGGTACCAGCACTAATTATATCGCTTCTTTTGTGGGTTTGACACTTCACTGCTGGCAAAAAGTACATATCTTACAGCAAAAGAAAGATGTGCTTCCTGGATCAAAGGTGAGCCCCTATGTGCTATCCAGCTCGCTCCTTTCTGCCCGGAGCTGAAACTTGGTGGCACTCCCCAGAACTTCTCCCTGCGAGCCCCTGGCTCCGTGCTTGAGGTTGCAGCATCCAAAGTCAAGTAAGGGTCTTCAGCAGCAGGTAGCTGTGTCGGTGACATCTGTCCTCGCTAGCACCTCAGCTCCGAAGGCAGAAGCCTCCCTGCCCACATGGAGTCACCCCTAAAGCCCTTGCAGCTCTGCATGCACTGCCAGCCCGGGCTTGAGCGCCAGGAAGACGTGTCTGCTGCTCCTTCCCGCGGGGTGACTTCCCAAGCTTTTAAACAAAATGCTTTGTATCGATCGGCTCTGTCCGCACAGCACGCTGCTCTCTTCCCTGTGTCCCGCGCACACATGCACACATCCAGATATGTGAATCCATTGACCTACAGTTATTTCGGATTTTATTATAGCCACACAGGAAATGACACATCACGGAGAAGGCAATGCCGGGATGTTTACTTTAGAAATGTGTAACTTCACAGCAGAGGGGGGCTGTGGTTATCAATTTAATTCGGCCCAAACTGTAAATAAAGCTCGTGCACGTTGCCCACCACCCACTCCTTGCTCCCAGCCTGGC
Organism: Crocodylus porosus; assembly: GCF_001723895.1. NCBI lineage: Eukaryota > Metazoa > Chordata > Crocodylia > Crocodylidae > Crocodylus > Crocodylus porosus. The sequence goes on along the minus strand of NW_017728921.1, from coordinate 14,977,827 downwards.
AGGAGACGTGCGGGGCCAGGCGCTGCCCCCCCGCTGCAGGAATGTGGCTCTGCTCTCCTGCAGCATGGCTTGCTTTCAGGGGTAGGAGGCTTTGGGTCTTTGCCTGTTTGTTTGCTTGCTTTCTTTTCCACTCGGACCCAGTGTTGCTGTTTTGTCCTTCCCCGTGTTTGTACAGCCAAGGGGATGGACCAAGGAAGGCATTTATGTTTGCTTTGTTTTTTAAAAAAAAGATGATCTGAAGATTTAAATGGGAAAAAAATATGATTTTTTTTTTATCATTTTAAGCGTGGGGGGAGGGGAACAAACTTGATATTTTTTTTTCCAGATCTTGGTATGTTTTTTTTCAGTGTAACTCTATCTGATGTCACCGGGGGTGGAGTCTCCAATGCGTTTGCTTAAACTATAACTGCCTCAGTTCAAGGCCTTGTGGGCTGCAAGTTCTTCAATCTGTGGGGACAGGCATGACTATTTCTTAATGAGATCCCTACTGCAATAAGCGTTTTTTAATTTTAATCCGCTTCTGAACGCCATTAATTACCATTTTCTTAAGACCATTTTCCCATCTGCAGGGCTAAAAGAGCCCCACCCGAGCTGCACAGTAACACCCTTCAGTGCTAACGTGTGTGAAAACACGTGTACAAACTCATATAAAACCTTCCTAATTAGATCTAGAACATACACATGTTTTGGGAATGTGTGCCTGTGTCAGACTGAGAAACAAAGGGGCAAGATGGGGCCCAGAATTATTTACCAAAAAGTTTCCAAAGTATTTGCATGGACTGGTATAAATTAACTTTAAGATCCCTCCTGCTGGAAGATTAATACTTTGGAAAGACTAGATCTGATTTTGAAATGTGCCTTTATTCCCAATTCACTAGCTGCAAATACTGCTGTGAACAAAACTCTGAAGTTGGGTTCAAAACAAATTGATAAAACTCAGTGGGGAACAGGAACAAATAGATTCATAAAATGTTCACAGGGCAGCAGAGTACTCATGTTTAAACTCAAACAGATTTGAGTTTGGGTTTGCCTCAGCTTCAAAAACTCACTGCTTAAAATGGGCTGTGGAGAGAGAAAAGAAAGTCTCTACCTGCTCCTGGAAAACCTTCACTTTCCTTGCTTTTAGCACAATCTTGTTTGAGTTGTTTTTTTACACTGGTGTAATCTTTCAGGTCAACTATTTATTGAAACACTAGTTTGAATTATTCTCAAGTTATTCTACCATAGACATGTACAGCAATTCTTTGTCCTTATTTTTAAACTAAGTAGATTTTGTTTGAATGGTCTCTGATTCAGACCTGTAGGGATAAAAATATTTAAAATCACACTGTGTATAGAAATTAAATTCAAAATGCTCTTATTTCTTTTTTTCTTCTTCAAATTCTAATGCTTTGTAACAAATACAGGGAGTTTCAAGGAGGTTTGTAAAAAACATATAAACAAAAGAACCAGTCAGGACAAAACAACATACCCCAGAAATGTTTTAGCAATTTAAAATCTGTCAGAAACGATTTTTAAAAGTTTAAACTATGCCCAGAGTCACCCTCACAAATATATTTTTATTTGGCCTGGGCATTTGTTCCTATGTGGTAAAAATGTACAGTTTGCTTTATAACTTTCTCCCAAGTGCAACATTTCAACATAGGAAAACCAAAGAAATCTCTCATCTCCTTCAGTGACAATAAACAAGAGTGATCAGCTCAAAGCTAAAGGATATCCAAAGTACCATTCGTGTTTCCATAAATACACCCAATCAATAGCCTCAGAAGTTATTGCATGTAACCAAATGCAGTTCCCCAAAAGATCCCAAATCTCTTCTGATCTAATCTCTACAAAGCAGGCTCTTGTGTTCAGGGTGGACAGTGTTTGGGGAAGGAGGGGGCGGGGATGAGAAAACCAGTTACTAAATGCAAGTTATGAATGAAGGATCGGAGGGGAAAATGAAGTGTGTTAGAAAATGAGCAGAGACAAAGCTAATACAAAAATCAGTTTAATTCCATGCATTTTACATTGATATGACTTTTTTCTTTAGATCCCAGAGGGTCCATGGACTAATAGTTAAAAACGCATACAGCACAAGCCCTTAATAAACATCCTCTCCACAGGAAAAGGGGTTATTGTGTAGCTGGCTCACATTTCCCCCCCCCCTTTGCTCTTCCCCCCTTCTCCCACCCCCCTTTGTAAATCAGAGTGAGGAGGTTTTATAGTGAGTCTAATTCTCACTCCCTCCATTTCCTTCCTTTCTGCATTTTTTTTTATCCTCCTCCCACCCTGCACCTCCTTCTGCCTGCAGCCCTGGTATTGATTAACCACTTCACTGCTACACATCGGTTTTGTCTTGATGATTATTGTTATTTTCCATCTCAGCTCTGTTTTCTTCCCACCGGAGGGGGACCCCCCCAGTGAACATGCTGCCCTTCCAAGAGCCGTGAGCCTGCCTCCCATGTTTCCAAGCCATGCCTTTTCACTGCTGACTTCTCCAGCCAGCGCTTTTGAAGTTGGTTTCACTTAATGGCATTTAATGAGCCTAGCTGCAGCGCTGTGAGTGTGAGCGCGGGTGTGCCTGGAGACACAGTAGCCGACCTGGTCGTGGCTCTGAGAGGTGTGGAGGGGAGAGTCACCGGGCAGGGGAACGTCCCCAGAACTGAAGTGGTTAATGGCCCCTGGGCGCATTGATGAGTATTGATGGCTTTGGGAGTTTTCCTGGATTTGTTGTTTGTGGGAGGTGGGAGCTTTTGCCTTGCTTTGAATGTAACCCCCTAGCTGGGAGCTTGCTCCTAATTGCATGCATAGCATTCCTTCGGAGTGGGTGGCATCACCTTTTACTGCTGCTCCCTTCCACAGGGAAGGCCTGTAAAAATCCCTTTCATGTGCCCGAAAATCAATACCTAGGGCTCTAGATGGCTGTTGTAAAAACCCAGGCAAATCTCCCCCTCCCCACACAAACAACAACACCCACAAGGCCCCCGGGGGGATCTCAGGGCCCTGGGTGCTCCTGTTTACCAAACAAATGGGCGATGCAGCTTTGGCCACGGGTGGACACAACCCCTATTTTCACAGCTGCTGGGGTCAGCTCGGCAGTGGGCTCTGGTTTGAAGCCAGGGGCTGGGTGTTTTGTTTTGGGTTTTGGTCAATAAAAATGTACGTGGCTTGGAAAAGCCTGTTACATTGTCAGAGAGAATCAAGGATCATTAGCAGTGCTTAAAAGGTTAAAGAGAAATTGGGGAGTGGGAAGCTGCAGAATTATGGGTGGAGTTACCGGCACTTTAAAAAAAAAAAAGCACAACAAAGTAAACTAATTCTTCTCTCATCTAGTTTAGAAGGTAAGCGTGAAGGGGCGCTGGGCAGTCTTGTCACATAGCCAAGTGTTTGCAAAGAAGAAAGGACAAGTTTTCATCCTGAAACTCTTAAATCGAGTTCATTTTTTTTATCATTGCAAAGCTACTGGTTTTTTTTTAGATTGTGCTAAAATGATATAAATCCAGTTTACAAATGGACTTCGTGTTCACTCCTCTCTGCTGGATCCTACATTCTTGAGTATTGGGGGTAGAGGGAGTGATTGTTAAGCATTTAAAATGCATGCAAAATAAATCAATGTGTTTCTGCCATCTACATTTCAATTCAGTAACATCGTTTTCATAGAGCTATTTCATTAGTATGGAATAACTCACCTGTAAGTAATTACAGCTGACTTGCTTTCTAGCAGAGACCAATACAAGTCCAGAAAGGGGATAAAGGTTAGCTCACAGAAATGTTGCAGAGGTTTGGCATGGGGGTATAAAAGTGAATAGTTACTTTCTCTCATCAGAATGCAAGCAGTTCTGAAAGCTCACTCTTAAGGAAAAATAATTTACAGCCATATCTTGAGGCTTTATTTCCAAGTAAAACAGTTTTAAAGAAACAGAGATGTTCAGAAAATATTTATTTAACAAAACTGAATATTATTGTATCTAGAAAAAATCCCTAAGTTGCTTCAATAATTAATAGAGAAATATAGTAGTTTTCTCAGATTTCAAATTGTCTTGAACAATAAAATAGTTTGTTTGATATTTACTAGTGTAATTTCACATCTTGTCTAAATCCTGTGTTGCCACTGAGTTACATTTGTTTGAAATTAGTTTATCAGTTTAATAGCGAATGCAGAGGAGGTTTACATTTCTAAGAGCACACAATTTTGAATTAGATAATTTAACTAGATATTGTACATGAAGGAGCTACTCAAACAGTGATTTTTAAATTGATTTTTTATATCTAGCAATCACCATTTAATTTAGAAGATATTACACTCTCTTTAATTGTAAAGTTTGATATCTTTTTAAATCACAGTTTACATTTCTCCATAACATTTGTTCAACATTTAATATTTGGAGCAGAATAATACAGTTTTGGTTAATCAATCTTAATATAGAACAGTTATTTTCTGGCTGCTTTGAGTACATAACAAAAAAGTTTCTATTACATTTTGTTTTCAGAGAATCAGTATTTTCTTAGTAACAAATAGCATTTTAAATATAAAGAACATTTCTAAGAGATTGCTAATTAAATATAATTTAAGGAAGCTTGCACTTTTGCTATTTTACCTTTAATACATTTTTGACAAAACATATTCACAAATTACCTCCTTTACCTAAAATGTCTAAAGAAATGCTTATTATGTTCACACTAGTGTGAATTTGTACTTTAAACTGTTTCTGAAACAACAGTGAAAGAGTCATTTTGCCATACCAGACAATCAAAATGTGCTTTCAGATGACCAGGGAAAGAACACAATTGTGTTCTAAAAAGTGCTTGAATCTTTTAGGAGTGCACTACAGCAAGGAAACACACACTTGAAAGTGTTTCAGGATTGCATTCCTTGTTTTAGTATCAATGGGGAACTTTCAGGTTATTTTATTAAATAAACAGAATCCACAAAACCTGATCACAAACAAAAAGCAGGGTTTCATTTCCTCCTTCTCCTCACCTTCCATCTTTCTCTTGTAATTTATCAAAAAAAATTTTTTTAATTAGGATCTACAGTCCAGAATGTGCATAAGAAATCCTAGTTTACTGGATTCTTATATGGATCTTAACAAACAGGGGTTTTTTTAATTAAATTTTTGAAGCTTTAACCTATTCATCTCACAAACATTTTACTACACCAATCTGTTTGACATTCAAGAAAACTCACTAGGAAAAAAATACCTCTTTACCCACATAGCAGAGTTGTGAATTAATATGATTCTATTAACCCTGACCAAATGGTAGAAATCAGCAGGGTATTGTGGGGGATTTATCTAGGGGTCACATCTCCCTTCTGAGTTAAGAATTTAATAAGAAAATAAGTCATTATTAAGGTTTTCCCTTTCCTATGTTAGCTATCAAATAACATATGTGCTAACAACATAGACTATCTTTACATAGAAGTGCAATATAATGTCTCCCAGTGTGTAACACTGCACACACATTTGTTACTATATTAAATATTAAGCATCATGTCTCCTTTTTAACTATAATACCAATTTTTAAAAAGTCATTTTATACAAATGAAATTTTGCATATATAAAAATAGTTGACCTAGCAATCACAAAACATACAGTTGGGGTTTAAGTCGATTATTAAACTATAGTAATGGTTTAGTACACAACTCTTGTGCATCCCTAAATTAATACTTGATTGGGGAGATATGAGTGAGTATGTTGCTCTGTATGCTTTTACACCTACAAGCTCAAGGACAGTTGTTTCAAAATTAATTTGCAAACTGCAGAAAGGTGTGTTTACAAGTTTACTCAACCGGGCTACAAAATTAAGTTTTGAAAAATAATTGAAAATTGGTTTCCATCTGGTTTTATTCGTTAACCAGCATTACTTTGTTTTTAATCTGCAGCTTCTACAAACACTTTCTAAACTAAATTTAACTTAATATTGCTCATTTGTACCAGTTAGATTTTATTACAAGTAGCATTTACTTAAAACTTTGTTTCAGAATTAATTTCCCGTCCCCTTATAACTTGTGTGTGGTTTCTTCTTACAAATCCAAGCCAATTAATATTGATATTTTGTTTAATTATTTTCTCTCCAGCTGGATAATTATTCAATTTCATTTAAGATCAGTGGTGCAATTACATTTAAAATATCATATGTTAGTCAACATTCCATTTACAGACACCGTTAATTAACAAAGAGAAGCACCTACATGTTATTATAATAATTAGAAATTCCTTATCATTTACAATTATAGGTGCCAAACTAGTGAGAAAGACTTTGTTAGCTCAAACGTAGAATAAAACACATGTTTAGAGTCAAACACAAATAGAATCAAAACACATGCAAGCTCTGAATAATAACTTTCTTAATGACAGAATATCTTTGGTCAGTTTCTCAAATACATTGTGCATCTGACCACTGGAAAGTGGCATGTGTTAAAGATCAAAAAGAACCTCTAAAATATTTCAAACAACTCTGTTAGATCTCTGGGCAATATATGTAGGTATTTAATGCCAATGAGAAATAAAAACAATCAAATGGTGGTGGTATATCCACCTAGAAACAGTGATGTCCTGTTTGAAGGTGTCAATCTGTTGTTAGAAACCATTACCTAAGACCTAGAGCTTTTTGGTTAATCGAAACATCTACCTGGGGTGAAAAAAAAACACCGAAACAACTAATTCTTTACTGAGAGCTCTAAACTAATAGACTTACATTTTTAGCCAAACTCAAAATAAATATACACAAAATGTAGCATAAATGATTTCTTAGTAGGACAGTAGAATTTTCTGTCAGTGGAGATGGGATTTAGATTGTAGCTGTCTCCAGTTAAAATTGGTCTGATGATAATGCCCTTTCAAGACATTTAAAAATATTATTGCTCAAGTATTTTGTCTTTCTGACAAGAGGATTTTAGTAAATAGGACAGGTACTGCTGTATTGGTTAGTCAGAGGATGTCAAGAATGCATCTAACTCAGCTCCTTGATCATGCACTCCTTTAATGGACTGAGTTTAGTCCATTATTAAGACATCCAGCAATATCTCTCAAACCAACATCAAAAGACCTTTTTAGCCAAACCAATATCTGGATGATCTTAAAATAAATATTGCATGTTGGAAAAAAGGAATAAAATATATTTTGTGAATGTGTAGCCTCTCCTACTCAGAGAAGATGAATGACCACATCATATAGAAAAGTTTTGGTAAGAAGAGAATAATTAATATCTAACGGAAATGAAGGGAAAAAAGGTATAGTATGGGACAAGGCATGGAAAGCTCCTTCTCAGAACTGATGGAAGATGTGTAATTGATTTAGTTAATGAGGTAGGTCATTGGGAAGGTAAGTACCTTGTGGGAAGTAATATGACCATCAAGGCAGCTGTATTATGATATTAACCAGTAACTATACTTTGCAGGGGGAAGGAACCAAACTTTAATTGTACCCTTTTTCTGAATATTTGAATGACTTGATATCACTAATGAAAAAGAAGACTTAATACTTTCAAGCAGAAATTACCGGTGCCAGTCAATGTGCTTTTGACCTAAACTCCAGTGAAAACAAAGATTTATCAGTGAAAAAAAAATCTTAAAGAGAAGTCAAGAACATAAACTTTCATAAGGGAAAACTAAAAATCAGTTCGTCTAATTATTCTACTGTAGTTGAAACCATCTTACTTATCCCCATGTAAAGATCTGAGTGAAGGAAAGGGACACCTTTGTACACTAATTGCTTTTTTTTAAACTAGCTTGTACATCATTAAACCAAACTATTGATGTTTCCTCTAAGTAAGGTTACTTTTTTCTAATATGGCTTAAGTCAGACACAATATAATCTTTACCTACTGCTGTTAACTGGTTCTGAGCACACCTGTCAGTTTTCCTATTTGCTTTCAGGTTTCTCTAGTCTCTAATAAAATTGTGTTGTGTTTTACCCTGATGGGACAGCAACCAGAATGTTACCAACTTTTCTCTGCTGGTCATATCTATTCTTGTTATAGGAGACTGACTCCCCTTCTCCATTATTTGCCATTTGTATTTGAGTCAAGTTTGTCATTAAAAATATCAGGAAAAAACCATCAAACGTGTGACTGGGAATATGTTTTCACTAGACTCTTGTTAATCTATCATGATCAAATAGTGATCCAGATAACTTCTCTCTCATAAATTCAAGTTCTTGGTCATATATACAGTAATGTATGCCACATATTTATGGTGAAGACTTTGAATTAATATAATAAATAACATCATGCACTTAAAACACAGTTTGAGAGAATGGAATCCTCTAAAAAAGATGTTATGCTTTGGTCTCATATAGCTAAAACACATCCAAATTAAACAAATTCTCAAAATGTCAAAAGCGATTGTAAAAAAAACAATGAGCATTTCAAACCCCACCACCTAAACAGCCATTATGTTTAAAGGAAATCTGTGATCTGCAACCAATTAGGAGCAAAATGGTTGTAAAATATTTAATTTGTGAGTAGCATTTTAAATTCAGTAACAGCTATAACAAAATGGATAAGTAAATGACATTAATCACTCCTGATACTAAATTATCCCTATTTTGCTTCCAAGACAGGCATCAGACTGGGCAATGTTTCCTATTAGTTAAATACATCCACAACCCTATGAAAGCCTAGGAGGTCATTTAACTAATGGGGATTCCAACATCCTTGTTGTTCCTTTATTTTGTGTACTTTTTAAAGGTCATATAACTACTTTAAAGAGTCACCTCTAGATTTTTCACCAGAGGTAGTGAGCACTATTTTCCTGATAAGAACTATTTCGGACAGGTAGAACAATGTTTACTGCAGTGAAGACTACACACCAAACTCATTTGAAATGATTATAACAACTTGATGGCCTAGTGGAAAATACTACACTCCATCCCAGAACACTAAAGTCTTTTTTTTTTTGTTTAAGAAAACCAATTTTGGGGCGTTCACCTATAAAACAAAACAATAAAACATTCATTGTTATTTTCTATTGTACAGTTTTGTTTGATTCAGTGGACTGTAACTTATTTGGACTGGTTAAATTAATGTGCAAAACATTAACTCAAGTTGCAGTCCCCCAGTCCCAAAAAACTAGGGTCTAATTTTGGTTCTATCAACAAGAGAGCTAGGGCCCGATTCTTATGTGTACCACAGTCCTCTTATACCACTGGCTGCATAGAAGGGCCATAATGTACATGAGAATCGGGGGGGGGGTTTCCCTTAAGGAAATGGAGCCATCTTTAAAGCCCATTTCAATTCACAAACCTCTCAGATTAGATTCAGCTTCTCAAGATGAATTATTTCCTGCTTTTCTTTCTTGTAAATATCTTCCACCACCAACCACCTTCTGCAGATAAAACTTTACCAATTAGTCATTTACAGACATAAACTCACAGCAAAAAACAGCCTTTGCAGCTCCAAGCCTCTTTGATGATGATGATGATGATGTTTACAAATGCTTTCACTGCTGGACTGGTAATGTGCACTTTGCCATTAACTTTCTGAAACTGTTCAACATACAAAATGTGCCTTTCAGTAAGGCAGATGGTAAGAAAGATTGTTCCTTTCATTGGGTGCAGGACACTTATAAAATAAATAGTGGGCTGGGGAGAATGTACCCATTTCTTCAGGCAGCAGGAAGCTTCCTCAGCGTTCAGAAGTAGTCCATTGGCTGAACAGGTCATGCTTATAAAAACCTGCCCGTGGAGTATTCTAGTGTGACTTGCAAGACAATGGTGCCGACAGGCATCAGCTGAGAGCAGGGGTCCTGTGTGAGGTGCTGTACATACATATAGTAAACATTTCCTGCCATGCAGAGCAAATCATCTACATTTTATCATCTACATTTTAAATCATTCTCTGTTTCTCTGTACTGTACTGCCCTGCAAGACAGGCAGTTAAACAGAATATTGGAGCTAAGATTATCTGCATTTATTTAGGATCAGAGTAATCTGATAAGAGACTCAGTGGAGAATACAGTACTGTACAAAAGGTACAGGCACTTCAGGTGGGGTTGCTAATATGATTGCATATTGCAATACTGCAGTGGCCAACGTCTTGTGAATTGTTTCCAGTGATTTCAGCTCAACACCAAGATGCCCATTTGGAATAAGGATTGCTTCATGTACATAAGGCAGGATAGAGCATAATATATCCTAGCTATGGATCTTCCATTTTTTAGTCTGGACTTAAACCTGGGCTGCTGCTTTCCTTTTCCTAAACTGTAATGGGTTTGCGATGGTTATTACTGAGGCTACTTTGAAGTTTAGGCCATGAGGCATTTGTCCCAACTCATCCATTTCTGACTTTATGGGCAACTAGGGTCACTACAGCACATCAGCAGAACTGCGCGTGTTGTAGTTGTCATGTATCGTGGAACTGTTGAAGTCAGAGATGAGACAGACCTATTGGTTAGCTGGTGTATTTCCTTGCCAGCAGAGGATCATCTTTTGAAAGCTGAGGGCTTACCAGATCATCTTCTGACCCTTATACTACCAAACCTGAATTTCCCTTAAGATATTTGAATGGCAAATGTTGCAATCAAAGAAGTGGGAGCTAGCTGCAATAATATTAGATCATGTCTCTAGCTTCACAGCAATAAAACTATCTGTAAAGACAAATAGCTGTATCAAATGTAAGGCAAAGGCGCATTGATACAATGTGGTTTGGGTATAACCTGGAGAGGGTGAGAGGGGCAGATAAACATACAAGAGGAAAGGATGTACCATTTTTAGCTGGAACAGCTTGAAAACCTTATATTGAGGGTAAAGGCTTGAAACAGAGCAGAAGGGCAAAATGGCAAAGACATGGTGCTGTGATGTGAATGGGGCCCTGGCTTCCCTCCTCCTACCTGTGAATAGCTCAAACATCCCTAGGAGCACAGGACCCTGGCTCCTAGATAATAAACATTCAAGCTTCTTTGCTCACTCTTCTGGTCTCTCTTTCCCAGGACGATATAGCTAGCTTGAGAGCTGGTAAGTTTGTGCTTCTACACTGTTCTGTTTGAGATGTGTGGAAATCATGAGTGGGAGTTAATAGTGCCATGAGCATATCAGTTTCCTCTTGCCCACTTGCTAGTTTCTCAGAGAATGGTGCTGCCTGGAGCAGCCATCCCCATTGCTGTCCACTCCAGCCCGTCATCCTCCCTAACCTGCTGCTCTCAAGGGCCATGTGAGTGACACACCCAAACTGCACCCCCTTTCTATGCTTTCAAGCTAGATTTCTGTGTTTTTCTATGCTCCTCTCCACATCGAAGAAGGGAAGGGTGAGAGAGCTGAAGGTCTGAGTCTGCTGCCTATGTCTGTATCTGAACCGGTCAATACTAGTCAACACACCTTACTAGTCAACATTGAGACTGATAACACTGTTAACATAGTGCTCTCTCTTGCTTTGGTGTATCCTGACTCCAGTTTTCTTGACTTTCAGTTACTTTTATTACAAGAAAACCTTCCCAATAATATGCACTGCATTTGGGAGAACAGTCAACTAAGAAAAGCTAAGTCCTACAGTACCATGGACTAATAGTGGCGGCCTTGAAGGCTATGGATGAATTTCCAGGGAAATAAGTCCTTAGAATCATATTCATTGGGACACTTTTTTTTGGGGGGGGGGAGAAAGAATGAGACTCCATGGGCACATTTAGATTGGACAAGAGGATGATCAGACTTCGTAAGGATAGTTCTACACTTCTCTTTTCCTTGTTTCTCTTTTTCTACAACCCTCTTAGAAGTTAGAAAATATAATTTTCACTGCAATTGAAAAGTCATCATTTGTGCATTCCTTCAAGAGTCATTCTGGATTAACTATAATGCACATTCTTTGAGAGAAAAAGTGATCCTTATTGTAGATATTTGCTGCTGTTACAGATCATCCCACTGTCCAAGAGAACATAGGAATGGTTGATCTAGCCTGGTCGTTGTCTGAAACAGGATACTACTCTAATCACAGAAACAAAGATAACAGGGTCCTAACAGTTCATCTAATCCATTTCCAGCCAATATTGGATATCTTTTACAGCAACTTTTCTTTTAAAATAAATCTCTCAGAAACAGAGCACTTGATAAAAACATATTTCAGATCCAATCATTGTTTCCCATTATTTTATACCGTTATTTTATACCAATTGTTAATTATCTCAAATCTGGCACTTGAACACATTGGCTGGCAGTAATGGGTTATCTATTAATTAAAGGGAAAACAAGTTAAATTTGCAGTTTATCAGCTTACCTCTTGCCTAGAAAGGATCCACTTCACAGCATTTATGAATGACTCAAATCACAGTTTCCTTGTCGTGTTTTAGGAAGCCAAGGGTTACACATATTTCACAATTATTTGAACCTAGAATCATAGAAACTGAAGGTTGGAAAGGATCTCAGGAAGTCATCGAGTCCAACTCCCTGCTGAAAGCAAGAATACCCCCAATGATATCATCCCAGCCAAGGCGTTGTCTAGCTGGGTCTTAAAAACCCAGCTAACCCAGAAATAGCTGGTTAATTTCTAATTTGCCCATTTAATCAAATGCCGGTAGCTTGATCCGGCTTCCACTTGGACTCAGTGGGCATGTCTATATGAGATGCATTACTGCTCCAACAACACATAGGACCCTTACTGCACAGTAATGTGCTCTACTCAGCAGTTAACTTGCTACTTGCCTTGGCTGTGAGGGAAAGTGCTCAAGAACCTCAAGGGTCAAATTCTGCCCCTGCTCCCATTGACTTACAGGAAAGTCCCATGTGTATTTGGTAGCAGAACTTGGTCTGTTGCTTCCTGATGCCACCCCCAATTTTGGTTATCGCTGTGACTGTTTTTGTAAAGCCTTGAGATGAAGGGCAAGGGAGTCTATGAAAAATAAAACCAGAAGGTAAAAAAGCACAGGGAAGAGCACAGAATCTGCAGCCTTCCAAACCTGAAAAGCATGAACTGCACAAATATACCAGCACAGAAGTTAGACTTAGACCATAGCTTATAAATCAGTAGTTATCAATATTTGGATGAACTAGCAACACTGTGGGGAAAGCCTCACAAGCCATTTTACTCATAAGTAATCTTGTGCCAACAGGTCTACCTGTTGTATATATTTCTCTTGCTTTCATTCTTTACTGGCAAATGCCTACCTTGACAAATGACTTCTTGTTTCCAAAGAGATCTTTGCTCCTGCCTTACTTCTGTTACTTTGCTCTGAGCAGCAGCCTGATTTTCACAGCAACCAGTTGCAATGTCAGACTATATAGAAGCCTGTGATTTCACAAGATGCTGAAAGGGAAGTAGAAACAAAGATCCTATCCAAAGTGTCACTCATGAAGTTTGGTACTTGTATTACCACATCCGTCCAAAATGCTGCATAGACATCAGTAAATTTAGCCATACACAAGCCAGGCAGCTAAAACAGAAAATGTGTGCCAGAATCAGGAACAGAACTAGATTCAAGGTCCATTCCTTGGCCCCTTTGCCATAAGCCCATCTCTCTTCCTTTATGGTTATGGCAAATCTACTTTTTAATCACCGTCAGAGAGGAAGAAGAGTTCTGCTCAGGAGTGCATATCAATTATCATTTAACTTATCTGCTTGAGCCTGTAATGGTACAATTTAGCTAAATCACTCTAACTAGCCCTGAATGAAACAAGGATAACGTTCCAATGGTTTCGCTACACTTAAATTGCTATAGAAAGGATCTAACAGCTTCTATCTATATAATTTAATATCAGTACAATTGTTACATTTGTCTATGCCCTAGTACCCATAGAACTAAGTCTCAATATTTGAACAGCTGTTTCTTTAATGGAATAGTTTATATTTGTCTGTTTTATGCTGTGATTTTTAAGCTTATTTTTTATTTCAGCAGCCTGTGCCAAGATAAGAGCTCAAATGCTGACTGAGCCATCCTCTACCGCAGTTTTCCTACTGACCACATTAGAATTCCTCAGGAAGGGCAAAGGGAAATGATAGAAGAAAAGCAGAGCAGACCCAGCTCACTGCTAACAGGGATGTAGGTACTAACCAGCTACAACACACATCTCAGACCACCTCCCCTGAAGATATACCTGGCAGGCCCACACTCTGCTGACCCTTTATCTCTTAGCACTTCTTGGTGCTTTACCTAAATCTTCACTCGTATGCGCTGCTTCTGCAAAGGTGAAAGCTTGCTCTTGGCTTCTCTCTTGTTTATCGGTTGAGGGCAGGATTTTAGTAGAGGTTATTTAAGTGGGTCCAGACGTGAGATGCCACTAGCAATACAGCCTCACTGATCAGGGCATCGGAGGAGGGGAAGAAGATGGCATTGTTGTCTCATTCTCTCCCTACAGCCTTCTTGTCGTTGCACTAATTACAATGCAAAAAAAGGCAGACAAGGTTCTTTGGGTAAATCTGATATCTGAATGTAAAAGAAGGGCTTTCATCCCAAAGCAAACTTGGAGACAAGCACGTTCATATCAGGACATTGGCCATTTTTCTATATGCTTTTTACTATTATTCCCATGACTGTGTTTTAATAACTAACTAGCATAGTAGCTCCTCTTGGTAAAACTTTTTACTTTGATGGTACATGGCATTATAGTGAGAGCATCAATGTAGAAGCAGCACGTTTCCACTGATTGTGTGGTCTAACTGACCTTCCCACTACAAAACCACTCTCTTACAGAGACTTTTTCTTCCCAGCATGCCTTTCTGGGCTGTGGGGATTGGTCCTTTCTGTTTGGCAGAGATGCAGCCTTGCTCAGATTGTTGCATTTCCCTTTGCTGCCAACTCATGAGTATATTTAGCCTGTGTTAGTCATTTCTTTATTTCTATTTCTGTTTCTGAGGTGATGGCCCTTTATCACAAGTACCCACCATCTCAGAACTCCCCAGTACATAGCAATAAAATAATAACACTTGCAGGAACTAGCATAGCAACTTCCATTTGTAAATCCTGTAGCACTTTACAAGAGGGAGTAAAAACTATGCCCATTTTACAGAGCACAAACCAGAGAAGATCTGTGAGCTGCCTGGAGTCACACAGCCAGCCAGTAGCAGAGCCAGGAAGGGAACCAGAGTCTCAGCTTTGTCTCTTCTGCCTTTGCTTCTTGGCCAGTAAGTGAGCACAGTCCTTCAGAGCTGGCAGCACTACAGCGCCCAGGGCAGAATCACATCTTCCAACAGCCAGCCCTGCACTTTACACCCCTGAACATCTTTATCCTTCTGTTTTCTGCAATGATCTATTTATTCTGTATTTAAGCAGGCACTGCCTCCTGCTATAGTAATTATTGTGTTGTCACAAATTCAGCTTGGTGATGACACTGTGCTTCAGGTAAAAGAAGAAAATCTGACCCTCAGCAGCCAGTTTTTTTTTATTTTATTGAGTTGGTCTAATAAAAGATATCCTCCTTACCCAAAGAACCTTGTCTGCCTATGACCCAGAGCAAGCCCTTGTTTAAACATAAGCAGTTTAAATAGGAAATGGGGGAAGAAAATATATCTGAAAGTTGACAGGATTTTGTTTTGCAGACCAACATACATGAACATTTTCCTCTGTATTAAAGCTCTCATCTCCTTCAGTATTCATCAGCAGAAGGAAGAAACAATTAGAAAACGACAATTAACATAACAGTTACCTTTTTCAAGGCATGAGTCAAATCCTGAAATCCAGCTTCATTACAAACTCTTATTGAAGCCAACAGGAATTTTGTCTGCCTAAGGTCCTCTGGATTTTGCCCCCACAGAACTTTTTACTTTTACTCAATGTGGAGTCCTAGGAAGTACACGATAGTCCTGATACCTCACTCTGTTTCCACATTACTCCATGAACATATGGATCTGAAAATTAAGCAGACCTTACACTTTCAAAACTGCACACTCATGCTGAACGCACATAGAGACGTAGGAATAGCTGTGTATTGGAACTTAAGCTATTTATTTGACTGTCCACCATGGGAGGAATTTTTCTGTTAAATATATAATTCCCCACCTTTTTCCTTAACTAGAGACCAGAGGGTGAAAGGGTTGAAGATTAAAATGTAAACAGCAAAATTTATTATAATTACAAGAGTGTTTCAAATTATTTCCTTAAACTGCAACATAATTTACCTCTAGTCAAGGTCTCTATTGGTGGTGAAAGAGGAAACTGCTTGACCTTGGAGTGACCTCTGACCCCCAGGGTCAGCACCCATGGAATGCACAGATGTCACGGTTCATAAGCAAGGACAGAAACTCTCAGGTTTCCCAGGCAGAGAGGCGCCAGATCTTGGATGGGGCCAACATGTGCACCTCCCTTTGAACCAGGCACTCATACCTGAAATAAAACTTAAAATAAGCACACTAGATCAGAGATGGTAAAAGCTCTGCATAGCTCTGGATGTAGAATTGCTCTGGAAGTGGATTTCAGTGCTGGAATATCAATAAGAGAAATTAAAAATGCTTTAACTAAAAGAAAATCCAACATGTGGTACCTTGCCAATTGCATTTAAGGAGAATTGCAAACAAGTAAATACGCATATAAAATACAATGCTTGGCTGAAGTCGCTCACGCACACAATTCTAGATGGCAACCAACAAGCATATTTTGACATTGCTAAAAAAACAAAGGCCTAATATGGAAATGTTCATAAGAATAAAAAATACAAGAAAATGGAAAGATTGATTGTCTGTGTTAGGGTAATGAAAATGGAGCCAATGGAATGAATGGTCTAATACAAATCATTGTTAGAACTTTTAAAATATCCATAAAAATGCTCCCTCCAACATATAACTTGCGTGACTTCCACTCTGCTATAGTCTCTCTTGTGGTTGGTTGGATGTTATCTCTGTTTTTGCCTCTGCAGGAAAATTACTTGTACTGTCAACAGTTGTTTACTTTTACACACACACATGCACATGCACACCCACCCACCCACATCCACACACACCTACACACACACACACACACACACACACACACACACGGAACAACTTTCAAGGTTGAGTCCAAAATCAGTATAATTTATAACTAATAATAAATAATTTAGAAAATTATTCTGGATAAATACAAATAAATAAGGGAAAATAGGGCTCAAGCAAAAACAAATTGCAAAGAAAATTTTATTTAAAGGAGAGAAAATCACACCACCAGCAATATTCAAATAAGAAGCGGAATATAGGGAAAAAACACAAGGTTAATTTTAACATTAAAATCATGCATTATAATGCATGTCACCATAAAATTGATATTAAAGGAAATTGTGATTCTAAAGGTTCCTTTCAACTATTTTCAGCCTACAGACCACAAGTTGTGCTAAGCATGATCAAAGTACTTCACAATTAGTTTGGTTTTAAATCACTATAATTGTCAGCATAGCTTGTAATCGGAGAAACATTGTTTTGAAGCAACAGCAAACTTGCCCTGGTTGTAATCTTAGGGGAAATTAAAGAAAAATGCTGAACTCTGGTTGGTTAATAATAGTGTAGAGTAAGCACTAGGGATATAAGGCTTGTGTTAAGCATGTCAGCCATCAGGGAGGATATTACAAATTCATGAGACAGAGGCAACCCAGCCCCTTCCACTTTTTAAAAGTATATCCCACAGATATCCCATTTCCTTTTCTGATCACCTTTGACTTCTCTGTGCCTCAGTTTCCTCTGCTGTAAAATAGGGATAATATTGGGAGGTATTGATAAAGGTTAACCCACCCATGTTTTAAAAGCTATGAAACATAAATGCTAATGTACTTCTGTACTATGGAGATAGAAATGGGAAAAGAACCTGGACAGAACAGAAAAGAAAATTTGAAGGGAATATTTGTATAAAATACACTGTAGACTTGCACAGTATATTTATTAGCTTGTTAGTGGATTGCTCTTTGAATAACACTGGCAGTATTACTTGGAGGCTGTGATAGCTGTGAGTAATGTGGCCCTGCAAAAGTTTTGGCTGGACCAGAGACTTCACCAAGGAAGTAATTAATACTGTTGTACTTAATAATAAAGTCCTTCCTGCAGTGAAACAGAATTTCCCATCACTACAGGAACTAAAACTGGCTTCTGAAGGAACCATGATTTCTAAGCACACAAAAGATAAAGGTAATCTGTGTCTGGGTACTGCTATTGGGGAAACTGCAGGAAACTCCCTCAAGTGAAGCAAGCCATGTCTCTTCACCTGCATTAATTGAAATCTTACTTGACAATCCAAATGAATAAGGACAATAATACTTTGTACTCGTAAATTATCTTTCATCTGAAGATCTCCAAGCGTATTAGGAACTGCTCCAGGAAATGGAGCTATTATGGATAGATGGGCTACATTTTTTGACAGGAGATTTTCAAAAGCTCCCCACCACTCTTGATCAAAATCAGGTTTCCGCAAGACTTTACAAATAGGTTGGTGGAAAGGACAAGTGGTATTTTGACAACTTGAGTCTTCAGCCTTGAGTATTCTAGAGGGATGCAGGAGATTAGCCAACAATTTAGATCAGACAGGAAACAGTTAAATGGCTTGGGAATTAAATTTGCCACCCTGCATCTAGCACTGCTCGTTCTTCCCTTGGACTCAGAACAGAAATCAACTCAAACATTTCTGAACAAGTGATGCCTATGCTTCAAAGACGAGGAATGTTAGGAACACCAAAGGAGAGAATATACTAGAAAGTGGTTAAAATTAACCACTCTGGTTTCGACAAAACCTCTTCCTTTACATTTTACAGAGAAAACTCCAGACTAAAGGAGGTTCAAGCCCAGTTTCAGTTTTTATGGGCCACTAAAAATATTTTGTTTTCTTTTTGAGTAACAAGGTTTTGGTTTTGTCTGGTCCCCCATAAGGACTACAAAATGAGATGGCTGGATGGTGGGGAGGAGGCAAGTAACACGGCTGTATTAACAGAGGAAAAAATACAGTGTGAGAAATTCAAGTCCTAAGGAGCAACACAGATCTTAGATGTTCATTCTGGGAAGGAAAAGCCATCTACCAAAGCCCCGCTGAACCGATCTGAATTCATGGAATGTTGAACGGGAAGAACCCCTGAGTCTGCCGGGAGGAGGGATCTGTAACAAAGGCGAGGGGAGAACCTGCAAGAATGTGTCTTTGTAATGTGTTCAAGTGGATGAAAATAACTGGAATCTCCCTTTGCAGTGGAAAGGGGTACTCAAGAATTAAGCGGTTTTTATTAAAGTTTGCAATGAGAGCAAGTAAAAAACAAAGAGTTTCAGCAAAGACGTTTACAGTTGAAAATGCCGATTTGGCAAAAGAGGTACGCTTTAGACAATATGTAGACAATTGTTAGCAAAAATAATATATTTAGGGAAAGGTCCCCATTTTCAATAGAAAAGAATCATTACAGCTTGACCAACTCTATTACTAATAGTGTTTGTACTTGTAGAGTGCCTTTGATGTAAGGATATGAAAAAAGTTTACACACACACATCTCTGTAAAAGAAACCGTTATAAGAGCTTTGCTTGAAATCTTGACCCTATTGAAATCAATGTGATTTTCACTATTGACATCAACAGAGCCAGGAATTCATCCTTGTGTGTAAAAGTGTAAAACCCAGGATTGAGCCTCAGGAGTAAATGCTGCTACAGACTTCTTAAGTGACAGTGGGCAAATCGCTTAACCTCTGTGAGCCTCAGTCCCCCATCAGAAAGGTGCTATGAGGATAAATTAGCTAATGTATGACAGGTGCCTAGATATTGCAGTGATTTGTGCCATGGAAAAGCCTCTAAAACCATTTTTACAGAGGAGACACAAGAGACTTCAGGCTCAGTTATGCATGCATGTTTGTGTACACGTGCAATCTAGACACGGTTCTTTAAATTTGGCCCAGACACCTTGCTCCACCTTGTGCAACATAACCCATGAGTCCAGTGGGATGGGATTAATAGAGTAACAAGGCAGGGAGAAGAGGCTGTAGGAAAAATACCAATGGGGAGAAAGATTCCATTATTTTTTCCCTTTTTTTTGTTATGTTTCCCTTTTTATTAATATTTGAGGGAGATAGAAATATAGGGGGAAAGAGAGAGAGAGAGGTTCTTTGAAGTATGCCTGGAGGTGACAGATGCAGGATTCTTTCCTTCCTTGTTTCATTTCTGAGGAGCAATAGTTTGGTCCAAATGAGGGTTCAAAAGCAGTGAGCATCTGTGCTGGTTGTTGGTCCTACCTTCATTCATTCCCATGGAATCATTTTGTGCATCCAGGGGTGTGTTTACACGAGATGCCTTAAGCGCAGTGGCCTGTTCTACTGTGCATTAGTGTGTCAGGGCAAAAACTGTGTTAATGCATTAATGTGCAGTAAAACTAGTCTACAGTGCATTGTGTCACAAAATAATGTTTGCCTTTGCTACTGTGCATTAGCCGTTAATTAGTACCTTATATTAGAGGTAATAAACTTACTGTGCAGTAGCAAAGGTGCATTAATGAATATGTAGACATGTTATAGATGGGAAAGCCAGCTACCCCAAACCTTACTCCTGTTTGGTTTCCTTTGTTTTGTCCTAAGTTTTGCTTGCTCTTGGAAGAACCTAGAAAGGAAGCAGGGAAAAAGAATTGTGGGTCAGGAACGGAGAAATAAGATATAATAAGATTTATTTTGGTTTATTGGCTTAAAATGATTTTAGGTGCATACGTCATGATTTTGTTTTCTTGAGGCTATATGGTAGGGGGAACTCCATTGTAGAGTTACTACAATTTTCCATCAGTGTAGGTCAGAAGAGAATTGTATATACAAATAATGATATTGGTCTCCAGTGGTGCATATCCTCTCATGTGACCAAAGGGACTCAGCAATGGGAGACTTGGGAAAAGGAACTGCTTTATAATTCTAATGCATATTAACTAACATAATGGCTGAATTTTGACCAGGTACTTGTGTTTAAAGTCATGTCAGTTGTCTGTGATTAAGCCTAGGGCTACTCTGGAGATAACCACAACCAGTTGACAAGTTTCTAAACACAATGCTCTGTGTCCTGTCTGAATGCTTAACTTCATGTTAGTTACCATGTGTTAAAACAGGATGCATTTTCCCTGGAGTAGGAAATCTATGGACTCTGGACAGGCAGTGGACTGCTGCATTCATAGGTCAGAGGCAAAAATGCTCAGAATATACTGTCATGAACTATGACTCTCACATGCTGGTGATTGCTCCCAGTGGCTTTCAGCAGTCTGTGTCAGAACTGAGGGGGGCTGGTAGTGCTTTAGTGAAGTTCAACCCTTCTCTGGATTCTGCTGTGGCCATCTCAGCCAACAATGACTTTTGTCATCAACTCAGAAAGGTACTTCAAAAGACATTATACCAATTTTGAATGCACTTGATTGAACCAAATCACAGGTACTTTTAAACCCCTTCCCAGTGGATGGCATCTCCTGGACTCACCCAGATTTTCCATTCCTCATACCTTAAAATCATTCTTTGGATGCTGTCACTTGGAATGAGCAGAGAACCTGGATGGAGAAAGGAGAGGTTAAGGAGGATGATCCAGGCATCATGGCTCTAGTCTGGAATTTAGTTAGTTCCCTACTCGGACAAGGACCTTCCTTGTGACCTTGGGTAACTCACTTAGCATCACTGTGCCTCAGTTCCCCACTTGTAGAGTAGAGATAATAGTACTGTGTCCCAGGGGGATGCTAAAGATTGTGTATGTCTCAGACACTGCCATGACAGATAAATGGATACTGCAATTTACAATAACTTAGTTTGCTGGAGGGCCTCAGACAGGGTGAAATTCATCTTTATATAGGTTTCAGTTCTAAATTAAAATAAAAATGAGTGACTGTGTATGGATTTAGTCTGGGGGAGGTATAGTTAGAACTGGGGCCTTGGAGTGATGTTTTGAGCCTAAAAGAGAGATGTCTCTTTGGGCAAGATGGTAATTGTCTTGTAGTTACCCATGCAGGTATTTAAACCAATGTTTTGTCCATAATCATGCTGTTCATTAGCAATTCCCATCACATTTGAATCAATCTATGGTACATCTGTGATTGGCTACAAGTGAGGAGGAAAAGGGACAAATATAAAAGGAGAGATATGTGATAGGGTCTCAATTTAAGGCTCACCATAGACTGCATATGACATTCTTGTAACTAAACTGACAGTCTCCAGGTTTATAATAGCTAAACTCCTCAGTTTCCTTTATGTAAACATTTCACTCTAATGGAACATTATACTCAGAACTTTGCTTCTGCAGACATACACGTATATGAATTACATAAAGATAGACCAATAGATAAATAGATATCTGGATTTAATAAACACTCACATTCTAACACTAATAGGCTGCTGAAGTTTTTCAGAGAAAGAGAGAGACTAAAAAGAAGTATAAAATATTGTCAAGGGTTTACAGATTGTAGGGACAGAACTGGAAGTACTCAGTATCAAAAGACTGAGGAGAGGGAAAAAACAGGGATGGAACAGTCTGATTCTACCTTAATAATTTTTGCAGTCTTGGTACTATAGATGGTGAACAAGTTAATAGTGATCACATACCCTACTGATATCTGTTCAGAGGGGAAACCACCACCCTAATCTAAAGACAGATTTGTTTATGATCCAAGAAAGAAGATGACTTCGGGTAACATTTTCAAGAGCTTTAAACTGTTTTCAAAGCAGCACAGGCCTTCAAGAGCCCATGTCTCATGGAAAGTTAATCAGGCGGAAGTTCCTAAGGAACTTAAATTATTTTATTTGTTTCCCTTTTATCCTCAAGAATTCTTGCAAGATGAGAGAATCTTTTTTTCTGGATTTCCATTTTTTTTACACGCTTTCTACCGATAAAAATATTGGCCGCCTTAAAATCAATAAAACTTGCCAGTTCTAGGTAAGCTTGAATCATATAGCAATTGAAATGGCCTGTCAGAATGATGCCAGATCATGCAACTCTCCTCCAAGGAGATGGGGAGGAAGGGAAGGGAATTCTACATTTGTTGTGGGCGCTCACAGAAGCCATCGGAAACTTTGCATGTACTTCAGAATTTAAGACAGCCCCGAGCAAGCAGAAGAAGGTGAGCTTCTCAAAAGCTGAGAGAGGTGAATTCAAACCAGAAACCTGGAGCTAAATGCTGTGGAAATTTAGATCCCACCTTTGTTGTTCAGGTCCATGTTTCAAACTAGCACTGTTGGTTACTCAAGTAAGGCCAACCCAACTATTGCCTCGAGTTGAGCCCCTTTTCCATTTTGCTTTGCAATCTTGGATTTATTTTCCTCCGTCTTTTTGGCTTTGTGCTGTATTCTTGGTCAGCTGATCACTTGACCAAATAAACTAAGGGCAGCTTTCTGGCTTCCATACTAGTGCGGGTTAGCTGTGGCTGCGTACATTTAAATCCACACTTTCCGAGTGGCTTAAGCTCTTGATTCACTTATCCTTCTGAAGTCACTTTACCAATCCACTCCATTTTGGGAAGCAGACCACCTCTGGGATCCCTGCTGGATCGTGCGGGGACACTTACACCAAGCAGCTCATACCTCTTTATCCAGATTTTTGTTCTGGGGTGGACTAGAAAAAATGTTTTTCACCACCGCAGAGGGCTGCAGTGCAGTGAGTAAAGCAGCCAGAAGAACAGTACAAATGGTGTGCACCACACACACAGGCATAGCATACTCTCCCACCAGGGAACTTGGAAATCCTGCATGCATGAATTGCCTTGCAACGGCCATTCGGCTGTCATTCTGTCAGGCCCATTTACAAATCGCATAACAGGTTTAATTTTGAAATCGCTCCCCCCTTTTTATTTTTGCTGAAATGGATTTACAATGAAAGTATTTGAAAAGGAATAATTATCTATATGAGCAACAGCAACACAATGGCTTCAGAATGAAGCTTGGGGGCAGGGTGGGTGAAGAGAAATGAGGCCTTTAAATCTGTTGCGATTTTATATTACATATACATCTACATAATATGCAGTCATAATTGCAAGGGGCTCTTTCATATGTGCAGTCTGAATTTTGGCTTTTGTTTTTATTATGTTAAATGTTAGTATAATTCCCCAGTCTTTTGATTGCATGTATCTTATATGAAATTATATTAAAAGATAAATTGACAACCGAAATTCATAAGGTTCCATGTAGAATTCCAGCCTTATTTATATTTTAAAAGGGTAGACAAACTCATTTATTGCAAGTATGGGATAGCTTGTTTTATGTGGTAGTGGGCCTGAAGATAAAGCTTTTTCTATAGTCTCTGTCCATTTCTCTCAGTGAATTGAATCCAGTCAAAGGTCAAACTGGCCAGAGGCACTTTTATTGTCATGGTAACCATGACTTAATCAAACAATCCTGAGATTCCAGGTTTGTGGGAACAGGCAAAGATCTGAAGAGACTGGAATTAATCAATCAAAGGGGGCAGGGAAGAAAATCCTAAGATATATGACTTATCCTTCCAAATCTATTACTCTGTCCTTAAACACACAAGAATTATGCCTGGGACAAAGCCTCTTTTCAGGCTGAATACCTCTGATTTTTGTTTTCTTGTCCTTTGCATCAAATTTCCTAACATACCTCTGTCCTACAGCAATCAAATCTCAACCCAGATTTAACCAGTAAGAGAGAAAGAGGAAAACAGCTACTTAGGGAAGATGAAGACTGTTTAACATAAAGCTACTTAAAAAAAAAATCCCTTCTATTTGAAAATCTCTCCCAAGTTTTATGGAAACAGCCTGTGCAGAACTACAGGCAATAAAGGATCTGTTAAGGCTACGCTGCTTTCTGGATGGTCATTTCTTCCTTGCATTTGCACCTCATGCTGGGTCTTGCTGGGACCCCAAAGCTATAACTTTTGCCTTCATCTAGAACATTTGGTTAGTTCAGTGTAATGTCCAATCTTTTGCAAATGACGTGGGGCATGGGTGACTGGTGCCTCCTGAGTCTAGGGGGGCACCAGCGGCCAATCACCGACCGGTGGGGGGGTCCCCCAGTGGCCGATAGCTGACCCCGGAAGCACTGGCAGCAGAACCAGAAGTGCCACCAGTGCTTCTCTCGGCACTCCCACTCCCTGGCCGGCATCAATCTCAGGGGGGCACTGGCTGGTGCTTCTCTCAGTGCCCCCACTCCCCAGGTGGCGTGGGCCAATCTCGGGGTGGGGGGGCATGTGCCCCCCCCATGTCCTTCCTACACATCACCTGGCACTGGTGTTTGAAGCTAACTTTGAGATGTACAGAAACGCTGGGCTCGGTTACTCTAGAACTCAAGGCACTCTGGGGCTAAAACTGTTCTTTTTAAATGCATTTCATTCATCTATTGTTTCCTTTCAGAAGCTGTTCTGAGGTCTCCTGGATGACATATTTTGCTTGTTTAGCTAGCATTTCAGCTGGAAGGCAAGGCTGAGCTGTGGGTCCTATTCTCCCATGCTAATAGGAATGGGAATGCATTGTAGTATATTTCCTTAGAGATATGGCTGGAGGCTCTGCCCTCATAAGCTAATACAAGCTCTGACTCCTAATACATTTAATCTGTTGCCTGGATCCTCTTGTACCCAGAGGTATTGGCATGATAGCTGATAATGTAGACAGAGGGTGCAACTAAACAAGACATTTACTGCAGAACCAACTAATGAGTTCTGCAGTAAAATGTCACTGTCTACATGGGCAGTGCTATTAGGATGGTCTAAATTTATTAACTCCACCATAGGCAGTACTGCCAGACACATGTACTATCTTATGGTGGAGTTATTTACTCTGCTGCAATGCTCGTGTCGATGCTGACAGGGCTGGCTGGGACATGAGGGTGCTGCAGTGCGGGGGCTGCCTTCAGCCCCACACTGAAGCACCCTCACACCCTAGCCAGCCAGCCCATCCACAACACGTTGAGCCAGGTCAGAGTTGTCCCAGGCTGGGGCCCCATGCCAGCTGGGGCTGCTTCACCCAGGCTGAACATGTTGTGGTTCTGGCCACACATGCAAATGTGGCACCCAAGAGCAATAAACTCTAGCACAAACTGCACCAATTTATTCAGCTGCATTAATTGCACATGTAGACCTACCGGGTGAAATCCAAGAAAAAAGAAAAAAGCCATGCACAAAAGGAGAAATATAGCAGGTAGCTTTGCTACATGGTTGACTGCACTAGCTGTGTACTTAGATAAATATGTACTTGTGTGTGTATACACTGTTAGGAAAGAACCAGACAGAATCTTGGGCTGAGTTTGTTCTTGGAGGATTCACTGAACAATCACAACATACTGAACTATATAATCTGTGATATATAGTCACAGAATAAGTGAAAAGATATTTGCTTTTGCTACTTCCTCCAGAACAGAAACAGATTGGTATATCTCTAGCTCAAATGCAGAGCAGGCAAAGTGTTCTATTTATTCAGTTCTGCAGCGAGTGCCACAGAAGACTTGCCCTATTAATGCTAAATAGGGAATACAGTGAATTCCACAGTCATGTTAATTACTTGCAAGTGCCAGATTTAGCTATTTAATAGCGATTATTGTAGGAAAAGGACTAGTGGTCTTCTTCCAGTTCCTACTGCACAGACAGATGTCCATGCAACAAAGCTGACTACCACACTTGGTCCCTTACTGATACAGTGGTTCACCAAGGACTGAATGATAACAGACTTAACTCCTTTCTCTCCTGTAAAGGAGTTGAGAATCATTTGTGCTAAGGTTGGACTAAGTTTCAAGAAAATGTAATGAGAAGGAAAAAGAAGGGCAGAACTCCATGGAGGGCCAAGAGTCAGAGCAGCAGAGGAGAGATGAAGAAGCAGTGAAGCAGTCATTGAAAAGATGAAAGGAAAGCCAGGGGTTGGAGCTAGGAGAGGGAAAGAGGGACCAATGGCAAAAGCAGCAGTGTGATGATCACCAAAGATAAAAGGAGGAAGAGAGGTTCCTGTGGAGTAGAAAGCGCAGAAGCCAGACAGGAAGGAATCAGAGATCAGAGTGCAGAGCCATCAGAAGACGACAACATGGCCCAGGAGTCTGGAGACAGAAGAATGGAAGCAGATGGGGGGAAGCTGCAGTCAGGAAAAGGCTTTTTCCAGGTTGTATCATACATGTGTCTGTTTTTAGGTGCAAAGAAAAGAGTTAAATGATTAGTAATAACTTATAAGGGAGGTGGAGGTGAGGGCACAAAGGCGTAGGGATAAGAGAGAGGGAGGGGTTAAGAAGGCACAGGCTCCAAGTAGAAGGAAGAGCTCTAGGACAGAGGAGGAAGAATTAAGGGGTGGCTACAGAGGGTAGAAGCTGAGGATGGAGAGGAGATCTTGTGAGCCTTTCTTGTCTTCCCTGCAGATAGATGGAAATCTACAGGGAAATCCAGGCCTCGCTGAAGTAGGAAATTTTGACACTGGCTTCAATGGGCCACATATTCACTCATTCACTGCTCACCATTTCAGTCCATGCAGCGTTTACATCTGAACTCACCTTGAGAAGCAAATGCCAGAGCAGAACTGACAGAGACAAACCACCTCCTTCTGCAAGGATACTGAGCACCCACATTTCCTCTCTGCCTTGCTGGGAGCAGCAGGCACTCAGCACCACTGATAAATGAGCCTCAAATCCTCTTTGCTCCTAATCTGTTGATCCCTACAAGACAAGAGATGAGGAAACTGGTGATATGAGGTAACCTGGGAAGGTTAAACTGTAGGTACCAGCATCACACATGACCTGTGCTAAAACAAAATGTCAATTCTCAAGGTGAAAGTCCCTTGAAGCCTCCCACTCTTTTGCAAAATTACACCCCAAATTAGCTTTAACTCTTGAGTACCATGATTCCTGAATGCTACCTTATAAGGTTAAAGCATTTAAATTATAGGAACAGCCAGGGGCAAAAAGAGGCCCATTTCAATTTGATATGTTGAGGTTTAGTGGAACGTCAGGCTGGGGGGTCTTAGAGCTCTTTGTGCCTTCCCTTCCCCTGACATGCAGAATTTGAGATGCTCTGAGGCCAAGGCCGTGCAGTAGTTTACTATATTTTTGGAGGGGTAGTAAGCTAGTAGTCTCCACAAGAGTGAAGCGCTAGGGCATTTCCTCACAGACCATGGGCTACATGCTGCCCTACTCACTACTTTGCAGGAAAGAATAAAAATGGGAAGGAAGGGCTACAAACATGTAGGGAATAGAGCGCTACCTCTGCAAGATGATCCCCCCTTTCCTCACAGCATGCAGAATCCCCTTAACAGGAGCTCCGCAGGCCTCTTTGCAGGAAAGATTTGGATCTGCGAATCAACTGCACTTCACATAAGGAGAGACTTCACAGGGTTTCTGAATGGGAATCCATGCAAAAACATTGCTTCCTAATGTGGGGGAGGATTATGAATGCATCAAGGCAACTCTGGTAATACCTACCTCTCAGGTTTCCTTGACCTGCTTCAGTTTGGTTTTAGGCCCAGGAGACTATACCAGTTATTGGTTGATGATCTCCTTCTGGAGATGGAAGAAGATCAAGTATCCATGCTGATTCTGTTAGAGCACATGAGTTGCCTTTGATATTGTTGACCACAGGTGTTGACACAGCTGTGGGCCCTGTCTGGGACAGACAGAATTGTGCTTTGACAGCTTTGTTCTTTTCTCAGGGGGTGTTGGCTGATTGCTCATCTGCCCCAAGGGCTCCTAGAGATAACAAGGAATCCTGTTGTCACCCTCCTGCTCAGTGCAAGTCCCCTGAGGAGGGAGGAACTGGAATGGTTTGAGCTGCAATGCCAACGTTATCTCTGCCCGTGTAAATAGACAACAGTGCAGTTAACTAAACTTGGATGAGAACTACTGGGCTGACCCTCAATCAAGAAAACACCGTAAGCAAGAAGTGACCAGAAGAACATGATGATGATACTAGCTCAGAGGATGTGTCCACCTCCTGTTATTCAAGTCTGGAATCTTTGGATCTAATTGAACCTTCAGCTACGTCTGCATTTTCCCATGGAAACGCTGGCCAAAAGTAATATTTTCCCCTTTGATGTTGTTTGGTGAACCTTTCTTTATGGATATGGAGACTTTACCGTAGTTGTCCATGCCTTTGTCATAATGTCACCTCTAGATAGGATCACTGCAAGTGTTTAGCCTGAAGCTATTCTGGAAGCCCATTTAGACCTCTACTAAGCTTTGATCCAAGACAATATTCTCACTCAGGAGAACATTTAATAACATGGCTTTAAATTAAGTATATACTTTAGCATTGTTTTGATTAGGGATCAATGTCTGTATAGATAGATCCTGTCCATTTTGAGAGAACAATCTTTTTCCACTCCAGGACAGAGATTATCTGGAAGGTTTAATCTGACTCTTCCTTGATTTGAATGTGTAAAGTTTGGGGATGCTTCCTGGGAGAGGGTCCTTGACTCTGAAATTCTCTTCCTTCCTTGGTCTGATGGTTTTCAGGAAATATTGCAAGGCCTCTGTGTTTAGCTAGTCTTTCTCTAAGGGGATGATTTTTATGGAAAGGAGGGCTGAGGGCTTTCTATATGCTAGAGGACTGATCTTCTTAACAGATAACTGGTGCTTGGTAGTGAGCACTGTGCATCATACTTGTACCTAGAGGCCTGCCATTTGTCCTTCTTGATTAGTTGAAAGGTAAGATCTTTGGGGCAGGGACCATCTCTCACAATGTGCTTATAGTGCCTAGCACAATGAAGCCCTGATCTGGGTTGGGGTCTCTAGGTACTGCTGTCCTACAAATAATAATAATTGGACTGATGGATCATGCCTGGTTAACTTCAAAGGAAGAGGAGCCCCCTTGGGCTTTACCCTGCACCTTAATTTGAGGAGTACCTTTCAGTTTACTCTAGACTAAGCCTTTCTGCAGACTGCTGCCTTTTATTTTGCTATCTGGAATGATAGCAATAATATTAATAGCAGAAATCTTACTGTGCGGGGAACCAAATCAGGCCACAAAGAGGGTCTTTTTGAGCTCTCTGGCTGACTTACTATCTCTTCTCCCGAGAAAACTCTCCTAGGTTTACTCCAGCAATTAATCTGCATACATTTTTTCTATGTCAGTATAAACTATCATATCTGTGAGTTGTCCCTTTGGCTCATCCCCACCTTTTGGAATGATGCTGGAACCTTCAGGCACTAGCCAAGGTCCCATCCACATCATAACAAAAAAAGGCAATGATGAAAGTCTTGGGCATGGAGGTTTAAAATCTACCCCCTGAGCCTTATTCTTTGTTGACATTGGGTGACCTTTTCTTACAGGGTTTTCCTCTTTGTAGTAAATTCCCTTTCAAGCCTTAAAATGCAGTGAAACTTGCAAGCAACTGTTCAAAGGACCAGCACAAATCAACTGCCTTGTAAAGGTGGGTCAAGCAAAATTCATATGGGAAACCTTAAACACACAATGAAGCAGTCACTTCAGAAAAGGGGTTCCTTAATATACCCATCTCTTTGTACAGTGTATTGTTTTACCAGGAAAGAGGTTCCCAAGGCTGCGAGGCTTGTATTTTCAGAGATGCTACCTTCCCCCTGACTTCAGACTAGCATGGCTAACTACTTCCCTCAGCTGTTAAGAGAGTTTGCTTCCTTGTTATAGTGATACCTCTCAGTCGCCGCAGTTCAGAGCCCCAGTAAAGTCACATGATTTAGAGCTCTGATTGGAAGACTGCCATTTTTTAAACAGGAGCATAATGAATAATAACTATCAAGTAACAAAACAGGAAAAAAGAAAAGGATTGGCAATGCTGCCTGAAGGACCTGGGTGCTCAGTTGCAAGGCTGAAAGAGAATATTTCTTAGACACTAACATTTTCAGTTTCAAAATCTGAAAATTGATAGGAAATAGGAATTAGGAATACTTTAGATTACTTTGGAAAGCTTTCCCATAGTGACCAAAAAGTAAAATTAAAACTGATATATCCAGTTACTCTGGTCCTATTTTGCAGCCCTGGGCCCATCTACATGTGCAACTAATGCACAACACTGCACCAGAGTTTATTGCTCCCAGGTGCTGTGTTTTAATGTGTGCCTGGGACTACAACTTATTGAGCTGGGTCAGAGCAGCCCCAGCTGGCAGGGGGCCCTGGGTGGGTCAGCTGGCTGGGGCACTAAGGTGCTCCAGTGTGGGGCTACCCAGTAGGCCTGTGCAAAGCAGTTAGTATTCGCTTCAGATTCAGATTCAGCTGATTCAGGGGACAGTGATTCGATTTGGTGATTTGAATCACTGTCCCAAATCTATTTGGCTGAATCTGATTCAGAGATTCAGCTGCTGCCGAATTGGGCCGAATCTCCTCTGAATCTACTCAGCACCCAAAGCTTTGCACAGCCCTACTAGCCAGCAGGCAGCTCCCATGTTGCAGCACCCTCATGTCCTAGCCAGCCCTGTCAGCATCTACATGTGCATTTCTGCAGAGTAAAAAACACTGCAGGATAGTACTTGTGTTTACAAGAACTAACCTACAGTGGAATTAATTAGTTTACTCCATCCTAATAGCACTACACATAGATGCTGAGATGGTTACTAGGGCTGTGCAAAATTTCACCAGCTGTTTCAATTCGACACTGTTTCGACTCATTTTGAGCTCGAAACAGCAAAATAGAATTGAAACAAAAGGCTTTGAAACAGCCCCAGAACAAAAGGAGGCTAGTTGAAACATTTCAAAATGTTTTGAGTTTCAAAGCCAGCATCAAGGTGGTGGGAGACAGGGGAGAACCAGGGCTGGGCTCCCAGCAGCAGCCAGGAGCACAGCCCTGGCTCTCCCTATCTCCTACCACTGGGCTGCGGGAAGCTGATCACAGTTGATCACAGCACAGCTGATCACTGAGCCCAGGCTCAGTTCCCCTCCCAAGCACTGCAGTTGGGCTGAGGGAAGGAACTGAGCCCGATTGCTCAGTTCCCCTCCCCAGCCCTATGATCCAGCTGGGGTGGGAACTCAGCATTCCCTTCCCCAGCATGATGGTCGAGCAAAACAGCGTCAAAACAGCCTCACTGTTTCGACAGAGCAAAATGGAACAGCTGTTTCAACTCAAAATGAAATTTAAAATAAAATGCTGTTCTGTTCAAACCTCGAAACTGAAGTCAAAACAGAACAGTGCCGTTTTGCACAGCCCTAATGTTTACCGTGGAATGAATTAGGCAACTCTTCAGTAAACCTCTGGTGAAGACACGCCCCCCCCAGATAATAAATTATTCCATAATTAATGCTATTGAATCAAGGAGACAGCTCCTCTAGAAAGTATTTGCTGTTTATAAGTACTGGTAAAGACTTGATAATATAGAATTAAGGTCTCTGATTTTATATTGAGGATAGGTTCAATTCTGAATACTATGCCCTGTGGACTGTCGCCTTTAATTCACTCTACTAATTAAGAAGTAGAGATAAGATCAAGACACAAAATACAGATCTGGACCAGATTTCAAATACCTCGAAGCTCAAGCATGTCCACATTTGGGGTTTTGGTGTGCTACCATCTCACTTAAACACTTTAGCAATCAGTTGTTTTATTTGTGTGAAAAACTGTGCCATCCTACTAATGTCCAGTGTGAATATTCTTCATTGGTTTCGGTGGGAACAGGATCAGGCCTCTGCTCACTAATTTCTTCAGACAGCTAATAATATGTAAAACCAACCCAGATTATTGGAGAATTGTGAACAGCTTCTTCTCTAGAACCACTTGATAAGGAATGTCTCAACCTATAAGTGCACAGAGGAGTCAAGATGCCAAGAAGACTGGGAATGTTTTCTTTGGCAGTGCTTGTAACCAGAAGATGGGACTGCAGAATCTTTGGCACCGTTACTTGAACTTTTTCCTGAAGAATCACATGGAGAAATTCTAGGAATCTCTTTAGCTGATGGAAAGAGGAATGGTGCAGCATCAGGATCCCAAACTTTTGAATGCACAGGCTGCATTAGAAAGAATCAAATTTATTTCTGCAAGAGAAAATACCTGATGACTGAATGAAAGACAAAGTGTTCCCTGCAAAAAGCCCCGTTCTGAATTTTCTCAGAGAATCTAAGAAATTCTACCTGCCTGCATTAGGATTACAAACCAACCACCATGGGCAGAAAAAGAGAATTGAACTGAGTTTAATTCTGATCTCATTTATGTCAGTCTGTAAACCTGGAGGAACTCCACTTAAGCCAATGAAATGGCACTGGTTTTGATGTAAATGTGTGGAGTAGATGAGCTTGGAATCAGACTCCTGGCATTAGGAAACATCCAGGCAGGAAGCCGCATCAAGCTGCTTTTGAGGAAATCACACTTTTCAGATAAATATTGGTCAGCTGCAAACATTTTTCTCTCCAGGATGTGTGTGCTTTCCCAATGTTTAGAATAAAAATGTAGTGCTAGGAACCAGGGAATATAGTTTTCACATATTTGATTACTTCAGCATTAAAGCAGCATGATAATATTAGTGGTAGCCTTTAACATGAACTTTGTTCTATAACTTCCAGGCTTCAAAAACTAATGAGGAGCAAAATTGAAGAAAAATATGTCTTCCGACAAGCTGGTCTTCAGCACCTTTTTAATGGATAACAGATTTTGCCGTCGTCACATATCACTTTGAATATATTATGACAAGACATGCAGGATAATATAATGCATTGTCTATGAAATCTGGTGATGGATATATTATTCAGTGCATTTCTCCTAAATGTGGTAGAGGATGAATTAGTTACATGGGCTTTTATATCATTTTCTACAAAGGGGCTGTATGTTTATGAAAATATATCCAGGATCTTCCATTGCTCACAGTGTAGCTTAGTACTCTGACGTCCATTTTGCAGCTGGTTAACAAGCAGTTTCTGATGGTTCAAAACAAAACTGGCTTAGTACTTTATATGCTTCTATGACCTTGGAAAGTAAAGTATCTAAGGAAGAGATTTTCAAGTGCTCAGTACCCACAATTGAAGCCACATTTTCCAAAGAGCTTAGTTTCCAGTAAGGCACCTGCAAAAGTGCTAAATATTTAGAAAGGTTCTGTATCCAACAACTCCCACTGGGTAATTTCTAGCCAGATTTTCAGAAGGTTCAAGTCTCAGGTGAGCACTTAAATTTCCATATTTCCAAAAGGTTTTGTGACCAATGAACATACAACACACTGAACTCTTTTGAAAATCTGTCTACCCAGTTTTGCACTGTGCTGGAAACCAAGCTCTTTAGAAAGTCTGCCCCAAGTAGTAGAGTGAACTTGATGTACTTTTTACCCAGAGGCAAATCCTAGTTGGTTGTTCTCTCCACTTACTCTCGACTGGATGTTTGTCTCTTTCAGAGGATGGTTAACTCTCTGTGCTTCAGAGAGTGCACTTGGGACAGCCTTTGGGATGCATTAATTTGATGTTTTTGTACAGGGAGAACAAGGTCTTGAGACAGCTGCAGATCCAAAACTTAAAACTTAAGAGGGATAAAATGAAGGTGTATGCATACACACAGATCAGCACAACAGTTCAGGAGAGGTTGGTCAGCTGGACTGTTACTAGTTTGCATATTGACATAACGAATGCAGGTGCCCCTTCAGCAAGCATGGCTATTCCTTTGATCTTCCATTGCTGAGTGTCCTTTCCCTGGTAGGTGTATTCATTTCCCCTCTAGCCACTCTTCCTGCAGTATTTTTTTAACTTTTCAGTTGAGAAATTATATCTACAGCTTTTCAAACATTCCTGAAGACTTTATACTGCTGTGTACATTTCTCCAATCAAATTCATGGATGGCTAAAACCTGAAATGACCTAGGAACCCTGTCATTTTTCCCCCACTTATCCAAGCAATGATATATCTTTCTCTCCCTCTTGATTAGCTTTGTAGCATACTCAGATTGTACAATGAGCTGGACATCACCTCCTTTAGTTTATCTGTAGGGTCTCATCATTAGTGTTACTCCTATAGTAACCCCTCTCTGAATCATTGCTTGTGTATGTGTAGTAGACATATCAACTAACTGGCCCTTTCTTTCTTCCTTTTTCCATCTCTTTTCTGAAACAGTGGTCATTTCTGTTGATACTCTAATGGCACATCTACTCATGCATTTGATCTGAGTTCAGTTTACTGGCAAGTAAACTGCTTGCGAGTAAACACTCCCAGGCAGGTGTCTCCATGTGTAGAGATTTGGCAGCAGATTTGTTGCTCTTAGCAGCAAACTGGTGCCACTTCCCATGGTCCTGCAAAAGGCCCCTGCACCACCAGGGGGAGCTCATCTTGAAAAGACAGCTCCACTCTGTGCTCCCTGGCCAGCCACTTCCCTGGCCAGGATTAGGGTGCACAACATAGGGGCAGCATGCGACAACTTACTCCTCGCTGCCTCTGTCTCCCCGCATCATGGCTGCTCCAGCCCCTGTCCCTGGCAGCAATGACCAGCACTCTGGGCTCCTGTTGGCTACCATGCTGGCCCTGCCACCATGACCATTGGCTGGCCCAGGTCCATCTGGGCCTGCCTGGCTCCCCCATGTGCAGTGGCTGCCTGTCCAGCCACAGCACGTCATCCCAGGGCTGCCGCCACCATGCAGCTGCTGCCTGGACCCCACTGAGATGGCCAGACCCCAGCAGGAATGGCGACAATGGTCTGCTGAATGTCACCGCCGGGGCTGCCCTGACCTTCCTGAGCCCCCAGCCCCACTGCCTCTGGGCCTGCTGGGCCAGGCAGGACTGGTGGCTGCATATCATCCAGCAGACCTGGGATGACAAGCAGTGGCTGGAGACATCCTGGATGAGCAAGGCAACCTTTGGGGAGCTCCTAGAGCAGCTCTGACCACATCTGGAGCAGCAGGACATCAACTTACGGCCGCCCCTCCCCATGGGCACCTGGCTGGC
>NW_017728921.1:14864801-14941286 GCF_001723895.1 Crocodylus porosus | reverse complement strand
GTCGGGGGGACCAGCAGGCACTGGCGGAGTCCCTGTTCCCCCGAGCACTGCCAGGAGTGACCAGGAATAACAGTCACAAGCTGGCAGAGGGTAGATTCAGATTAGACATCAGAAAGCACTACTTCACTGTCAGGGCAGCTAGGATCTGGAACCATCTTGTAAGTGAAGTAGTGCTGGCTCCTACCCTGGGGTCTTTAAGACAAGGCTAGATAGTCACCTTGCTGGGGTCGTTTGACCCCAGTACTTTTTCCCGCCATGGCAGGGGGTCAGAGTTGATGATCTGCTCAGGTCCCTTCTGACTCTACTAACTATGAAACTATGAAACTATGAATCTCATTGGGGTGGGCAAGGCCACTGCCAGGTAGACCATCCTGGACGTGTGTGGTGCCCTCCAGGCCATGCTGGGGAATACACTGCTCTGGGTGCACAACCCCCTGGCAATGATGGCGGGTTCTGTGTCCTGGGATTTCCCCAGTGCATTGGGGCCCTGGACAGGACCCACATTCCCATCACCTGCCCACCCCATGGCAACCATCCCTACTACAGCCGGAGAGGCTTTCACTCCATGGTGCTCCAAGCCATTGTGGACCACTGTGGTGCCTTCATGCATGAGTGCCGGCTGGGCAGGCAGTGCCCACGACACCCACATGTTCCTCAACTGCACCCTGCCAGGCCTGGTGCAGAACAGCTGCTTCATGCCAGGGATGCTGGACCTGCACCTGGATGCTGTGGTGGTCCCACCCCTCCCCATCAGGGATCCCGCTTATCTGCTCCTGCTCTGGCTCATGCAGCCCTCCACCAGCCAACTGGACCCCCACCCAGGCCCATTTTAACCGGTGCCTGGGCCAGACCCATGCCCTGGCGGAGTGTGCCTTCAGCCATCTCAAGGGACACTGGTGCACCCTCACTGCCTGCCTTGAGTTTGCTGAGGACAATCTCCCCTGGGTCAGGGTTATTGTCATAGCCTGCATGCTGCATAACATCTGTGAGACTTGCGGGGAGCTCTTCCCTGAGGCCTGGGTGGAGAAGGCATGGTGGGTGGAGGACACCTGACAGCAGGAGCACCATCTGTGATGGCAGTGATAGTGATGGCCCCCCCTTGCTGAGGTACCAGCTGAGCCGCACACCCGCCACCAGGGTCCAGGGAACTGGGTGCAAGAGGTGTTGGCCACCTCCTCATGACCTCCCTGCTGTAGCCTGCCCGGACCACCACCCACCGACCCCCCACCCTTCCTACTCACCCCCAGCACCATGCTAACTACGGAAACATCTCAGAAGAACAAGGTTTATTCCCCTCACATCAAACAGACTCCCCTCTTCCCTGCCACCCCAACAAATAGAGTCCCCCACTCCCCTACCTCCCAGAAACACAGAGCTCCCCTCTCCCAGTCCAACAACAGAGCCCCTGCACCACCCAACATTAAAACACCTTCTTCTCTGTGCAAACTCTTTATCATATGCTTTGTGTACCATCCCAGGGTGGGGAACCACAGGATGGAGATGCCTAGGGGCCAGAGCCCAGGCAGAGATGGTCAGCACCCCAGCCTCTGGCTATTCCCCTGCAGATGCATGCACCAGGGTAAGCCTGAGGAAGACATCACAGCTGGCATTGATGCATTTCTCAGCATGTGAGCAGCCTGTACCCACCTAACTGAGGGGGCATGGTCTGCTCAATAAAGTTTTGCACTGTCTCCTGCCTCTCTGTGTGCTGTTGGGGAGGGAACCCAGGGCCAGGGTAGTGTGGCTGGGTCAGGCAGGAAGCGGGGGAGTGAGTGTAGGGGTAGGGACAGGGGCTGAGACAGGGAGGGCCCTCCCCACAGTGCAGGGCTTACTACATGGCCAGGGCTGGCGTGGCCAGCAGCTCTGCTTGGTCCTGGTGCATCTACATGAGATGCCAGGGGCAGGGGGATTGCTGTCAGTTGCCACATAAAGGGCATGGACTTGTGGGCAGTCCCCGACTGATGGTTGTGGTTGGTGATGGTGACCCACTGTGCCCACAAGGCCATGATATTTATGCAGCACTGCCATGCTGACCGGTTGTGTTCGCAGTCCCACATTTGGCTGATAGCCTCCCGTGCCCATCCCATGCAAACTGGAGCTGTACCTCTGCCTTGCCCCACAGTACCACAAGGTTGCTAGCTTCCTCCATGCCCCAGTTGGGGCCCTGGGTGGTGAGCACTGGTGTCAGTGATGATGAGGTCATTGGGGCTCCCATCTCAGGTCTCCAGGCCTCTGTGCAGGTGTCCCTGTGCTGCCAGGCCTGGGCAGCTGCCTGCAGTGCCCAGCACAAGGACACAGAGCAGGACTGGCAGCCACACAGTGAGGCAATGCCCCATAGCACCTGCTGGAGGTGGGCTGCAGGCAGCTGGAACTGGCCCTGGTGGCCAGGAGCTGCCTGCAGCTGGGCCTGGGTGTTGGTAGGCCTAGCACAAGCCTGCAGCACCCTGCAGGCCTGGACAGCATGGGCCTGGCAGCCACATTGCACTGCAGTAGCAGACAGTGGCACTGGGGTGCAGGCAGGCTAGTGTGGCTCAGACTGCCTGTGTGTGCCCCAGGGCTCAAAATGCCTGCAGACCTTTAAGGGCCTGAGGCTGGGGCAGCCCTGGGGCAGGAGAAGCTCCCAGCCTGGAACCCTGTGCCTGGCCTCAGGCTAGCTGACAGGGAGCAGATTTGCTCCTGGTTGGCATCTACACATGCATTACTGCACATTAACTACTCACAAGTACATTTTCTACTTGCATTTGCAGGGAGCAAATTTACTCATGAGTAGCATGATTTACTGCACAGTAAGCATGCACATGTGTAGGCATGCACGCTTACTATGCATTAACCTACGCTACTGCATAGTAAAGCGTCTCATGTATATGCACCTTAATAGTGCAATGTCTGTCATAGCTACTATTGTTAATATCATTGCATTATGAAGTACCTTCGAACAGAGACATTCTGTATGACATAATGGAAACAGTAAAGCCACAATTAAAAAATCCCTCTCTCAAAATGTAGGCAAGTACCAACAGACGAGGGAGCGGACCAAACAACTGTCATTGCTGAGAGATCAGGAAAAACTGCCCACAGGATTCCCCAAATGTTTTCAGCATGCCCCTAGGCAAAGTCAAAATAACTTTCTTTGGCTTTGAAGTCTTTCTCTTTATCCATTCCAAAATGGGACCTGCTATCTTGTGCTTTTAAGTGCAGGGCAGGTTTCAAAGTTTTAAACCTCCACTGACCCCAATTTTTGTCCTGCTCCCTGTAATGTAGCCCCTGATTCTGGAGAGGGTGTTCCCTTTTCATAGGCAGACAGGGTTCTGTGGGTATATGTGATATCTTTTATTAGACCAACTAAATCATTGGAAAAATTGTTCCCTTTCCATATTTATTTCAGACTCCTTAAAGTTATTACTTAATTTTATTTTCTCTATATTGCATTATGCAAGTTGCTGCTTATCTTTAACTATTATTCTTTATCTATTGTTCTCCTTTCACAAAATAATAATATTTTATATTATTTTAGTGCTTTCACCACAAAAATTCAAACAGCTTTACAAACCCCTTAGGATCTTGTCAGGATTATTCCCCTGCCCACAGAAATGCAGCTATGTCAGGGGTGGAATGCAGGAGCTACCTAACTATGCACAACTTCACTGCTCAACAATCCGGAATAGGAAGTGAAGGCTATTTCACTGACACTGAAGTGTGGATTAAATTAAGTAGGCAGAATGTACTTCCAATAGGGACTGAAATTTGGCTGAGATGGAGGGATTAGTACCTTTCCTCTAATGAAAATGGCAGTGAATCTCCAGTGACTACAAGATGTTAAGACCTCTGTTTTGCATCTCATTTGAAAAACTTTAATCATCACTGACCACTTCCCTTTCCCCCCCCGCCCCACTGCACAATTTTATTTTCAGCCGATTTGATCACCTTTCTGCAAGTTTTCTTCCTCTTCTGTGGCTGCTAGCTCAGAGAGTGAATCAAACTTGTCAAAATAGGTTC
The DNA here is from genome assembly GCF_001723895.1 of Crocodylus porosus. Lineage (NCBI taxonomy): Eukaryota > Metazoa > Chordata > Crocodylia > Crocodylidae > Crocodylus > Crocodylus porosus. Next base: position 14,937,290 of record NW_017728921.1, on the reverse strand, counting down.
TTTCCAGCAATCTCTTTGTCTCTTGAACTGTCCCTGCTGTAATAATTATTTTCATCAGTGACCAGTAACTGAGGTGCTATTGTAATGTGAACCACACGTGACTAGAGAGGTTATCAACCAAGTGTGATGGCATGGACCTAATCTCCCTCCCATTCCCAAACCTATAGCATGCCTCTGGCAATGAATGACAGCAAGTGTTTTAATAGAAAAGTGATATTAGGAGAATACTTGTAGGCTAGCTCCTCAATTGGGGTCAACTGGAAATGTTCCCATAGATTCAGCACCCATGCCCTTCTGCTGCTCGGTGTCCTTTGCCTCCCTCTCCCCTCATTTCCTTGCCACTGAGTTTCTTGCTACAGTAGGCCTGCTCCCTCTGTCTAGGACTCATAGCACTGGAGTACCTTGGCACTTCCTGACAGCAGCAGAACTAGCTCAGCTAGTTCTTCATGAGGGACATACTTGGTTCTCTGCTTCCTTGAATATAGTCCTGAAGCCTCATTACATCCATGGGACCAGATTCCTTTCCAGTCTCATGGGTGGCTTCTCTTTCCTCATCTTTGGTTATACAGTAAGCACCGCCAATGAGGAGCAAGACTTGCTCCTTTTTCTGGTCTCCAGAAAGAGCCTGGCCACCTTCACAAGCAAAGAAAGCAAGCACAATTTGGCCTATTTTGTCAGTGGTAGTCAATGCCACTAGTGTGAGAATTCAAGAAGTGCTATAATGGGCTTGTTCCCTGCCTTGCTATTTTCACTGGCTTCCAGGTCATCATCAATGTCCTCATTTAAACATCCACATTGGCTAGTGGCAGACCTGAAAAAAAAATCCAAAAACTAGTGCTTTACTGGAAGAGGAAGTGAGTTAGTTTGACCCAGCTCTCCAGCATCTATATGGATCAGGTGCTTCAGTAGGGCTTTTGGGCACTTTTATCTAATAGTTGATTCAATCAGCTATTAGATAAAAGTGCCAAAAAGCCCTACTGAAGCGTCAAGTTTATACAGACGCTGGGCAAGCTGGGCAAAACTAACATGATGCCTCTTTTGGAATTGCACTGTGCTCAGCGTGGGGGTGCACCAAGCTGAAAATAAAGCACCGTTTTGCTTTGGTTGGTTTTTCACATCTGTAAGCAGACATTATTCCCTTCATCTGCTCCTTTGGCCCTTCTTTCATGTTCTCACTCCTTTCTTGCTTTTCCCCATTTCGGACATATTCATAAGATCATAGGAAAGTAGAGCTGGAAGAGACCTCACAAGGTCATCTAGTCCAGCCCCCTGCTCAAGGCAGGATCATCCCTGACTAACCCATCCCAGCCCAGTATCTGTCTAACCTGCTCTTGACAATGTCCAAGGATGGAGATTCCACAGTTTCTCTAGGTAGTTTGCTTCAATGCTTGACCCCTCCCCCCACCCCAAGCCAGAAAGCTCCTCCTTATCTCCAACCTAAATTTCCTGTGATGCAGCTTGAAACCATTGCTCCTAGTCCTGTCCCCTATGGCCACAAAGAATAGTCTATCTTCACCCCCCCTTTAATTACTTTTCAGGTATCTGAAGGCTAAATAACCCTACTGCTTTCAGCCTGTCCTCTTCAGTAGTGCTTCTCAGGTGTCCAGTCATTTTTGTCACTCTCTGCTGTACTCTTTCCAATCTGTCCACATCTTTCTTGAAGTGTGGGGCCCAAAACTGAACACAGTGCTCCACATGAGGCCTCACCAATGCTGAACAGAGTGGAAGAGTTACTTCCCTTGATTTCCAAGTGACACTCCTGTTAATACAACCCCATATACTGTTGCTGGGGGGGGCATTGCAGCAAGAGCACACTGTTGGTTCATTTAGCTTAGGGTCTGCTTTAACACCCAGGTCCTTCTCTGCACTACTGCAGACCAAGCAGTCATACTCCAGTCTGCATTTGTGCATGCAAGTATTCTGTCCCAAGTGCAGAAGTTATTGGTTCTTGTTGAATTTAATCTGGTTGATTGAGGACCATTTTCCCAGTCTATCCAGGTCATTCTGGATCCTAGCCATACCCTCCAGAGTGTCTGCAACTTCACACAACTTAGTGTTATTCACAAATTTGCTAAGTGTGCACTCAGTCCCATCTTCCAAATCATTAATGAAGATGTTAAACAATACTAGACCCAGGACAGACCCCTAGAGAGCCCTGCTTGATACTTCCTCCCAGCTAGACATTGGTCTATTACTCACTGAGCATGATGGTCCAACCAGTTATGTATCCACCTTACCGTACTTTAATCTAGTCTGTATTTTGTGAACTTGCTAATGAGAATGTCATGGTAGAAAGTGTCCTCCATATATCACATCCATTGCTTTCTTCCCATCTACAGAGTCTACCTTATAATAGAAGGCATGACTTGCTCTTAGTGAATCCATGCTGGCTGTTCTTGATCATCCTGTTCTCCTTTAGGTGTTTCACAATAGATTGATTCCTTGAGGATCTGCTCCATGATCTTTCCAGGTATCAAGGTCAGACTGATTGGCCTATAATTCCCTGGATCCTCCTCCTTCCCATTCTTAAAGATAGGCACTGTATTTGCCCTTTTCCAATCATCATGTTTGGCCTATCATGTTTACCTTAATCTAAACCACAATACCTTTTGTCCACAACTTGTTTGTCCATATTTGTCCCTAATTCTAGCAAGGTCTCATATTTATTCATGGGTATGCAGCTCACACAACCCTTGTGAAAATATCTGATTTTTCTATGAACATTCCCCCTTTTTCTTCTGTGTTTTTCCATTGCTTTTGCCATTGTGTTTCACCCACATTCTTCTAATATTTTCCCTGCTTAGACTCACCATTGTTGTTTTACTCCATTTGGTTTCACTTCAGTCCTGTTTTAACTATTTAGATTGTGGTCTTTCTTGCTTTCCTGTTTTCTTCTAATTCTCCAGCCAGGCCTGTTCTGTTACTTAAACCTAAGTAAAAATTGCTCTCTGAGCTACAATGCTGCCTTCATGTTTCTCCGAAAAGCTGAAAATGTTTCTCAAGAGTCTTGGGGATTGAAGTCAATGGGGTACCTGTGTGCTTAAAGTTGCACACATGGATAAGTGCTTTGTGGGTTGGGGCCTTAATCTTTTTTGCTATTTTGCTGTGTATTTGGGAAACAGCCACAAGAAGTTTATTTTGAAGCAATGATGAGACACTGAAGTTACACACACACACACACACACACACACACACCCCTACAGAACCATATCTAAAAATTTAGGAGACTACGTTTTTTTCTATAAAAGATGAGGATACTCTTTGGTCAGTCTTATATCTGCCTACTGCTGGTTCAATCAGACATTAGTATGACACCAGTTTTCTGGAATTAAGTCACCAATAAATATCCACAATATTAAGGGTCAGTTATGGATAACTGTGTTGGGTAGAAGGAAGAATTATACAGTGAAGAAAGAATGCCATGAAAAAGTCTGAACTATACCTCTGCAAGTTCATTGCAGATTTGGTGACAGGCCATTTTGTTGTAGTTACCCAGACCTCTACTCAGTGTAACCATCTAATGAAAGGGTAAAGCGGGGTCGAGCTTTCATGTTGAGAGCACTAGCTATCCTTTTCTTGTACTTCTCCATACTGGCTGTGTCTACATGAGACGTTGACTGCACAGTTGTTACTGAGCAGTCACTTAGTATTTGTATACACAAGTACTAAATGACTACACAGTAACCAGAGTTACTGTGCAATAGCATCACCGACCAGTTTTTAGGTGAAGTTGACTGCACAGTAGCTCGTTATTACTGCGCAGTAGCATTGCATCATGCTTCATGACACACAACGCTACTGAGCAGTAGTAACAACCTACTGCGCAGTCAGTTTCTCATATAGATGTGGCCACTTAGATACAAATAAGAATCCTTTCTGTATTTCAGAGAACAAATCTATGACAAACTTTTTGCTTACAATGCATAAGTTTATTTTAAAATATAACATATATCTTAAAAGTGATCTCTTCTTGGATTCCTGTTTTGAATACCCCAGAGTTGACAATAGTCCTGTATAATATTAATAAAATATTGCTTAGCAATTTTTTTCAATCAGTCAGAAAAATCAAAATGTATTATGAAAAAAGTCACTCAAGCCTAGAGAGTCCATTGGGCTCGTGTGACTAAGGCAGCTAGTTTCTATAACTAATGGCACTCAAGAGACCAATGTGACTAGCATCACATGTGTCTACTTTTGAGTCCCTGGACTAAATGACTAGGTACCCATTTACAGCTGGGTCGCCAGGAGACAATGTTTGGTGTGAGTCTGAAGCAAGGCTCAGACTTGTTCCTCTGCAGCTGCTGTGACACACTTTAATGTCCCTCCTACCACACCCCTTGGTCATCACTGCTTTTTTTTTTACCAGAATCTTTGTCACTGCTTTTATCAAGGGTGTCCAACTCGTTTGGTCATGTGGTCTGGATGAGTGGTGCAGGGCTGGTCTGTGGGCTGGATTGAGCCCAAAGTGGGTGCTATGTGCTGCAAGTGTCCCAGAGCAGCCAGTCTGGGATCACGTTGCATGCAGCACCTGCTCCAGCCACTCCAGGACTGCACCACATATGGTGCCCACTTCAGCACAGTTGTGGTCCATGCTGGATCCAGTGAGTGCACATCCCAGAGTGGCTGGAGCAGGTGATGCATGTATTGTGGCGCCCAAACTGACCACTCCAGGACCATACCAGTCCCAGATGTGCATTGGCTCTAGCGAGGAGTAGATGTGCAGTGCCATGTGTGGCATGGCCCTGGAGCAGGCACCGCATAAAGCACACAGGGCCCATCCAGTTTGTACCACACGCTGCCTGTGGATCAACTCCAAGACCCATGGTCAGTACCGAGGGCTGGATGATATGCTTCATGGACCACATCTGGCCTGCAGGCTGTATCTTTGATATCTCTGGCTTGTATTAAGATTTCTGGGATAGATGAGATGTCAGAAATTGAAGCTGGAATGAAGATGGTCAACTGTTTGGAGAAAGGACTGCCTTTTTAATTCTGTTTTTGCTCTGCATTTAGTACAATGGGGTTTCTTGGTCTGCAACTGGCTGCTTTAGGTGCTAACACAATATGAATCATAAAGAACAACAGCCATCCATCAAATGCAATCTGTTCAAATGGTGTAATATGTAAATACAAAATCAAAAACCTTTTTAATATACTTTAATTTTTTTTAAATATTTTTTTCACTTTGATGGTACAGTGTCCAGAAAGGCTGAAAAAATGTTGTCTTCTTCATTGGTTTTCTCTTCCTCACTGTCAAGTCCTGGTTTCTTCTGAGTGTTTCTTATGGAGCAAAGTGCAACCTGGTGCTAACCTGCTGGCTTCATTGTTACCTATCATAATGCAGTCAGAACACTTCTGGCAACTGGGTTAGTTCTACCATAAAGGTAACACTCCTTTGTGCAGGAGACCGAGTTTTTTCCATAAAGATAATGGTCACAGACTATTCTCTGTGGCCATAGGGGACAGGACTAGGAGCAGCAGAGGAAATGTAGGCTGGAGATAAGGAGGAACTTTCTATGAAGGTGGTCAGGCACTGGAACAAGCTACCTAAAGAAACTGTGGAATCTGCATCCCTGGAAATTTTCAGAACAGATTAGACAGACACTTGGCTGGAGTGAGTTAGTCAGGGATGATCCTGCCTTGGAGCAGCGAGCTGGACTAAATGACCTTGTGAGGTCCCTTCCAGCTCTACTTTACTATGATCCTAGGATTTAAGTGTTTTGTCTAGTATTTATTATGTTCATATTCTGTCATCTTCTCCACAGGGGGAGAATCGTGCATGCAATACAGTGTTTTGGGAAGCTCTGTGTAAAAGGTAAAAAAAGTACTACCAAAACAAAATGCTATTGGAGACACTCCTGGGTGAATTTTTGCTTACATGATGGAAGGATGAACAGCCAGGAGAGCAGACGGAGGAAGGGTGTGTATGTGTAATCATCTGACTGTCTTCACATGTGCAGAGACAGGTGGCAGCATGCAGTCCATGCAAGCATTTGAAGTTTTGCAAGTGCAGCAGCTGCTCTTACATGCTTCCATCAAGTGCCGTGTTCCTTCAATACCTCTCCTTATTTGCTAATTAAGTGTTAAAACATAAAAATTATCCTGCCAACATAGACTGAGACTTACATAGAAAGTGGAATGCAACCTTTCCTGGCACTCTGGAAACCTGATTCTTTGACCCCTTCTTTCTATAAATGACACGCGCAAGTAAGAGTCTTCCCGTTACCGTTCTCCCTGTTAGGCTTTGCAATAGATTGAAATTTGTTTTCTTCCCCTGCAAAGTGACATTCATATTATGATGGATAAGCTGAAGGGCCCAATTACCCATTCCTGGGATGTTGTTTGTGAAGCAATTAGAAGAACAGAGGGAGTGTGATTGAAAACAAGAAGTTATCACTTTTTTTTTTAAGCGGGAGGGACAACTGTTTACAGACGAATACGCACCAAATCTACAATGGGAATAATTTCCTTACCTGCTATGTAATCTCCTTCACTTCATTACTAGCTGAATGTATATAGCCCTATAGTTTTTGCACATGAATTAACACTTGTAGTTAATAGCAGTAAACTCACAAATGGACTATTACTTTTTATAGCCTTTTAGTAGAGTCAGCCTAATGAAGCAAAACCGTTAACAGATTAAGATATATTTGACAGGGCTTCAAGCAGGAATCATAACCCAGGAGTCACTGGGACTAAAATGCATAGATCTCCACAGATCGGGAAAGTATCTTTGCCTGTGAATAGTGGCAAGTCCTGAAACACCACAAAAATGGAAAGGCAAGACAACAGTTTCCTATTACTCCCTTTTAAGGAAAGGAGACTGCCTTATAAGTCAGGCCTCCACATTTATATATGCTTCACTGGTTTGTTTTGTTCTTTTCCCTCCCTTTTTTCCTTAAATCATGAAATCACATTTTTGCTATCACTTAATTCAGCTAAACATAGGTGTTCCACAAACTATCTCTTACTAATGTTTCATTGTATCCTACAATGAGGCCCTCCATTATAATTCTGGTCTCATTATTTTTTTCCCCACAGGTGCAAAATCTGTCTACATCAATATCTTCTTAAGAGAGTTTAATGATAATAACTATAATGACCCCATTGTTCTATGCCTTGGGGCAAGGGGTTGGTCTTAATGACCTCTTAAGGTCCTTTCCAATCACTACTTTCGATTCTGTGAGCATAGCTATTCAGAAGCAAGGGAACTTCCTGATCCTTTTTAGGCATCTGTTGAAACACAACATGATACAGGAGCAGAAAACCTTAGGCTTGTTTAATCCTTTTTCTTACAGGCTCTAGCAAGATACATCTGTCTAGAGAGTAGCGTGCATCAAAAGCTTATTGTATTTATACGTACTAGCAATAATGTCAGAAGAAAAATATACAAACCCATTCAGAATACAGACAATAACCATACATAAAGGAAGGAGTGGAAATAATATCAACTGTACCTAAATAGATGGAAATGAGTTCTTGGCCAAGAAGTAAAAGTAGAGGGAATTTTGCAAGGGGTGTATCATGGTAAAAGCAGCTGTGGCGTGCAGGCTATCCACTAATGTGCTCTGCACATCCCTTCAGGTGTCTTTTGGTAGTGTTAGGGCTCTACTCCTCCTCAGGGAACCCACCGAGAATTTTGTACTACCCACACATTTCAACTGCTTGTGCAGTGGCCAGTTTACTGAGCTATCCTTGTCTAACTTAAGATGTCTTGAAGAACACAGAATCACATGGTTAGAAAAGACACTCAAGGATCATTTAGTCCAATACTTTGTACAGATGAAGGTTTCACTCCACACCAGTTCTAAACCATCTCAGATAGATATTTTCTAGGAAATCACCAAAGAAGGAGATTCTATAATTTCCCTACATAGCTTGTTACATTGTCCTAATGCTCTTAGAGATTTGATCTAAAACAGCTTCACAGTAGTTTAAACACATTTTTGTTCTGCCTTGTGTGGCAAAGAAAAATGTATTTCCATCTTCATCATGGCAGTCTTTCAAATATCTGGAAACTGCTATCATATCCACCTTTCATCTTCTTCTCTCCAGGCTGAACATACCTAGTTCCTCATACCTAGTCTTTCCTCATATGGCTTGATTTCCAACCCCTTTATTATCTTTGTTGCTTGCTTCTGGACCCTCTTCTCTATGTTCTCCTTAAAATAATGTTATATTTTACAATGTCTGTAAGAATCAATGAGCAGATACAAATGGCGCATGCAAAAAGAGTCGTTTCCTACACATAAAGCAAAATACAGCAAACGGGGAGTCTTGCTGCTCAAAACGTTTCAGTAAGCGAGGCATGAAAACAACTGTTCACTTTAGCTAAACTGTTCACTTAAGCTCGGATGATTAAACTTTCACCAGCAGCCGAAGTATCCTGCAGCCTTAACAGGGATATGAACACATTAACGTTTCACTGGCTTCACCTTTAATGAGCAATTTGCCCTATAGTCTTAAACCATTAACATTCTTGAGAACTGAAAAGGTTCCAATCTCTGAATGGCTGGCAGATTTCAAATGTTTTCCATGATTTTTTTTGAGTAGTCTGCCCTGTCACTCCTCCCCTGGCAAAAAATAAAATAAAATAAAATAAAATAAATGTGGGAAAGTAACTACATTCTCCTCCTTAATTTTCCAGGATCCCTGAATTTCAATGTATGCCTCCTATTTTATTAATATACTTTACTTTTAATGGAGGACAGATGTGAGAGGGAAGGTGTCCACCTGGCAAATAAGTGTGCCAGCCCAGCCACCCAGGTCCAATTCCCTACTCTGCTGTGGGCTTCCATGGGCTTCCTGGGTGACCCTAAGCATGCCATTTGTGGCATGTCTGCATGGAGAATTAGGCTGTGGCTTGATTTTCCCCTGAAGCTCAAATCTGTTGACCATTTATATTATAGATACTAAAAGGCCTGACCAGTGGTAGCACTTCCACCTGACCCTGGAAGCCCTGAAGAAGGTCAGACTCAGAGTTGTTCTGTGCCTCTTCTGCAAAATGGCAGTAACAACACTTTCCTACTTTACTGTGGGGGGTTGTAAGGCTAGGTTGTGAAGGGCTATATAGTTTAGCAATGGGGTCCATGTTAACTTAAAGTAGCAAAAATAAAGTTGGGTAACTACAGTCACTTTTCTGGCCCCTGAACGCTCCTAAGCGCAGCTGGCCTGCACTCAGTACAAAAGGACAATGATAGGAGCAGCTCTTTCACACATTAGAAATTACACTTACAAACTCTCAAGTGGCAGAACCAAGAGTTTGTTAGGTCAGGTGTCCATATGCCTGTGTTAATGTTTCACATTATGCTGTCCACTCTCATGGATGTGGCTTCTATGAATTATTTTATATTTCTTTTGTAAAGTTTTAATTTTAGCCAAGTGGTTAAATAATTTCATTCAGTGTTGTTGGGTTGTGGTGACTAAGCAGGTGTGGGTTGTTTTTTATTGCTTAATGGATAGAAAGGGAGCTTTGACTAGCAGTGGGTCCTGTGGACTAGCTGTGCTAAGCGACATGAGCTCTTCCTTAGCATTTTCAATAGTATTTTCTCACCTACTATTTGTGGTTACCATTTCTACGTGTTTCCCATGTTGTGGTAGATTCCTTGTGCTTTATTTTGATGCAAGTTATATTGGTGACAATATTTTGCTCTATGAAGCCCTCTGTGGTTTGGGCCATGGCTTTATTATTAACCACACTCCAGCTCCTGGTGTGGAAATCACAACAGTAAACAGGAATTTCCACCTTTCTCAGAGCATAGGATGATAACAGGAGACATAATCCAGACTTAACTGTGGGTCTGCCTTTAATGCTAGTTCAAATAGCCACAAAACATAAGCCTCCAATTAAGGTGACTCCTATGACTGTTACTGTGTACTGCTACTTTCCTTGTGACAAGGTATTTAGCAGAATCCACAGATTCACTGGAGTCTGGCAGGCCAGGCTGTGAGCACTTCTGCAATGATCTCAAACTTGAGGCCTCTGGGCTGTCAACCATACCTCTTAGCTGCCACCCATGCCATCCCAGCCCCTGTACTGTCACTGATGGAGCTGAAGTAAGGCAGAGAAACAACAGAAGAGGTTTTCTTAAGATAAATACTTACACAGGCAAGACCTTAGATTCCTAGATTGTACCTAACTGATATAAGGTTGTGATCCCTACACAGCACTGAGTCCCCGGCAGGGTGGGAGAGTCCTGCATTCTCTTGTGGGAGTCTGGAATCTGCCCTCTTTTATAAGCACTGAGTGAGTGGCTGATGGAGTTAAATCAGTGTAACACTGAGATATGTGCGGTCAGAATGAGATGCCTTTCTAAAAAGGGAGATTACCTGAAATGCACTTGTTAGCAACCCTCAGCTTTCACATGTTGGTGGGCTGAATACAGGCATCCTCTGGAGATGGACTTCATCTCTGGAATTCACCCCACCCGTTGGTCAAGTCTGTGAACTTTCAGGGTTCACTGCAAGGTCTTTCTAATCGCTCAGAAGGGTTTTGCTCGAGGGGATACGCGTGGGTTTGGGACTGCAAAATTGCCAGACACATGTTGCCACTTTAGCTACATATATGATCTTGTGGTGGGTGGGCCACTTGCATTTCAAGGAAGTAAAAGACCATGAAATAATAATACAAGGCAAAGTTTGTGTTTGAAGATCAGTCTAAAACATGTATTAATGATAGTGAAGGACAAAAGGTGCCCTCCATGCAGGCTGTGGCATGGTTGGCACCACGTAAGGGACATGCCTCAATATAGAAATGTGTCGGAGTGAAAGGCATAGAGGCTGACAGTGCTCGCCAGGCTGTGGGGCTTGACCCCCGGTGCAGCCTGCCCGCGTCCTGGGGTGAGGGCTCAGAAGGAGAAGGTGTGCGCTCCTGTTCTGCTGGTGCTATTCCCTCACAAATTATTTATTTTAAAAAGGCCTTGTGTGTGTGTGTTACAAACTCCAGCTGTCATGCCTATATATTTTGTGTTGCTTTATTTTTAGGATTTTTTTCTGTTTATTTTTAGTGCAAAGGTAGAGAGAGGGAAACCTACTGGAGGAAAATCAAGTGAGAGGGGCTGTCAGACTGACAGTGGGAAAAGACTGGCACCTGTGACAATGCAAGACTGACTCTCATCTCCCTTACACCAATATTATACCACTGTAATACTGATGACTTCGGACCTACCCAAGTGGAGTCATCCATGTGTACTTCTAACTGAGGTTGTGTAAATTAAGTATCTCATAATAGTTCCACATATTTGTGTTACTGCTCCAGCAAGACATAGGAATGGGACAGATAGGAAAAGAAGAAAATGAAGGAGAGAACTAGAAGAACAATACCACTTGTGCATCCATATTACTAGCAGTTGATTTTTTGCTTTTGGATGAGAGGCTGAGAAGGACAGATATTCATTCAATCAGCAGTCAAAAGGTAAGCCCTGAAAGAGGGCAGAGATTAAACAGGGAAAAAACAAATCAGAAGTTAAGGAAAGGATTTAAGTCACATATGATCCAAACCTGGCCTAGGGAAAGAGAACTGTTATATCCTAGGCCAGGATAGATGGCAAGAAAAATACGGAAGGAATACTGGGAAATTTCCCCTGCCATTTAGAAGTTTCTATGTGAAGCAAAGCAGGAGGTGCAGGGTGGCTACGCAGCAAGGCAAGCGTGAGCAGGTTTTGTGTGGGGGCTAGGAAAATTAAGCCCTAGACATAATTATCAGGACTGGAAAGAAGTCAGTCTCAAGCAGTCCATTGCTTTCCAAAGGGCAGGTCAAAAACAAGAGGTAGAAATTTGGCACACCTGAACAGGTGTGGGTTTATCCATGACCATCACCACATACAAGTGACTCAGTTCCATGGTCTCCTCTTCAGGTTGTCAGCACTACCTTAGCACCCTCATCATCAGCGCAGCAGTTGGTTCCCCTCCATCATCTATCCTGCTTGCTGCTTTTTATTCGCATGATATTCCCACCCTTGCTCTGCACAGGATTGGGCTCTTAGCGTTGACCATCTTGAATAGTTATATCTTGGCTAACCAGTGCAACCTAATACTGAACTCCAGGCATCAGCAGGAGAAATGGGGTTTTTTTAAGGGGGCACAAGAGACTGTAACTAGGAGAAATGGAATAAAATTCAGTAAATTAACATTTGACTGAATATCAAGAAAAGTCTCCTGATAGTGAAGTCTGTTAGACTAAGGAATAAATTCTCAGGATAAAGTGGATGGCCCACTGCTGAAGTAATTTAAAACTTAACTGCCCACAGCATTCATGACAATTCAGTAGCTGGGGCTGGCAGAGTCATTCAGATCAAGCAGTTTACTAAGAATTTTTCCTTACTGTGCCTCTACGTCTTTTGTAAAAACTGTCTGCAAACCAGTCACAGTTTTCTCACATGTCTGAGTCATTCAGAATGATTCCTTGAGTGATATTTGCTAATCAGGCTTGACCTGTAGTTCATTCATAAGAAACTCAGTGCAAATATTTGGTTCTCAAAAATTCAAGCTGTTTTAACTTGCATTTAGGGGCAATTAGGTTACATGTTACTGTTCCAGATTTAGAGTAAAATTTTGAAAAGTTAGTGAGGAATTGTAGTCTTATGTTCAAAAGCAAATATGTTATTTAAGCCTCGAGAATGGGTTAGGGTCCTGATACCTTTTTAGTATCATGACTTAGGAGCTACAAATACATATACTTCAGTGGGAATTAGGTACCTACGTCCCTTTGTTTGATTCAGCCATACGTCAGTGGTTCTCAATCTTTTTAGACTCAAGACACCCCTTGATACACTCAAGGCACCCCCAGGAAAATGCCAGGTCTTAATTTTCACTAGTTGTTTTTGTACTATAAAAAATACTAGAGCAGTTCTTCTGCTGCAAAGAACTCACAGCAGGTCAGAAGGTTTTTAACACTGTGGATTCCTATTTGAAACCTCTGGGTTTATCTTGTGAATCTTATTTGCACATCTAACAGTGCTGCCATTGTGTGACAATTTGTGGCACCCTTCAAAGGATGTCAAGGCACTCCAGGGTGCCATGGTACCCTGGTAGTAAATTACTGGTCTAGGTGCTTAAATTACCTGTGAAAACAGGATTTAATATCCTAAATCACTTAGGCACTTTTGAAGCATTTCCCCTCTTTTAGCATAACTCTTGGAAACAGATTGTTGATACAAAGACACATGACCAAATTGGAAATATTTTCCTCAGATTGACTGCACTGTTCCTCTAAAACAGGGATGATCAACCTCTGGCCCACAGAGCCACAGCATCTGACCTGCAGGACCCTCCAGGGTCAGGAAATTTGGCAGGGGTTGGGGAGCAGTGGCAATTAATACAGCCACCCTCTCCCGCTGCCAGTTCCCAAACCCCAAGCCCTGAGCAGTGGTTTGGAGCTGGACCATGTCCCCTTTCCATGGCAGGCCAGATTGGGCCAGACCACACCTCCTCTCTTTGCACAACAGGGTAGGGCCATGCCTTCTCCCCCCTTCCCCATCATTGGGCTGGATTGAAGCCAGGCCATGTCCCTTTCCTCCACATGACTAGGCTAAGCCCCCTTCCCTGTGCAGGTGCCCCCTGACTCCCCTTAATGTGGCTGGGTGCAGCCCTGCTGCATCAGCCCCAACACTGCATCAGGATCACCACCAGGTCTGGGCCGTGGCTGGACTGGGAACTGTCCATCCAGCCCGTTGGGCAAAAAGGTTGAGCACCACTGCTTCAAGATGTTTTAGGAGACTGTCAGCATGTATTGAATAGCAAGTTGTAGTGAATATTCTTGCCAGTAAATTCATCTGTTCGTATTTTTGCAGAAGGCAGACCCAGGATCATGAACACTATAAACATTAATTTATTGCAGAATTCAAATTAATAGCTAATAATTTTTGCAAATGTTGCCCGGCTTTTTAAGCATCAGGAGCAACCCTACACTGACACTTCAAATCAACAGTCCATCCCTATTCAACAAAGCACTTGAGGGCATTCTGACTCCCACTGACTCAGCTGAGTGCTTAAATATAAGCCTGTGCTCTGGCACTTTGCTGATTAATGCACATATATCAATGTTTTTACTAAACTGGGGCCTTAGCCATGCTGAGTGATTTACTAGTCTTTTTTCAATTTCTAAAATTTCTGATTTGGAAATTGTCGTTGTCACTGTTGTTTTTTAAAAAGAATTTTTAAACAAAGTTCACTTGACTTCTTCAAAGCCTCAGCAAGTTTAGTTAAGGGCCCATTTGAATCATGGGCAAAGTACAGGTCACATATTTCATCCAGTCTAGTTTGTGGATCCCTAATTGTAATACTACCCTGAACTTTGTGTTTGAAAGCTTCTCCGCATGGGCTGATTGGGAAGGGAATTCTCTGAACACACACAGTGTCCTCTAGCCAGCAATACCCTTACATGTTTTGTAAAATATACTGGTACTTAAGCAATGTTGATATTTTGGGGAACACATGCATCTAGCATTTGTTTTTTAACGCTCTTTTGAGAGTGACCATGCATACAAAGAAACCATGTGTTATAGGAAAATAAATTTGGTATCTGCTTGATTTCGTAAATATAAAACAAAATGTTTTTCCTCCAACAGTTGGAAAAAATATTGATTTTATTCATTTGAGGTGACAAATGCCTACAAAATGAAACCCTTTTTCCTGGAAAGATGACCTCGGGCAGATTAAAGCAGCGAGGTAAGAAATCCAGCAAGTATTTATCAAAGGTCTCTAAGACAGTGCAAACTGTAGTGAGTTCAAAAGCAAGAGACTTTTAGTCTTCATACAACTGACAGGGTCATAACGTTTCAAGAATTCCAGGAATCCGTGTGGCTGTTCCATTAAACACCCCTGATTAGTGAATGTGCTGATAAACTTCAAGAGTCAGAGGTCAACACTGTGGAGTCGAAGGTACCCCAGGTATCTGAAAATGTCTTCAGGACTCCTGCTCCTCTTGTTCAGTTAACCCTTCCTTCACCTTCCAAGCTGCCAAAGGAAGCTCAGAAAAGAAAGAAAGAAAAGTGTCTTTCAGACAATCCATTCAGTAGCGTTCTGTGTTAATATGGAAGGCTATTTTGAAAATATGGAAAAATGGACTCTGAACATTTTGAGGAATGTGTTACAGGTTGCCAATGGCTCTTTCATATCAGGTCCACGTTAGTACAATAGAGTTTGAAGAACTAATTAATAAGCTAAATACTGCATCTAACATCCAACCTGGGTCATCCAGCCTCCTCCTCTCACCTCTTGCACACCCCACCACATACTTCAGGTGATAAACGTTTGGCAGCAGCCCACACATTAGAATGCTTTCAGGACTATCAAATTGCAAAATGGAGCGGCATTTCAAAATACCCAGTCAGGCACAGCCACGCACTGCTTTGCTGACAAGCAAAGCTCTCTACTTTGCTAACTTCTTCACTATAGTCACTCCTCTTGCTGACTGCAACCAATAATTACCCAAGAAGAGGTGCAAAAAAATTGTGAGACTGGAATCACGATGCATATCAATGCTGCTTTTTTATGACAGAGGACTTGTCCCTTACATTACAACTGTGAGATGGGATTGTAGTACATGCAGGCATACCGCAGGTAGCTATGACCTAGCTGGCACGGGTACAACAGAAGAAAAAGGAGAAAAGATCCAATGGCACAGGATATGATGTAAGCAGTGCAAGACTCCTGGGGACCCTGGGTACATACTCAGGAGGCTGGCCTTCACTGAAATCCATGCCCCCACATTATTATTATTAGCTATATTAACAGATTGTTAGCTTTATTAACAGATATGCCTACCTCTGTTCCAATAGCTGTATAGACATCAAACTATCAAAAAGCCAGCACACATCATGGCTTTCTTTCCCCAAGCAATTGATAAAACCCAACTAATCTCAAAACATATAACACTTAAAACTACATTTAATTTGTAACACTCAGGAAGATACAAGGTGGGAAGGGGGGGAAGGAGGCTCGGCTTAATTTACCAAGGAGTTCCTTTCAAAAGCAGTGTAATAGAATGGGTGAAAACACAAAGAAAGCAGGGAAAAGCCATCTCAAAGACAAGCTATGTCCTGTAATGGCCATAATGGTTTTGAAAAACACAAGGTCCCAGATAATTAGGAACCTAATTCTCCTTTGAAAGAATCTGTCAAGTCACTTCCCTACCTAAAAATAATTGCTGATTGATGTTACTGCTGTGCTAACAAATTCATTGAAGGTAATATGAACGGAGGTTGTACTCTCCATGCTAACCAGGTGTAGTTGGACATTTACTGCCAGGCATTGAAGAAAGACCACATGAAAGTTTCTATTCTTCTTCTAATAAAATAGTTATAATAGGACCTGATTTCCAGAGGTGCTGAATGCCTGCTATTCCTGCGGAAATCAATGGGAGCTGCCTATACTCAGCACCCCTGAAAATCAGACCCTTGATTGTTCATGCCAGATGTATCCATGATTGTTTTGCAGTGCTGTGTAGGAGACTGATTTCATTTTCTAAGGAAGGCACAGCAATGATTGTTGTGCAAATGTAATAGTAAGAGAGGAGAAAGGAGACAGAAAGGCATATTCCTGTGAAAATGTGTACTTTTTCTTGAAAGTGGTAGCAAGATGCCAGCTAAGAAAGGCTGGGAAAGGTTCTAGCATAAGGTCTGCAGTGAAAGCAGAGAAGGTAAAAAGATTGTAAGACTGATTCTCTGTATCATTTAAACTTGTGCAAAAAGAATGTAAAACACTGACATTTTGATCTGCTGGAAATTCAGATCCACTTTGCACCGAACATGATACAGAGCCAGGGAGGATACTGGCCAATAACTTTTGAGTTAATGTGATTTTTCCTTATTCTTACCAAGTTCCTTCTTAAGTGATAATGAAAGTGCCCCTTTTCTGTGATTGCTCACCAGTGTCACTTGGCAGATATGTTTCCACCTTTACTCCAGAATCTATTTTCTAGCCATCTTTGTTTTTTTATGTCTCCCTAGGACTAGGCCTATGTCACTGAATACCTAATCTGCTCTAATCTCTTCAGGTTGCCATGTAGTTTGGCACAGATCTATGTTTGCTACTTCTCCAATGTTGGTATTGTCTACATATTGGATCACAGTTCAGTTTATACCTCAGAAATACCTAGCAAAGTAAAATTGTGAGCAACTCCACAGGGTGCAGAGGGGGGCTTGTTAGCTTGTTTGGACTAAAAAGTATCAAAAAATGGTAGAAATGGATTGGCTTGCTACGAGCAAGAAGATCAACATTTGAGACGTGACAGATGCTTTCCTGTTGTGGCAGAAACAGCAGCACAGATCAGAGCTTCACAACTACTGGAGTTGAATATATTTGGTTTATAGCTATACTGCAGTCACTGCTGTGATCGCAGCTTGTGTAGATACAGTCAAACTAGCTTTAAACTAGCTGACTTGGAATTGCTAGCAGTGTAGTCATGGTGTGGAACTCATTAAAAGCTAACAACCCAAGTATTTACCCAGCTTCAGGTATCCTTGGCAAGCTGATCATGGCTACTTTGCTAAAGATGCCTCAGCTAGATAATTTAAACCTTGGTGTTACAGCAGCGCCTAAGAAAGCTGCATGGTAAAAACAGAAAACAAGTCAAAGTTCGCATGCTAGTTACATTGGGAAAAGAAGGATGTTGTAAAGCTGGAGAGGGTGGTGGGTGGAGATGAACATGTGGGTCAAAGCAAAACATTTTAATAACACTTGAAGCAAGGAAGTGACTCAGTAGCTCAAGGCGAGACCGTATAAATGATACAGTGACTCCTTAAAAAGTGTGTGAAGTTACAGGGAAGGGTAGGGGACAGAGAGGACTGAGGATGGAGAAGCAGAGAAAGGGGTGTATAACGTCATCAAAGTGCAGTGCCTCTGATTCATGCTGAGTTTTGAGAACGGGGAGCATAATAGTGAATAGAAATCTGAAACAATAATACTTGATTTCTGAGTATTTCTCAGCTACAGATACACAGCACTGCCAAAATGCAGAAAGCACTGAGGTGAAGGAAGGCTGCAGCATGCTCGAGCACGGCGTGAGGGGGATGTGACCAAAGGACAGAAACACACCCAAACCTTTAGAAAAATGCCACAAAGTATATGATGTCTGTGCAGAGCAGACAAGACTCAGCTTTTAAAGTCTCTTTCGAAACAGCCGCTCTGCCTAAACTGTGTAGACTTCTCTCTAACTTCCTGCAACTCAGGAGGAGATCCTGCTGGGAATGGAAACAACGTCATTTTAAGTAGTCAAGGTCTGCGGTACTTTGGTCACTGAGCTCCCCCTTTCCTCTGGGTGGGATTGCAGAAGTGCTGGAAAGTGGGGGTGGTCTGGCTCTAATCTGCAGTACTTGAGAGCCTCTGAGATGTCGGGAGTTGGAACGTAAGGACATCGTAACAGAAGGTGTTGGCAATAATAAAGGGAAAGGCTAATAAAAGCCTGGTTACGAAGGTCAACAAAAGCAGAATCGCTGTAAGGAGGAATTCTGCCATGTTCTAGATGAAGAGAGTGCCAGGCTATGATTGAGCAGGTTCTTTGTCAGCAGAAACAGTGGGCCAAATCTCCAGTTACTGTTGAACAAAGTAGCTCCACTGAAGCCACTCTTTACAATGGCTGCAGATTTAGCTCATTATTTCAAAGCTGAAAGTCCACGTACACAGAACGTTCCAGAACAAAATACTGTTTCCAAAATGAGTAAAGAATAGTAAGAAATAGGAATTAATTTATCTAGTCCAGAACTTACTTCAGTATTCTTCAGCAGCTACTTTTTTTTTTACTTTAAAGCATCCTGTAACATTGGAGTTATCTGTTAATTTAGTTCTCAATTAGCCCTAGGTGTTCTGATTACATTCTGCATGTGGTCTATGTAATTCAATAGGAAATATGCACAATGTTAGTGATTTATATTCTTTTGTTAGCAATTCACACCGGACGGTCTGTGCAGCGCTTAGAGCACGAGCCTCCGATTTGGAGTCAGTTCCATGCTCTTGCACAGAGTTCCTGTGGGACCTTAGGCAAGTCACCCAGCCACTCTGTGCCTCTCTTCTTGTCTGCAGAGTACTTCCTCACCTCTCAGGGGTGTTGTGAGGATAAATACACCAAAAGCTCAGTTACCGTGGTGATGAGGGTCATAGAATTATGTCAGGGTATGCCTACACTGCAATCAGCTTGCACTGACATACCCAAATTAGACATGCTTCAGTGTGGAGTGCCCAAGGCGGACAGGGAACCTGAGTATTTACTTGGAGCCTGAAGCCTCCTCTGCTATGGCTACACTTCTATCAGTACCCAAGCTAGTTAAATGTAGGTTAGATCCAGTATGTTTACACACACTAGATTGCAGTAGAGACAGACATATGAAAACCTGTATATGCATGATTTAACACTGCAATTGTATGGTTTCCTGCAGCTAGGGTACATTTAATATAGGTTAGATGATGTACAGAAGAAAATATAACTAAGTCACATTTTACAGGATTGTGCAATTCCAAATTTAAGCAGAAAGGATACAACTGCTTATCAGGTTCTTTCATTCCATACTCACAGACCCTCTTCTCATTTAAACACTTCGCTTGGGCAGTGTAAAGGGGTCTTGAAGTGAATGCAGGTAAAGTTGATGTAAATAAGAATCAAGCCCTTCTTTTTCCAGATACTCCTTTTCCTCAGATTCATTTTCATTCATTTAATTCTAAAGCATTTTGTCCCAAAACAGCATTACTGGTTACTGCAGATGCATCCTGGATGTACACAGGACTGTATCCTGGGTGTTTCATAGCCTAGAGACTTGATTATCTTTTAACTTCTTCCTCTGGAAAAAGGGTCTAATACCAGATCCATCAAGTCTATGTCTTGTCTGGCTTGGTTTTTTTCCTCCTGGCAACTAAGAAGAATCTGTCCATGCCTGCATGACAAACATTACATCCCCTTTGTGATTCAAAGATTTTTTACAGAATGAAGCATGACTATCAATTTATTGCCCACTGCCTCTCAGCAAGGGCCAGTTTAGGTAGTATTGTTTCTAAATATCTGGACCAGATGGGACTCTGTCCCCTCCTTCCCACACCACAAATATTGTGAACACAAATTTTATACTCTCAGTTCCAAGCATATTGTTGTGCCTGCCCAGTTCCAGTTAGAGAAAAACAAATCTGTTTTAACAAATTGACCTGAATCTTCCTCACTTGCAATTTCTGCAGCTTCCTTCCAGATGTGTTTCTGCCTGCCTGACCCCGCTGTCGATATTTGTTAATTTCATACCCAACTTTTCAAGTGTGTTTGGAAACAAACAGGAAAAAAGTAACGTTGAGGTCAAGGATGAGTCCAGGGGAGCAAAGTTATTAATAATAATCATCTTCCTAATTTGTTACATTTCTATAGCTTCTTCCATCTGATGAACTCAATGTACTTTGCAAACATGAATTCAAAACACTCCTGGAAGGTAGGGGAGCGGTTACCCCCATCTGTCAGAGAGAATGAGAGGCAAGAAAAAGTTGAGCTGACCAAAATTACATGCTGGATAAGTGGTGAAAATGAGGCTACAATGACTCCATGCTCTAAAAGCACTAGACAAGTTGTCTCTTTTGGTAACTGTCGGAGACATAAGACACAGACATTTCTTGCACAGGAGGCTTCAGTGTTTGAAAAAAGCAATATATACATTGCAGATGCACAGAGACATAGAGTAGCTAGGAGCTGGAAATAGAATGGTGATAAGTATCAGTGAGTAGAAGATGTAGTTTGGTTTGTTAACCACTTATCCAAAGTTCTGGCATCATCAATTCAATTACAAGGACGGCAGGTGAGTGGCTCATGAAGTTTGGCATAGAAAAATCCAACTAATGATTTAAACAAGGAACAAAACTTGTCTCGCTGAAGACAAATGTAGGAAGATGCCGCTTCCTTTTTTTTTATAGTACCCCCATCAGACAGCTCTAGAGTAGCCGTTTTATGGCCCTCAGCTGCACCAGACAGAGAGCAACTGAAAAGACAAGAACCAGAGTTGAAAGGATTAAGAGGGTCAGGTTAGTACAGACTAAAACCAGCACCCGGTACAAAGGTGACAGATGGGGCAGGGTAATTGAGAGGAGGTCTCTAGCCACAATTTAACACTATGTGCCACTTTTTCAAGAAGTCACCTCTTGGCTGAATTGCACTCGTTAGAGGAGTGATGGTCTGAATGGTGGTAGGTGTCAGCATAAGAACAGAGCTGGACGTAGCCCCTTTCCTTCTGCACCAATAACACTGTTTAGAGTTTACAGGCTGGAACATCTGCTAAGATGCTGGGGGTGGGGTAGTGGCTGAATAGTTAGGGCCTCTTGCTGCAGTTCAAAGACGTGATTTGGAAGCCCGCTCTACACCCATGCCAAAGGCTGCTGACAGGTCAAACCGGCTGTAAATGGGTACCTGGTCATTCAAGCTGGGGAGTCAGATCTGCGTGTCAGGCTAACCACATCCCTTCTTTGTGAGCAACTGGATATAGACACTGCCCCAGCTAACCTGATGTGCTGTATGGCTGAGGCAGACCTCTGACTTTAGACTTTGATGTTTGATGTAATGCTAATTCTGCAATGTCACCCTTTTTACAAACAGCCCAGAACTATGGCTCTCAAAGCATCTCCCTGCAGCTCAGGCTGAAGAAAAAGTCTTGCCTGCTGCAGGACAGTGTTCAGGCAGCAGTTTGGTTTTCCATGTAAGATATGATGCAACTGGGAGCAGTGTGAATTTAGAGTATACTGGAGCCAGACGCGCTGTTACTAACACAGCACTGAGGAAAGTTGGAGAAACACTGTAAAGTGTGAATCTCTATGAAGTATTATTTCCAGCTTGCCCACTCCTGCTGTTAATAAAAAAAAGGTTTCCAACATCCTCACTCCAAGATATAACAAGAAAATGCTATCAGATACCAGAAAGGGGTGAGATGGCCAAGTATAGTGTCATTGCCCTCCAGTGGATGGAATCCGCTAGGCCTGCTCCAGTACAGCTAAACATGCGGAGATGTTGTTCAGCATATTGCATAGTGGAGATCTGAGGCCAGATGGGCCTGCCAGATGCATTCTGGAGAGAAGCAAGGCAGTTTACAGCCCAAGTTATGCACAAGGGATGTTGTGCTAATAGTTTGTTGCCTTTGTATTGATATCCAATGGCACCCTGATTTTGACTAGGTACTACTCTAGACAAACTAATTAATAATAGTAATCTGCACAGAATGGAGCACTCTGCACTCTCTGGGACTAGGGAGGCGATGGCTTCTCAGACACAATTAAAGTAAATCACCTCCTGCCACTGGGGCAGTTACTGCCACTTCTCTCACTGCTCCCCATAATATACAGTAGCAAGTGCAGGTTCCAGAACTTCTTCCTTTGTGTATGGGACAATGTATACAAATAGCTGAAGATAAATCAACCTGGACTCAAGCTTAGGGATCCATGTGCAAATTAACTGTGATAAACATAATGAGGGGGCAAGTGGAGGAGGATCTTCCTGAAAAAGAAGAACTGATTAAAAAAAACAAAAAAGGCCAGTCAAAGGAAAGGTAGACTGTGAAGAGCAGCCATGGATGGACTCCAGGAGACATCCTCCAGGGAGGGCTTCCATAGTTGAAGTCTGTGACCAGAGAAGCCCCGGCCCCCAGCCCAGCACAACAGAAGCTGAGGACAGGGAGTACAGAATACCTGTCAGCTTAAATTATTGGTTAAAGAGGGTGTTTCCTCTTGACATACAAGCACCTTCAGAGAATAAGAGGAATATAAGATGGTGTGGCCTTTCTAAAAAAATTAATGTGTCATGACAGTTCTGCTCAGGGCTGTCACAGGAGGGTATGACAGGGGAATGACTGATGCCCTTGTACTATTGTGATGGAAGCCATAGCAGTGGTTCTCCATGTTTGGGGGTGCAAGGCACCTCTTGTTAGACTTAAGGCACCTCTTGGAAAATGTCAGCTCTTAGATTTCAGTCAGTTTTTGACTATGGAAAAATAACACAAAAATGTTTCTGTTGCAAACAACTCAGAAAGACCAAAACAGGTCAGATTTCTTTTAATGCTATGGATTCTTATTTGAAATTCCAGGCTTTATCTTGTGAATCATGTTTGCATTCCTAATAAGACTAACAATGTGTGGCACCCCATGGCACCCCTGAAATTATCCCAAGGCAATTCAGAATGCTTCTGCACCCTGTCTGAAGATCACTGACTTAGAGAGACAGAGAAGCTCCATGATTTGCCAGGGAACACAATTTCCTCTAAAGTTTGGCATTGCCTATAGAAATAAGAGACCTGTGCTCTAATCTTGGATCTGACCCTTAAGTCATTGTGATTTGATAGTGCCTCTAACACCATGGTTTGGAGTGTAATCAGACTAATTACATAATCAGTGGGTCCATCTTGTCAGTGTTAGAATGAAACAGAATTATCCTTCTGCCATTACAAAGCAACTTGGCCAGTGTTACTCTTGCTCTTTAATTGAACAGCATGGTACCCTATCAACAGTCCATGTGTCCAATTTATAACACTATAGCTCAGAGCCTTAGCTGTAACCTAAGATCACCAATGCAGTTCAGGAGATGGGTATATATAGACTTCTTTCATGAAGGGCAACACTGAGTAGCCACAGGGCTGCCAAAGGACTAAAGTGGACTCTCCAGCGCTAGGATAACAGGGAGGCATGGAAGTAGGAATGTCCTGCTTGGCCTTCCTTACTACTATAACAGCTCCACACTTGTCAAGGTGTCCCCCGAGCTGGGAAGAATCTTCAGGATCCCAGGTAAGGTGGTTTTTGCACACCTTTGAGCTGGCATAGAAAGAAATGCTGATCTTGAGTATTCAGAACATTTTTGTAGCATTAAGTGTTCCTTAGTCTGAAGGACTAATCTTTGGCTCCAGACAAGCATCATTTAGTGTAAGACCTGGTGTAGGAGAAAGGGGGCAAATGTGGCTCTATGCCACTTGCACAGTCCCTTGAACCTGGTAATTTGAGCTGCTCTGCAAATTAGAGCAGCCTTGAAGCTGCCCTAATTTGCACCCAGCTTCAAGCAATATGAAGAGACTGTTCTGGGAAATAGGGTGTTTCAGCAATTCTGGTGATCCCCCATGTGTAGGGACTGGGAGGTTGGCATACAGCTGGCTATGTCAGCGCAGTGTTAAGTAAATAGTCCTCCATGCCAAGAAAATCCTCATGTGGTCACATAAGCTAGCAATACCACCAGAGCTGCACAAAGGGTCTGCATCAGGGCTAAGATTTCTCAGCCACAAATTAGAGAGACACAACTGCATCTTCATAACTAAGAATGCATCAGGTTTTCTATGTTAAATTGGACATTAAAAAAGAAAAGATACTCTGGGTATTTTTTACTACAGGAAATAGAAAAATATGTATCTGACATATCTGAAGACTATGTTTTAACTTGCATCCTGATTATTCCAGATGTTACCCAGATGTCTGAGGGATACACAGTTTGAAACAGCAGAATGTGTTAGTTTTAACAAGTCCCAACTTCAGAGTGACCATTTCACTGAGAACTTTCTGTTCATTTTGATTTTTCTGTTACTGGTCACTTTAATCATCAGTCTATAAGACCTACTTACATATTAGTGAAATTTAGAGTGAATTTGTTCCCAGTTTAGTTTGCTTCTGCATAAGAGAATGTGCATAAAGAGGCAAATGCTGACCCCTGATGCTTCCCATTCTCTTTATTTAGGTTCGCATGCTGTACTCATTGCTGTGATATCTAACCACCTCCTGGCACAAAAGATCCTGTGAGGAAAGGAACTGATGTGGTTCCACTGGACACACGGGTAGGGATGAGGGCCAACTGGCAAAGAGGTGGGACCCTGTGCAAGGGTTTGTAAGGCTTGCATATGTTAGAGTTGCATTTCCCAGGAGATTCCCAAACTTCAGCACATAAGGGCATAAAGGAGGTGAGACAAGTGAGTAGCAGATCTGAAAATACACAGATCCACTAACCAACCCCTCTGAGAAGGGGGAGGACAGCCTCCTCCGTGCTCAGTAGCAAAGGTGGAGAGGTTCTGCTGCCCCTCTGTGGCTTGGGAAAAGTATTCCTTTCCTGCCTCCAGCCTGGCAGAAAATGAATTTAATCAGTTCTAGGATCTGGCCCACAATGGTCTATTTCCTTTCTGCTGGAAAAATCACAGTAGGAAAGGTGTGCTTCCTATGCCAGCCTTTTTGTAGAAATAAGTTGTGAGTAAACAGATAAAATCTGATTAAAAATTAAAAACAGTCAATATATTGTGATGCTGCATATAGCTTGACCTTCTGAATGGAAAATTATTTCTATTTAATTCTCAATATGGGAGAAAATAAAATAGCTCTTGATACTCTATCTGTGTTCCTTTACATCTCAGAAGTTAGAATTAGTTAGGGGGGTTACCTATGGAGTGTGCTTCAGTGCCTAGGAACTAAGTTAGTAATAGATTTCACACCAAAGTTGCGCTGGCTTGACTTAAATGGCTTTCATTAGATTCAGCTTTTGCATGAGGATTTCCTTATATTGGTTTATTATATCAGTTTGTTTGCATATTTAAAGCCAGTTTTAAACTGAGAGAAGAGGTGCAGTTGAAGTGGTGTAACAACATCCTCATTTTGGATAATCAAACCAAAGGATGGAGCTAGACTGTTCTCAGTGATGGCAGGTGACTGAACAAGGAGCAACAGTCTCAAGTTGCAGCAAGAGAAGACTAGGTTAGATATTAGGAAAATTTTCTCACTAGGAGTGCAGTAAAACCCTGGAACAGGTTACCCAGAGAGGTGGTGGAAGCTCCATCCTTGAAGGTTTTCAAGACCCAGCTAGACAAAGGTTTGACTGGGATGATCTAGTTGGGGATGGCCCTGCTCTGAGTAGGGGGTTGGACTAGATGGCCTCCTAAGGTCCCTTCCATAGGTGATGCAGAGGGAGGCACAGGGGGGCTTGGCCCTTGTCAGCCAGGGAGTGGGGGGGTGATGGCCAGTGCCCCCGCTGAGAATGTGGGGATGCTGAGAGAAGCACCAGTGGCACTTCTGGGTTTGCTGCTGGCACTTCTGCCAGTGGTGACGATTGGCCACTGAAGGACTCCCCCAACTCATTGGTGACAGGCTGCTGGTGCCCGCCCAGGATCAGGAGGCACCAGTTGCCCATGGTCCCTTCCAACCCTAATTTTCTACGATTTTCTTGGGTGGGGGGGCACTTAGCTACAGATGTATTGTTAATTCAGTCTTGCTTTTTGCATGTTTTCTAGTTAAGGTTTTTCAGAGGGAAAAAACATACATACGCAAAAACTTTGAATTAGACCTGTTTTCAACATATATCAATATGATATCCAAGAAAACAATGCTTAGGGAACTAAATTCAGCTATTTATGGGGGAGATCACCACTGTGCACTCAGCAACAGTATCTTGGCTGAAAAGTAATTTACCTGTAAAATATAACACTACTTGACACCAAGTACTGAACTTGCTTGTGTATGTGTATGACTGCCCTCTACTGAACTGAAGCAGAACTGCTCAGCTGCAGGGCATAATACCTAAGGCAGCAGCTCTCAACCTTTTTGGAGTCAAGGCACCCTTCACTGGCCTCAAGGCACCTCTCTATAACACTTGTGAATTGAATGGCACCCAAGTTCAAAAATGAATGTATTTATTACAGTGTTTACCCCTTTGTACAAGTCCTGGGTGGTTCAGTGCTAAAATCCTTGTTGCCACACAAGTAACCAGGTTTGATTCCCAGAGAAGGGAGGAACTAGGAAACTATAAGCCAGTTAATCTCACTTCTGTTCTTGGAAAAAATCATTAAGGATCACAGTTGTGGGAACCCAGCAGGGGGAATAATGCTGAAAATAAATCAGCATGGATTCACTGCAGGTAGATCCTGACTGACCTTGTTTCTTTTTATGACCAGGTCACAAAATGGTTAGAGACAGATGTCAAGGTAGATGTCATCTACCGAGACTTTAAGAATGCCTTTGATACAGGATCTCATTCTATTCTCATAAATAAACTGACAGGCTGGGATGTAGATGATTACATGGTCAGGTGGGTGGCAAATTGGCTTAGGGGTCACACCCAGAGAGTGGTGGTGGGAGGGTCAATATCAACCTGGAAAGATGTGGGCAGTGGAGGCCTGCAAGGCTCAGTCCTTGGATCGGTGCTATTCAACGTCTTCATCAGTGACTTGGATGGGGGCACAGAGAGCACCTAAGTTTCGCAGATGATACCAAACTATGGGGCAAAGTTAACACACCAGAGGGTAGGGAACGGATCCAGGCAGATCTGGACAGGTTGGAAAAATGGGCAGAATGAAATAGGGTGCAGTTCAACAAAGACAAGTGCAAAGTGCTGCACCTGGGCAAAAAGAACCACCAACACACTTACAGGCTGGGGGATGCCCTTCTTGGCAGCACAGCAGCAGAAAGAGATCTTGAAGTCATAGCTGACTCAAAGATGAACATGAGTCGTCAATGTGACGAAGTGATCAACAAGGCTAACTGCACTTTATCATGCATTAGCAGATGCATGACGAACAGGTCCAGGGAAGTGATGCTTCCCCACTATGCAGCACTGGTCAGGCTGCAGCTGGAGTACTGCACCAGTTTTGGGCGCCACACTTCAAGAGGGATGTGGAGAATCTTGAGAGGGTTCAGAGGAGGCCACTTGTATGGTCAGAGGCCTGCAGGCAAGGCCCTATGAGGAGAGACTGAGAGACCTAGATCTCTTCACCTTCGCAAGAGAAGACGGAGAGGTGATCTTGTGGCTGCCTATAAGTTCATCAGGGGAGGGCAGCAGGGAATAGGAGATGCTCTATTTACTAGGGCACCCCCTGGAGTAACTAGGAACAATGGCCACAAATTGCTGGAGAACAGATTTAGGTTGGACATTAGAAAGAACTTCTTCAGAGTAAGGGTTGCCAGAATCTGAAATGGGCTCCCAAGGGAGGTGGTGCTCTCCCCTACCCTGGAGGTCTTCAAGAGGAGACTGGACAAGCACCTGGCTGGGGTTGTCTGACCCATGCTCTTTCCTGCCCAGGGCAGAGGTCAGACTTGATGACCTACTGTGGTCCCTTTGGACCCTGACATCTACGAATCTGTGTATACAACTACAGCCACGGAGGCACCAAACAGCTGGACTCAGCCTGGCCTTTGGATTCTGTCCCAGTGCCCTCAAGGGGGGGATGGGAGGTCTAGGCAGCCTCCACCCCCAAAATAATGCCTGCCTAGGCACATATGTCAAAGGTCTCGGTGACCTCTCATGCATCCACCAGGATCAATGGTTCTCAAACCAACTAACCCCTTGTAGTGGGGAACTGTTCAGGTAGGCAAAAGCTAGAGCCTGCTTTTATCTTAGCTTTCTCTGCTTATCTCACTTACCCCCTCACATCTCAGAACACCCTTCCAGGGATCTGGTGTCACCGTGGGGCGTGGGGCACCCTGGGTGAGAATCACTGACCTAAGGGCTGAAGTGGGGAGTTTCCTTTTGAATCCAGACACATCACCATCACATTTCCTGTAAGGGATGATGCTGTTTGGAGGAATACAATTAACTCCTCTTCTGCTTTCTCCCCCCCAAAGAAGTATCTCAAGCCAAAGGTGGTGCAGGGCGGCCATGGGGAATGTATCCTAGAGCTAGCAGTGCACCCCCAGAGGCACGGGGCACCCTTAGGCTCGGTGCAAGGAGGAGCCCGTCCCTGCATCACCCGACTCCGGAGCCACCCACCGCCACCCGCTTCTCCGGTCCCGGGGGGCGGGGCCACACCACGAGGGGCGGAGCCGGAAGGCACGGGCGGGAATGACGGGTTGTACCGGGGCTTCCGGCGCCGTGCCCCGGAAGCGGAATCGAGGCTGGTCCGCGGCGTCCCCGGCGGGACGAGCGTAGCGTCCGGCGCACGATGCGGGCCGTGCTGATGGTGGCCGAGAAGCCGTCCCTGGCGCAGTCCATCGCCAGGATCCTGTCGAGAGGTGCCCGGGGAAGTGGGGTCCGGGTCTCGGGGGGCGGGGGCAGGTCTGAGCCGTAGGCAGCAGAGAGCCCCCAGCGCGAGGGGAAGGCCTCTTCGGGCTGGGTGGCACCCGCGGACTCGCCTTTCCCCTTCCCCTGGTAGGAAACATGACCTCCCGCAAAGGACTGAACAGCGCCTGCTCGGTGCATGAGTACGGGGGGTCCTTCGCCGGGCAGAGCGCCCACTTCAAGATGACATCCGTGTGCGGCCACGTGATGACGCTGGACTTCATAGGTATTGTCCATCTGCAGCGCGCCCGACTGCAACGGTCCCTGTCCTCTGCGTTATTCAGTAAGAAGTAGGAGGGCTGGACCTCTGGCTTATTTGGGAAGAGAGGTGCAAGGAGAGCCAGGGAGAGTGGAAGCAGGCGGCCTTCTGCGCTACCTGCAGATTGGGGTTAGGAGTGGTGGGTTGGTTTCTGCATTCAACTTGGCCTAGCCTGGGGCGAATCGCTTGTTTTCTCTGTGCTGCCCATGTTTTACCTGTCAGCGGGGAGCTCGGAGCCTGCGTTTGTTCAAGGTTGGAAAATGCCTTGAGATCCTTGGATGGAAGTGACCTGATGACCACAGCATGCGACCAACTATTTAAAAAGACGCAGCCTAAAATAAGCAGTGGTTCTGAGGTTGTTTTATGCAGTGTATGAAGCTTTTGTCTGTAGGTTGGTGTTGCACTGACTTGCTGGTGACTTGGGGCTGTTCGTTTGTTTCTAAGTAAAATGAATATAATCTTCAACTACCTTCCAGATGCTGTGGGCATTCAGGAGGTTGTACAGTGCTTTGCATAAGAACAGTGCTATGTAATTATTGAAATCACTGGTAGCAGCAATATGATTTAAGTCACGTGAGCAGGGAAAATGGAAATCGGGCAATAGTCTGATCCTGAAGAGCAGGGGGGCTGGCTTGGACAAACAGGTTGACATGGTTAGGCCCCAACTGAGTGTATGTGAGAAAAAACAATGGTGACTCTGCCTAAGGGGCTGTCAAGTGTAGAATCCATATAAACAGTGAAAATGGGTTTTCCTTCTCTCTCTAATATTTTGCTTATGCTAATCTGCAGTTACTTTTTTCTAAATATAAATACAGTTATGACTTTTTTTCTTTCTCCTGAAGTTGTCACTTTAACAAGTCAGCTCTAACTGTAAGTCAGTGACTATTACGTTACCTGGCACTGTAGTAGGAAGGAATTTTGGACAGTCAAGGCTAATAGGTGAGGTTGAATGGTTACCCCATGAGTGAATGTTAGAAAGCCATGAGTGTGTACAGTTATGGTTTACTTACAGCATCTTGGAACTCCAGCTAATATGCATCCCCATTTTAGGCAAATATAACAACTGGGACAAAGTGGATCCAGCAGAACTTTTTAGCAAAGCGCCAACAGAAAAGAAAGAAGCTAATCCCAAATTGACTATGGTGAAATTTTTACAGGTACTCTGTTATTAGATCTGTTTTAAAGCTGTTTTATTGTTTTATTTGGTTTTTAAATTTGTTGCAGTTTACCCTCTTTAGTCATCCGACTGTCTGTTCTGTCTTTGTAGGGAATGAAGCCAAATGGCTGCTACTTGTAGGCAGGGCCATCCCTAGGAGGGTGGGAGGAGGATTGGGGTGACCACCCTGGGCCCTGTGCTTTGGGGCGCCCCGCAGAGCTTGGCGGAGTAGTGACTCTGCGCTGCTGCCAACTTCACTTCCAGCTGCTTACTCCTCTCCCCCCCGCTGAATCCGATACCAGCTCCTTGTGTCCAGAGGTGGGGCCCCGCACAGGCTGACTCTTGTAGGGCAGGGGTGTCAAAAATAAAGTTCATGGGTCAGATTTGGCCCTCAGAGCCCCACTATGTGTCCCTTGGTACTGCTCCTGCATCTGGAGTGGACCTATTTGCAGCACATGGTGTGCATTAGAGCGGCCTCATGCAGAGCTCAAGGCCTGAGCCACACATAGGCCCTGTCCCCCAGCTGATATGGAACACGTTTTGTACACAGTACCTGCTCCACCCAGTCTAAGACATGTGCTCCATGTAGTGCCCACTCTGGCAGGTCCAGGACCCATGTTGCATGTGGCTCCCTCTCCTCTGGCAGATCCAAGTGCTGCATGCTGCATGGGTCCCAGATGGGCTAGAGTGTCCGCATGCATGCGGTTTGTATCCTGGACTGGTCCTGCCTAGGCACTGTGTGTGGTACAATCCTGGACCAACCAGAGCAAGCACCACAAGCGCTGGATCTGGCATGAGTGGGAGGTGTTGCTCTTTGGGCCTGAACTGGTCCATGCAGCCAGTCACATGCCATTCATCCAGCCCAATGGACTGACCCTGAACCACTCATCCGGCCTCTGGGGCCAGATTAATTTGACATTCCTGGTGCCAGAGGACTGGAGGAGGGCCAGCATGGTTCCCATTTTCAAAAAAGGGAGGAAGGACCCAGGAAACTATAGGCCAGTCAGTCTTACCTTGATCCTGGGTAAGTTTTTTGAGAGAATTGCCCTGACGCATGTCCACAAGGGGCCAGCGCCGGGGGGGAAGGGGGAGGGTTATGCTTAGGGGCAATGAACACGGATTCACTAGAGGCAGGTCCTCTCAGACCAACCTGGTGGCCTTCTATGACCAGATCACAAAATTCTTAGATGCAGAGGTAGTAGTGGACATAGTCTTTCTGGACTTTCGGAAGGGCTTCGAAACCGTCTTATCCCATTCTCATTAAAAACTAGGGGACTGTGGTGTCGACACCTGCACAGTCAAATGGGTCGCTAACTGGCTGGAGGGCTGCACCCAGAGACTGGTGGTGGACGGGTCATTTTTGACCTGGAGGGATGTGGGCAGCGGGGTCCCCCAGGGCTCGGTCCTCTGGCCTGCACCGTTCAAAATCTTCATCAGTGACTTGGACTGGGGTGTAAAAAGGACACTGTTCAAATTTGCTGATGACACTAAGATGTGGGGGGAAGTGGGTATGCTAGAAGGGAGGAATAGGCTGCAATCCGACCTAGACAGGTTACAGGGATGGGTGGATGAGAACAGGATGGGTTTCAACACTGACAAGTGCAAGGTGATGCACCTGGGGAGGAAGAACCAGCAGCATACTTACACACTGAGAAACTGCCCTCTCGGTGCAGAGGCAGAAAAGGATCTTGGAATCACTATTGATGCCAAAATGAACATGGGCTGTCAGTGTGGGGATGCAGTCAGGAAGACCAACCATACCTTGTCATGCATCCACAGATGCATCTCAGGCAGGTCCAAGGAGGTGATCCTCCCCCTCTATGCAACACTGGTCAGGCTGCAGCTGGAGAACTGCATCCAGTTCTGGGCGCCGCACTTCAGGAGGGTTGTGGACAACATGGAGAGGGTCCAGAGGAGGGCCACTCGTATGATCAGGGGACAACAGGGCAGGCCCTAAGAGGAGAGGCTACGGGACCTGAACCTGTTCAGCCTCCACAAGAGAAGGCTGAGGGGGGATCTTGCGGCCTGTTATAAATTAGTCAGGGAGGATCAGCAGGAATTGGGGGAGTCACTGTTCCCCCGAGCACTGCCAGGAGTGACCAGGAATAACGGTCACAAGCTGGCAGAGGGTAAATTCAGATTAGACATCAGGAGGAGCTATTTCAGTGTCAGGGCAGCTAAGATCTGGAACAACTTCCAAGTGAAGTGGTGCTGTCTCCTACCCTGGGGGTCTTTAAGAGGAGGCTAGATGTACACCTTGCTGGGGTCGTTTGACCCCAGTACTTTTTCCTGCCATGGCTTGATGATCTGCTCAGGTCCCTTCTGACGCAACTAACTATGAAACTCCTGTCATATGGAAAAGTTAAGGTTCAAGGTATAATTTCTCCCTTGGATACTGCCAAGACAGAGCTTATTACATTTTTATTCTAGAGACCAGTCCAGTTTTTCTGTGTGCATCTTCGTTCTCATTTCTAGAGAACCATTAGTGTAGTTTTTACCCTTTGGAGATGGAAGTTTGTTCTTCCCAGCTGCATTTATCCCCAGATGCAGACAGTTTGAAGTTTGTAAATGGTTTAAAACAAAACCAGTATTTTTCCATTCCCATGTCTATTTTACCCATTTATTTGCTAAACTGGTCGGGACAGAGATTTGCTGATCCTTAACTTTTAGAGTTAACAGTAACATTGCTGTCAATTCTAATTGTTAGCATAGGCTTGGTAGCAGAGTGGTGTATGTATTCTTATGTTACTAAAATTTGTTTCCTTTCCAAAATTCACTATATGACATTTACTAGTAAATGTTATGACGACCAGTATTACATTTTGTAATGCATTATTCTTTTCTATTGTACACTTGAATGTTAATTAGCCAAATTCCATAGCTGTCTCAAATGTTAATGTAAAATAATGTACCTAGTTAAATACTGGGAATTTAATCTCTTCTCACTTTCCCTTTATCTTATTTTTGAGGCTGGTACTGCAGGGTACTTTGTCCTTCATGACACTTGGACATGCCCTCCAGTTCTGCCCTTACAAAGGCAGCTGGCTTCCTCAATCTGAAATATGTTATGCTTCTTGGATTGCAGGATGTGAAATGTTTAGCTGCTATCTTTACTTTTGTAAATTTGGAGCCTTGGCTTCCAGTATGTTGGAGTCTTATCTGGGGGAAAAATTCAGAACCATCTTCTTAAATCTCTGTTGTCTTCAATATAGGAAGCAGCTCTTTGACCAGTTCACCTAGTCAGCTGTTTCATTAATATAATAGATTAATTAGCTAGGCCAAAATGTTTTCCCCATTGAACTATTTGGCCATGTTTTCCAGGATTTGATCCTTGGTTTAATATTCCTCATACTTTTTCTTTTTTTTTTAATTACTTGTACCATGCCCAAGCCTTCGAAAAAGGAGTGGTTGGTTAAATTTTGATCATTGTACACTAGGGCATCCTCCAGAAGGCAGCTATATTGCTGCATGTGTAGTGATTACATCTGGTGTTCTGAGACTCTAGAGTACTTTTCAAAGAATGAATTAAGTTTCAGAGCCACCCTGATATGGAAGTTGAACTAGTTCAAATTGTGCATGCAGTCTGTGGCAGAGCCAGGAAGAGTTTCCTGGGGCAGCGAACTGCGTATCTTGCATCACCTGATGTTCTGTCTCTGGCTCCCAGGCCCTGCTTTAGCCACAGGACTGTCTTCCTATCCCCTTCATCTTTGCTCCAAAAAACATTCTCTTCTTCATCCCACTAGATTTTGAGTTTAGCATAGGCAAAATCATGGGTAAAGAGGTACCTGACTTCTGATTTTTAACTTTGTTAATTTATCTTAAAGGTGGAAGGAAGAGGCTGTGACTACATTGTGTTGTGGCTGGATTGTGATAAGGAAGGGGAAAACATCTGCTTTGAGGTAAGATTACTGTTACCTAGTAATGCAACATATGTAAGTTCACTGTATGTTATGGTTTATAAATAAAATGATAACTTTGTTAGTTCATAGATGCATACGAAGGTCCACGCAAACTGGGGGAAGGCTTTGAAGGTGTAGAATGGCTTAGTGAAAATGTTATGGAGCTTCAACCGCTAAGACTCCAACTAAAAATTGCCCATTTGTTGATTTTGCTCATCTGTGGTGTATAGTAATTTATGCATCTAAGTGTTTAGGCCTTCTCATGCTTTGAAATCCATTATGTTTCACTGCTGTTTTAGCTGCTATGCGTTTGTAAAATCTTAGCCATTGTAGTACTCTGCTCTTCAATAAGGTAGAGATCTCTCTCAAGTACAGAATCATAAGGATTTTTTTTCTGTACAGCAAGTATATAATTAAAATTAACATGTTTTGCATAAGAAGATGGTATTGGTTTGTACACCCCTAGGTTTTGAACTTGTCCTGCAGTGGGAAATTTAACTTAAGGTAGAATTTGCTATGTTGCGTTCAGATGTGTACCGAATACTAAGTGTTCATCTGCAGCATTAATGTAGCACTGTCTTAAGGACTGAATTGCCTTTGAGGTCTCGAAGTGAATTTTGGATAAAGCAGGTGAATTTTTGCCCAGTGACAGTCAGCTCTGCAAAAATGACTCATATGGTGTTTTTTTGGCTCTTTCTAGCAATAGTGTTTTACTTCTTGCAGCTGCATTGTGCGCTGCATTGTGTGAAATCAGTGCTTCAGACATACTATTCCATAGCATCCTTCTAAAATGATATATATGGGCAATAAAGCTCTTGATAGCATATTAAAGAAAAAATATGAAATCTTGGTGGGAAGGAGACTATCATGGGTTGGTTGTTATCTTGTATAATATCCATACAGGGTATAGATCAGAACCCTTGCCATCTATTGATTTCCGACATACTTTTGTTTCCTATAAGGTTCTTGACGCTGTTCTTCCTGTTATGAATAAACCTCGTGGCTCTGAAAGGACAGTTTACCGAGCTAAGTTCAGTTCCATTACTGACACGGACATCTGCAGTGCCATGAACCATTTGGGAGAACCCAATCGCAATGAGGCCCTGTCAGTTGATGCCCGCCAGGAGTTAGATCTGAGAATTGGCTGTGCATTTACAAGGTGACAGCATAGATGGTTCTTGTGTTGGTATTCATTTAGCCTTGTTAAATTAAAATGGTGACATTTCTTTTTTTTATTTTGAATATTTTATGAAATTGTTTAATATCGTCTCTCAATAGTGAGCTTCTAATAGTACTTGACTGCTATTCTGATCTATCTAAGTAGTCGTCTTGAACAATGGTCATCTTTGAGAATGCTTGATGTTCTGGTTGCTATCTCTTTCTTCCTAGCTTAATCAAGACTGAGATTAGCCTTATCTCATAAGATACTGCTGTTGGCTATTAACATCTTGGTTACTCTTAAAACACATGTATATACAAATTCTAATGCCCAAGTGTGTAAGTGAGTATTTCATATGTATTGGTACAAGCATGTGGACAGAACAGAAGCTTAAGCTCTTTATTTGTGCTTAAAACCTATCTGCTCTACTTCATCTGTCTCTTCCTATTCTGCTCTAATTTGAAGCTAAACCATTTTACTCTCAAACCTCATGGTAGAATTAAAGTGGTTTAACTCCAGTAGTAGAGGACTAGACAGACAAAACTGTTACACTAAATCAGCTGATGCTTATTTCTCAGTGGTAATTATCCTTCCCTTTTTTATAATGTTTTAATTTTTACATCTCTTTGAAACCTAAGAACATGGGGAATTTTGTTTTGATGCAAACAAACTTAACATGCAGATGTCTTAGGTTATTTTCCCTCAACACTTTTTCTCGTAGATTTCAGACTAAATATTTTCAGGGGAAATATGGCAATTTGGACAGCTCCCTCATCTCCTTTGGGCCATGTCAGACCCCCACACTTGGATTCTGTGTTGAAAGGCATGATAAAATCCAGTCCTTTAAACCTGAACCTTACTGGGTACTGCAAGCCAAGGTAATGTTTCATGCCATGTGCTAATGTTTTTATCAGTAAAATGCAGTCTTATTTAGCTTTGTGTGTTAACTCTTAAACTTCTAACTGCTGAGCATACTTGTGGTTTACCAATGGATTTTCATTAATTTTAAGTGCACATAATCACTTGTCCTGGAGCAGACTCAGAGGCATCTATGCTGAATTTGTATTGATTACATACATTTTATGAGGCTTCTCAAATTCAATCTTAGACTGAGCCAAAATGGTTTCCCTTTATTAGTTGTTTTATGTGAGCAAATCCCTAGATTGATTCTCTAGTGAACCTCAGTGCAGGTTTTTAGTAGTCTGCCAACAAACATTTGCCTTGCTGAGTATCAAAATCCTGAGAGGAAGGGTAACTCATCATGTGAACTGGCAAATGAATCCTCTGAGTAGTTTGGTAGCTCACAGCAGACTCATGGCTTTGCTGCTGCCCATGTTCTAAGAACGGACCAAAATAACTGTTGTCAAAATGGTCAAGTGTCATCCATGCCTGGCAGCCCTCTGAGCTGGCCTAGTTCAGGCTTGCCAGTTTCTGTTGCCGGCAGCGCATGAGGGAGTAAGATGGCTAGCAACATGCTGATTGACTCTTGATTCCCCAGCATGAATTGAGGATCCATTTTTATAGCTGGGTCAACTGGGGTCAGCCTTTGGCCTGAGTCCCAGGCAAGTTATCAATTCATGCCTTTAAAATCATAGTGAGACACCTTAGTTGCTCTCCTGTTGCACCCCGGAATTGCTGTTTTTGTTCCTGGTGAGGCTTTAGGGAGAGGACAGTAAAATTGTTTGTTTGTTTTAAATTGAAGCTAATTTGTACCAACTGTTGCTGCCTTTATCATACCTGCATGCAGATTCCTCCTGGACTGATACCAGGTTGTTGCTATTTTCCAAGAACCTAAGTCGGATAATATGTTTACCATGAGAGTGGTTTGATGTTTTTTTCTGACACAAGGATTTTAAACAAGTTATGTTGGCCATTGCTGTCTGAGAGAATGCCTGGTGGATTAGATGCCTATAATTACATAATCTTTTGAGTTATCTGCAGCTTGTTCAGGCTGTAGATCACCACATTGTGCAAACAAGTGAAATATATTTATTTTAAAAAGAGAAGTAATCTAATTGGGTGAACTCCACTAACTCAGGTGCCCTGTTCCCTAAGGCAGTGGTTCTCAACATTTTTTGTACCGGGACCCATTTTTAAACATGGATGCCCAGTCCCAATCCAGTTCCCCTCAATCCCCAGTGTGTGGGGCAGGGACTGGATTTGTGTGGGGGATGGTGGTGCCCTCAAGCAGCCCATTGCAGGGTGGAGCTCTGCCAGCCTGCAAGGCAAAAGCCATTCGTACCCATGTTTTTCTTTTTTAAAGGAGAATCCATTTTTAAAGTTTGTTCACAACCTTTTCATATATTCTTGCAACCCACTTTTTTGAGTTGTGACCCACAGGATGAGAAATGCTGCCCTAAGGCATCATCTTGGAAGCCATGCAGTCAGTTAGTTTAATGGAAGTGCCAATTGTGAGTAATAACTGTTGTCTCATTGTGAACTGCTGTAGGATTTGCCTCTTGTGAGAAGTATGCGTTCTTGAGCTTTTAAAAGTAGTGAACAACTTGTTGTATTTGTTTATTCTTTTTCTGTAGGTGAACCATGAAAAAGAAAGCTCTCTTACTCTGGAGTGGGATAGAGTGAGGGTATTTGATCGAGAGATAGCCCAGATGTTCCTTAACATAACAAAGATAGCAAAAGAGGCAAAGGTAAGAAACACTTCAGTACGAGTGAAACCATGTACTGCATGATAAGTACTGTGTATATATATGTATGTGTGTATGTTAGGGGTGCACCGATAGAGATTTTTGGGGCTGATATAGATAGCCGATTTTTCGGGATTTTGATCCGATTTCCAATGCACAGCCTGGCAGCTTGAAGAGCAGTGTCTGGCTGGTAAGTCTGTTCTGGGGAAGGAAGGGGGTGTGAGGCATGTAGATCATGGCCCCGGTAGTGAGGGAGGGAGGTGCTCATCCAGGGGGCAGCTCCCGCCACTGCATGTACCCCGGGAGGGCGTGGGGGGTATGTGTCCAGAATCTGCACATGGTGAGGCATGCTGCTGCTGAAGGCTGGGGCCGGGGCCACACCAGACTCTTCCCTACAGGGGCTGCGCCAGGCTGTGCTAAGGGCGGGCAGCAGCAGCGCTGGGAAAGGGGCTGCAGCCATCCCAAAATTCACCACAGCACACCACCCCTCCCCCCAACTCCCCTTCCCAGTGCCAGCTCCGCCCACCCCAGGTTGGTGGGCTGTGCTGCTTGTTGCCTAGAAGCTGTGCTGCAGCTGCGCACACGCATGTGGCATTTATCAGCCACATCAGGCTGATTTTCTGATGCAGTCAATTTTCTTTATATCTCTGCTAATATCAGCTCAATGTATTGGTGCACCTCTAGCATGTGTATGTATATTTAAGCTTAGAAAAATACAAGAAAATCTAGGGATTTTTTGTTTTAGTTCCATTTACTAAAAATGCAGAATAAAAGAGATTTCTAACGGTAGTTCCTGTTGTGTTGATGTGCCTAGTATTACATCCTCTCCATTGAACTTCTTTTCCTTGAGATAAAGATTTCTATTCTTTGAGTAAAACATAAAACATAATAGGCATCACCAGAAGGCATGGCGGACCCTATGTTACCTATGATGTCCTTATATTATATCATCTTTAGAGGGATATGAAATGCATGCAATCATCCTGCACTGAACATCAGAATTTACTGTGAAAATGCTGTTCTGTGTCCTAGGTAGAATCTGTGAGTAAGAAGGAGAAAGTGAAGCAGAGACCTCTGGCATTGAACACAGTAGAAATGCTGCGAGTTGCCAGTTCTGCTTTGGGTATGTAGATAGTATGAAAGTAAAAATGTTCTTGTTTTGAAACTGATTAAAAAAAATTAGGGATATTCAGAATAGGCGGTGCTAGCACTGCATACACATGATAAAGATTCTTTCACCATTTTTCTGATTTGCTAAGAAGTTTGAGAGAATTTCAGAAGTGAAGGTATCGTGTATGTAGCAAATCATGGTCATGAGATCCTCTGTGGAATGGGCACCCTGGAATAACTTAACGCCTGTCATGAAGAAATATTTGCTGTGTCAGTAAATCAGAGATTAAGCCATATTGCTGTGATCTCTTGCAGGAATGGGTCCACAGCATACCATGCAAATAGCAGAACGACTTTATACCCAAGGGTATATTAGCTACCCTCGAACAGAAACTACTCACTATCCGGAGAACTTTGACTTGAAAGGAGCTTTGAGACAACAAGCCAATAATCCGTACTGGGCAGAAACAGTAAGTATATGAAATACAAGATGAGTTGTTAAATTCTTTCTTGGTAAATGTGTTAGGAAAAATTGCATCAAGTCAATGCCCTCACATGCCACTTGTATCTCATGGTGGTCTGTAGTCATTGTGTAAACAAAATGCAAGTATTGCATGCTGATGGCATTTATTTCATGGGGTTTCTATTCTAATAGATTACACCTGAAAAGCAAGTGAGCCGATAGAGAGAGACTGCATTACCAGCCTCTCTCTGTTTTTCCCCCTTCATTTTCTGTAGGTAAAAGCATTGCTATCGGAAGGTATTAATCGTCCAAGGAAAGGTCATGATGCAGGGGACCATCCTCCAATAACTCCAATGAGAGCTGCATCAGAAGCAGAGTTAGGTACAGACAAATCCCTGACAATAGAACAGTTTGATAGGTTTGGCCCCTTTGCCACTCAATTTTCCAACAGCAAACTGGGGATGAACTATATTACCCATTTTTTTTTGAAGTGTGTGAAGTCTAGATGCAGGAACTTTATGCTAATTAATTCCATTATAGAAGCATGGAGTATTCAATTAAATGTAACATGACTGTGATAAACTGAAAATGGACAGGGAGTTACCTTGTGCAAGACTTCAGTGCAGATTGCCTTAAACCACAAGCATTTAATGAATTGGATTAAAAATGGGTTAAGTCTTGTGGAATAGAGTATTGATCTCTCACTTAAAATCAAATCAGGATTTGAACTTTTAAGGGAAAAGAGAGTGAGGATCTCTGCTCTGATTCACACAAGCAACAGTATTTCACAAGCTAGCCTTTCTTGAATGAAGACTGCCATTTGTGTTATGAGTGGGAATTTTTTGGCAGACATGCAGCTTGCCTGTGTTATGCCTGTCACTCATTTTCACAAGAATTAAATTCTTATAACTAGCAAGTTGCTGTAATGTTCCTGGAGTGATGTGTTCTTCATCTACAGGGTCTTCAAGGAACAATCTTTAAAAGGGGGGAAAAAAATGAAAAAAGGCAATTTGAAAGTTCAGGGACCAATTATTTCTGCTCAGTTTATGAAAATTTGGTGCTTTCTTTTGTTTTCTTTTTTAACAACAATATTTTTATGGAGCAACGTGAATTGGATTATGTGAATAACAAGGTGTTGTCTGTCTTCAGGTGGAGATGGATGGCGATTATATGAATATATCGCTAGGCATTTCATTGCTACTGTCAGCACTGACTGCAAATACCTCCAGACCACCATATCTTTTAGTATCGGTCCTGAACATTTTACATGTATAGGAAAAATGGTTACTTCACCTGGTAAGGAAAGCTTGAGAGTAAAAGTTTTTAGTTAGTAACTCCGTGTCCTCTGTCTCTTCTTCCCTTTGGCAAAATGGTGCTGAGGAGCTGAATTAAAAGATAAAGTATTAGAGGCAAGAGAAAATTTTGAAGGCTGTTTTGTTGTTTGTTGTTGCTGTTGACTGCTTCCTTCATCTCCACACTTATTTCCCAGTTTGACCCAGCTTATGATTTCCCTTGTGGTAGGACCCAAAACAGGTTAAACGCTGCTCATACATACAAGGTGGTTTTGGATCAGTGTGTCAAACATAAGGCCTGCAGAGCCCCACCATCTGGCCCCTGGTGTTGCCCCAGGGTCTGATCAGACTCACATGACCATGGTGCAGGGCCAGACCACAGGCTGGATCAAGCCCAAGGACCTCCCCTCTCTTCCCTCAACCTTTCCTCCCTCAGCCTGCTTGATCTGGTGGCTGCTGTAGCTGGTATGGGACCTGTGTTACCTGTGGTGCAGATCCCAGAGCAGCTGGAACGAGCATCACATGTGGCATGGTCCAGCGGGAACGGTAGCTGCTGGCATACAGTGCTTGGAGGTGCTGTGTAGTGTGGATCTTAAACTGACTGGAGTAGGCCCTGTGTAGTGCAGTCCTGGTGCTGGCAGGGCAGGTGTGATGTGTGGCGCAGTCTGGCCAGGACGGCCACTGTGTGCCACTGGGCTGTTGCTTTGGCCAGACTTTGCTGCATGGAACTCCCATTCTAGCTGCTCCAGAATCTGCACCTCACACAGTACAGGTACCAGCCTGATCTGGCAGCTGTTCCAGCCAGGTATACTGAGGGAGGGGAAGTGGGAGAGGGGGTTCCTGAGCTGGATCCAGCCTGTGGACTGGTCCTGCATCCCTTGTCCGGCCTGCAAAGCCAGTTGAATTTTGACACCCCTATTTTAGTGTCTGCTACACAAAAATAGAGACTTGTCCTATGCTGAACACCACCCATGCAAAGACACGCTTAGTGCTCAAGGGAAGTAATTCAGAAGCTGCACTGAGGCTTTGTTGTAATCTTGCCTAATGACACCTAGTATTTTTAAAATCTCCTCATACCTCTTTGAGATTCAATCTTGTGCTATCTTAGATCCAGCCAGGAAAGGCTGACTTTTGAGGCCTGCCAGTACCATTCAGGATTCCACAAAAAGGGATTGATGCTGGGTATTGAAAGGAACTCGAAAGGCATATGGAAAAGAGAAAAATAGGGCATTTCCTCAGTGTCTCCAGTGCCATCCTAGGGCACAGGAGTCTTGCATCTGTTTTCCTTTGTGACAGGGGCAACATTTTGTTAACTTGACCTGTAAAATGAAGCCCTGGTTAAAATTAAAATGTGTATCTGTGTCTAGAGAAAACTGCCAAAGGGTTCAGTTTCTGTTGTGCTTATTTACCTCTAGGGTTCACAGAGATTATGCCATGGCACAGCATCCCCTTGGAGGAGAGCCTACCCAGCTGTGAGAGAGGAGATATTTACCCAATCAGTGAGATAAAACTGCTGGAGAAACAGACTAATCCACCTGATTACCTGACTGAAGCAGAACTCATCACGCTGATGGAAAAACATGGCATTGGTAGGAACTTGATTCTCTCACAGGCTGATATAGTACCCCTTAAAAGGGATAGGAGGGCCACCTCTTCTGAACTCTCTCATGGCCCAGTATAAACTTGAGCTGTTTCTATAAATATGTGCAGTAATGGTTTCCTGCACACGCTTGCATTCATACATGTTTCTTTCATGGCTACCGCTTTTCTGGCCAAACACAGTGTCTTCTGTAAGCCATTTTCATCAGTCTTCAGTTAGCCAGAGAATGCACTTTGAAAAAAAGAGAGTATGCTCCCACCTTCTGAATTTCCTGCCAGTTGCCTTGCTGGCAACTGAAGCATTTAACATCAAAGCATATATTGCAGAAATATCAGAACTGGAAAGGTGCTTTGTGCCTTCATCAGTTTATAAAGGACTCTATGAATTTTTTAGCAAAGAAGGAATCAAACAGCTGGGCAGTGGAGAAGGGCATGGGAAAAACTTAGTATCCCATGCCTTTGGAGAAAAGCCATTTGTTCCGATTCTAGCAACCTGAGAGGGAAAAGAAACTAGAATAATTTAACCTAAGAGTAAGTAAGAATAAGAAAAGTATCTTGTCTATGTGACAGGAACTGATGCAAGTATTCCAGTCCACATTAACAACATTTGCCAGCGAAACTATGTCACAGTGGAGAGTGGCCGCAGACTAAAACCTACAAACCTTGGCATTGTTCTGGTTCATGGGTACTACAAAATAGGTCAGTTGTTGCTTTTTCTTTTCTCATTTGCTTAGCACTTAATTATATTCCTGGCTAGCTATAGTTAGTAATACATTAAGGGTAACTCTCTACCCAGGGCTGTGGTGCTCAGTCCTAAGGCAGGAGGACAGATTTAAGCTGAGTTACTGTGGTGGTTTATATTTACTCCATCTTTGGAGCATCAGTGATTAATCTCCTTTTTTTGGAAAGAGCTACTTTCCACTCTGAGAGTGTGAGGTAGTAGCTCTGAAGTTGGCCTTTTACAAATGACATTTCTGACTGTAAGTCATGTACCTAATGGGATACTTGTAATTCTTAAAACCACAATGAGTGATAGAATGGTCTGTTTTTTAGCTCCTGTATCTGACAGCACTTGGTCAGTTTTCCCCATGCTGTCAATCAGTCTCTCCTCATTTCATTGTGGTTTCTCTTATGCCCCCCTCATTTCTGGTTAGATGCGGAACTGGTGCTTCCTACGATCCGCAGTGCAGTTGAGAAGCAGCTCAATTTGATATCTTTGGGCAAAGCCAATTACCACCAGGTCCTGGAGCATACCCTTGATATCTTCAAAAGGAAGTTTCACTATTTTGTTGATTCTATTGCAGGTAAGGCTTCCCTCACACCTGAAATAATCTACCCTGTGTAACTGAAATAAGAACTAGTCTGTGAGCCTTCAGTCAGTTTTCAAGGGGCCGGGCTTCTCATTTGGAAGGATACACAGAAGTGAGGCTCTTGTCATATGAACTTGTAGTTTGTACAAAGTCCCACTTTGGAGCCATCTTCTGGACATGTAGTGTTGTGTATTCAAAACTAAATTATAAAACAAGCTGAAATATTTTGGTAGCATCTCTTACATGCTTGTTGCTGCTCTTTTAGAAGCCTTTGTAATGCATCTACTTACTGTGCGCACATTGTGTGGGAGTTACACTGCTTAGTCATTGATAACTTTTCTTTCACCAGCCCAGAGATTTTCCCAGGCTGTGTAAAGAAAAGGGTCATTTCTCTGAAAGAGGTAATTTCTTCCAACACTGACTTCTTTTCTGCAGGTATGGATGAATTGATGGAAGTATCTTTCTCGCCATTAGCCGATACAGGCAAACCTCTCTCCCGTTGTGGCAAATGCCATCGTTTTATGAAGTACATCCAAGTAAGTCACCTAGAGCTTTTACGTGTCCTTCAAAAGTAACTTGTTGAAGGTTAGCATATTAAAATATCCTTTGTTCTGTTTGGGTTTCCAATGTGACTTCTTGCAAACACATTTCTATTCCATAAAAGAATACATCTCCTTTTTCCATGGAGGAGGTTAGGGAGTAATCACTATTTGATTGCCAACTGACTAGAGGTTTTGAATGTCACAAATAGTGAATTTTGAAGTGCAGCTTGTTTATAGTTTTTTATCCTGCCTCTAGGCCAAGCCAAGTCGTTTGCACTGTTCTCACTGTGATGAAACATACAGCCTTCC
This sequence comes from Crocodylus porosus, assembly GCF_001723895.1. NCBI lineage: Eukaryota > Metazoa > Chordata > Crocodylia > Crocodylidae > Crocodylus > Crocodylus porosus. The sequence continues at coordinate 14,892,596 of NW_017728921.1, read as the reverse complement.
ACAGAATGGTACTATCAAGCTCTACAAAGAGTTACGTTGTCCGCTAGATGACTTTGAGCTGGTGCTGTGGTCTTCTGGATCCAGAGGAAAGAGTTACCCGCTCTGTCCATACTGTTACAACCATCCCCCCTTCAGGGACATGAAAAAAGGTAGAATTTTTGATTGACACATAGAGGAATAACTACATTGCACCAGTTTTTAGTCAGAAAAATAACTTTAAAACAAAATTTGTAGGTGCCCACAGATGTCTCCTACAGGCCCCACATCAAATTACCAGAATTTGTAATAAAAACTATTTTGCTGCCAAAGTGCTTAAAAACAACTCACTTGTAACAAAGGGGCAGGAACAACATAATAAAGATTCTGTAGTTGGATTCTAGCTGACAGTTTGAGTGGTGGTGTGTATGAGGAGTAGTACAGTCCTGCCTATTGTTCCCAGAGAGGTAGCCAGGCAGCGGCAGCTCCAGCTGCTGTGGTGCTGATGGCAGTGGCATGATAATAGCTATGACTGCAGCAGCAGCTATTTTTGCATCCCCTCTCCCTACAAAGGTGGCATCCAGGGCTGCTGCTCCCCCCCCCCCCAACCTCCACCTTAGACTAGTTATTCCAAGATTTTATGAGTTCATAAGGGCTAAATAAAATGCTTTAGAAATAATTGGTATGACCTGATACATATGGAAACTCATCTGAATAAGAAGGTACTAATTCAGCTTGGTCACATTTCTGACCATTACTATTCTTAAGGATCAAACAGTTTCTATAATAAGTCCTGCTTTACCGATTAAATTTAAGATACTAAAACTTTCAGATGACTTCTGTGAAATTTCCATTTGTTCCTGAAGGGAGGTAATTTTTTCTGAAGCTTGCGACAGCTGGAGAAGCAGTGAGATAAAAGCAGGGAAAAAAGAGTGGATTTAATTTAAAGGTATTTTATTATTTCACTAACTTTTGGAGTATGTTTAAAATTTAGTACAGAGCTACTAATGAAAATATTTTTTATTATTTTATTAGAATAAAACTTTACAAAGCTTGTTTATATTGGCAAAATATTTTTCAAAGTTTAAAAAATGCATTTGAAAAATGAATCAGTCTAATATTTGACCAGTTGTATTAAAAAAATCAAGCCTTTATATGAAGATCTGCAGTGTAGAGAGGGACAGCTGTGAAATAGCCCCCTATCAGCCTGCTCTTAAATAAGAAAAGCTGTTTAGTGTAACTCACCTCACTCACTTATAAAATGGACATTCAGAATATTGAATAGGCCACTATAAAGACATTTCTAATTCAGACTAAATTAGTAACCATCTGTGCACAAATGCTAGTTACTTTTCATAACACTCAGTGATGTGTAATGCATTTGTGAGCATTATGAAGATAACTTGCAAGATAATATGAGAAATTCCTGAAATCTGCCTGACACCTATGGAGGTTCTGTGTAATGCACTTCAGGTCACATAAAGAAAGGAAGTGTCCCAGTATAGCAGTATTGGTTTATTGGGCTTTTATGTGTGATTTGGCTTAATAGTACACTCTTAGAAATAAAAGGATAAAGGCTACACAGTGACTAGACAAAAGGCCCTCCAGTAAACACACATGGGCAATTACAGGGCACTGCTCTTAGAAAGCTATAGCTGGAAGTTAAACAGCTGTTCTGATTGAATTGGCATCTAGAAATCAAAAGGATCCTAACTGATTAGAGGCTTTTTGGGAAGGGAGAGTTTCCAGAGGGAAGAGAACTGCAGGTACTGAACCTGAGTCAGGCCTGCTGAAGTGATCACAGTTGGCATAGAGTGGGAAAATGTTATTAGACCACCCTAACAAGGGTGGTGTCTTAGGACCTGAGAGGGGTGGGGACTGGCACTTGGGAAGGGTCACAGTGCAGTGAGCCTGATAACTGACACTGACTTGAGGCTAAAACACTAGTATTTCATGATCATATTAGGTAACACTTAGGAGTCTCACTCAACTGGGTTTCAGTAGTTCTTTTGTGCTCCTGTATTACAGCATACTTGTGATGAAAGGTGGTTCCTGTCTCCAGGTCACTTAGTATAAGATAAACTAACACTGGTTTATAAATAAACATGTTTTTAATGTGTATTTGCTTATAAACTGCTGCATAATATTTGAACTGTACAGTGACATGGATGGAGAAATCTGAGAGACGTTGTAGTACAAAGAGCACTGCACATCCAGATGGGACATCTGATGCATGATAACAAGCTCTGGTGTTGTCTTACGTGGTGAAGTTCTCTTGCACAGTGATGCTAAGAACAGGGGCTGTTTTAGCACTATTTAAACCCTATATCATATCTTCTTGTACATGGGTCAGATTGTGATGCAAGAACTTTCTGATTACCTGATTTTTATTTTTGTTTCTTTAGGAATGGGCTGTAACGAATGCACTCACCCCACGTGCCAGCACTCGCTGAGCATGCTAGGAATTGGGCAGTGTGTGGAGTGTGAGAATGGGGTTCTGGTGCTGGACCCAACTTCAGGTCCCAAGTGGAAGATGGCCTGCAATAAATGCAATGTGGTTGTGCATTTCTTTGAGAATGCCCACAAAGTCCGAGTATCACCCGAGACCTGTGAGGTGTGCGATGCAGCTCTTGTGGATGTGGATTTTAATAAAGCCAAGTCTCCTCTTCCTGGGGATGAGACACAACATTCAGGCTGTGTATTCTGTGACCCTGTGTTTCAAGATCTGGTGGAGCTGAAGCATGCAGCCATGAGGCACCCTATGCACCGTGGAGGCCAGGGGAAAAGGCAGGGTCGAGGAAGAGGGAAGGGCAGAAGGCTTGGAGGGAGACCCAATCCAAAGAAACCCAAGGACAAGATGGCAGCCCTAGCTGCTTACTTTGTATGATTCCCACAATATTAAATGAAAAATAAACCCTCTTGTTAAAGTTGGCCTTCCTCAGTTTCTTTTTAAAATGTTGCATATTGCTAAATTGCTGCCTTAAAAGAAAAGTAGTTTTGAGTCATTGTACAGTTTGTTTTTTCACACGCCTAGAAATATTAGAAAATCCCTGTAGGTGACTGGTTTCTAAGTGTGTGTTTCAGAAGCCTTACTTAAAAGCTAGTACCTGTCCAGGCACTTACCTGGAGAAGGAGAAAAATTCAGGAAGCAATACTTTTTAAGAATTAGTTGTGCATAGCAGAAAGGAAATAAGTCTCTCCTTTTGTGTCATTCTCCAGCAGCTTTTGTCAGTGATATGAGAGCAGGGGTCTAACAGCTGATTAAATCAGTGTTCTGCTGTGGAAAGTGTAAAACAAGTCTTTGAAAATAAGACTCTTTACGCATGTCCAGACTGTAGGGATTGAGCATTGTTTATCCTGGTGTGCATTCAGGGGCTGTCATTCACTCCACTCCATTTTTAATCATCAGGGATTCAGGCTTTTTGTTTCCCATGGAAAATTGAGAAAAATGTGAATTTCCCCCTTTACCTAAGGAAAGCATGGATTTTCCATTTTAATGGAGAAACATGCAGATTTTGCAGTTTTGCAAAGAGCTCTCTGCAGGCTGGGGGGAGCAGGAGAAGAGTGGTGAGGCAGGGGTTATCACATGCATGTATATGCACATGGCTGTCAGGCAACCTGGAGAGCAGCTCCTGCAGGTATGGCTGGTGGGAGGGTGGGGTTGAGGCCTCCATAGGGAGGGAAGGAGTTGGGCAGGGCTGGGGCCGGGGAGGCGGGTTGTGGGGTTTGGGTCCCAGGGCCAGAATGCATGGCCACAGGGCCCCAGCAGAGACTGGGATGGGGTCATGGGTGGCTTGTCTGGGGGCAAGTGGGGCTGGTTCCTCACCATTGCACTCAATCCCAAGAGAGGACCCCTGGAGGTGGCAGCAGTAGCGTGGGTGGGATGGGGTGGGGTTGGGATGCCACAGGGAGGTTTAAGGGCAGCACCTCTCTGCCCCCCCCCATTCCTTGCAGGCAGTGAATACAGAAGGAGAGGGAGCAGCAGGCCCAGGCTGACTTGGTGGTAGTGGGGAGGGAAGGGAGCAGCAGACACAGGCCAATTGAGGGGGTGGGAGGAGTGGGCCCAGCCCCAAAATGGGGAGGGGAGCAGCCCAGCTCAGCCCTGAAATGGGGAGGGGGGGGAAGAGGGGTGCCTAGCTCTGCCCCAAAACAGAGGTTATAGGGGGGCCCGCCAGGCCCCACAATGGCAGTGGGGAGGGTGGGGAACCAGGCCCGGCCCCATGGCAGAGTCGGGGATGGGGGAATGCCCCCCCACTCCATGGAGGAGGCGGTGGCATGCAGTGGTGGTGAGGGGTTGGGGCCGCTGCAGCAAATGGGGGATGGGAAGTGGCCCCAAATCCAAATGGCTGGGGGGAACAGGGTCAGGCGTGAAGCGATGGGGTGGGCGAGGGCACAGGGTCAGTGGGAGCCCAGATTGGGGGGGCAGGGCTGGACACTGGGCTCTGTCAGCAGCATTGGCCCTATCCCCCCTGCTCCTTGCAGGCCATGAAAACAGAGAGGATGGGGGGGCATGACCACGTCCCCTGGTATTGCAAGTGGTGGCAACAGAGCAGACGGGGTGGGGCCTAGCCCCAGCCCCAGTTCAAAGCAGAAAGGAGTGAGGGGAAGCAGGCCCAGCCCTCAAGGTTGGGGGGGGGAAGTGGGGCTAGACATGGGCTGCTGTCCCTGGCCGCCCCCTCCCCACACCCTCATCATTTTTGATGGGCAGTTGGCTAGTAGATATATAGCAGACTTTCGTTTTAATCTTTAAGAATGGGAGGAGGAAGGATCCAGGAAACTATAGGCTGGTCAGTTTGACCTCAATACTGGGTAACATTTTGGAAACAACTATAAAAAAATCCATTTGTGAGAGACTGGCAGAAACCATGATGCTGAGGGATAGCCAACATGGTTTCATTGCAGGCAGGTCATGCCTGATCAACCTTGTCTCCTATGATCAAGTAACGAACCACTTAAATGGGGGAGACATGGTTGATGTTATGTACTTGGATTTTTAAAAGGCCTTGGATATGGTTTCCCATGATGCTCTTAAAAAATAAAAAGACCCAGAATTGTGGGCTGGTATAGTCAAGTGGGTTGCAAACTGGCAAAAGTGTCAAACCCAGAGACTGTTAGTGGGCCAGTCTGTATCATCTTGGCGGGTGGTGGCCAGTGGTGTCCCACAGGATTTGGTTCTTGGCCCCATGCTGTTCAACTTCTTTATCAACGATTTAGATGAGGATGTGGAAAGCACGCTGGCCAGGTCTGTAGACAATACTAAGTTATGGAGAAAAGCGATCGTGCTAGGGGATAGCATGCACATTCGAGTGGACCTGGACAAGTTTGAAAGGTGGATGGAGCAGAACTGGACGCAGTTCAATAAAGATAAATGCAGAGTGCTCCATCTGGGAAGAAGTAACCAGTGACATGAATATAGGTAGGTTAGGAGCAGGTGTCCTGGCCCGCATGATGGCCAAAAGGGACCTCAGGGTTATGGTTGATCACAGGATCAACGTGAGCCGCCAGTGCAATGCTATAGTCAACACAGCTAATAGCATACTGGGATGCATTAACTGATGCATCATAAGCAGGGCTAAGGACGTGATGCTTCCTCTTTACTTGGCGTTGGTGAGATCCCAGCTGGAGTACTGGGAAGAGAAATTGCTATTTTTTATTAGATAATTTCCTTTTTTTTTTTTTTTTCCCAGGGAAAACCAGGATCCCTGCTAATCATCTCTGCTCCATTTTGTTCTAATTCTCTCTAGTCTTCTCAGCTTTCCTGATCTGCATCTTGTGTTAACAGATTCCATTACGGTACTTTTGACTGTGCTGCAACACCCCACAGGGTGCAACGCCCTGCAATGTCTTGGCCATTGCGCTCTGTTTTTTGAAGTGCCTGGAAATGCTTTTTACCTCTAAGCATGTTTTTATTATCTCTGGCCACCTATACACAACCTCTTCCCTTTTTTTCTGTGCAGGGCCTCAAACTGATCCTGCTGATCACCTGTTCTCACTAACTGCATAGATTTGTTCTTCTATCTTGTAATTTTGATAATAGCTTTATTCGTTTTTGGCTTTTAAAATGCATTAACCATTAATTCTTAAAATTAGAAAAAATAATATGGTGCTGCATCAATTCAACTGAATCCCCACACCTTTTCCTTTACAGTGGCAGGGCTTGGAACTTGTTTGCTGTAGGGTGGAAATAGTCCAGCAGAGGGCAGCAAGGCACTGCTTACACAGCATCCTTCATTGTCCTCTTCTGTACATGGTGGTTTGCATGTGGAACTGTCACTGGAAATTGTCTTCCAGGAGGGGGCTGGAGAGATGCTGAGGGTGATGGGCATGTTCAAAGTTTTTCCATTTAAAATGTAAAATGAACGAAGGCATATTCTGGTGTGTAGCTTACAAAGCACCAGTGAGAGAGTTCACAAGCTGACTGGGTTCCCAGACATGCATCTTTCATCATGAAGCATGCAAAGCTGATTAAAGAAAAGTCAATCTATGAAGCTACAGAAGAGCTACAGGTTATAACATTGTTGTTTCCTACTTTACCTTAGAAATGTAATGCACAGGGTGAAGATATTTTGCATGCATCTATTATTTAAAACCAATTTAAAGCGTCTCCTGTGATGCTTGTCTTGATAGGAGGGAAAACTACTTGTATCTGAAATGGAGTTGCTTTAGTGCTTTGTGCAGGAGGGAAAAAAATCAATGGTCTAATTTATACTGCTGGGTTACATATTTATCTGTGCCTGAGGCACTAATGTAGTCAACAAAAGGTTTGTTTCTATTAGTTACAGCAGGAATGTAGCTCAGTACTTTGGGGATCATTGGTGTTTATACCAGGCGGGTAAGCAGTGAATTTAAGAGGATCAGCATTAATAAGCATCAAGATATAGTTCAGTAGGGGTCAGGGGGGAAGGAATTTGGGGATGGGAGTTTATGCATAAGAACAAAGGACTCCAGAAAGGGAAAAAGGATACAGTGCTGAGCAGAAAGGAATATTTGCATTGTAATTCATTAGGAGCAGATGCTGAGGATGGAACTAAATGAGTCTGTGCTCAAGTTTGCTCCCATAAATTGTTAATAGGTAGCTTTTTGCTCTTTGTCCCTGTGTGTTACTGGTGGGGCCAGGTGTTCTCTGCTCCCTCCTACATAGTTTTGATTTGCTAGGCTTGCCTGTCAGTCTGTCTCCTTAGAATTTACTTTCCAGGTGCAGTCCCAGCATTTAGGGAGTCTATACATTTGTAAATTGAGGTATACTAGATTGAGTGAGATGAACAGTGCTGCAGGCATCAGTCATTCTTGCCACCTCTTCACCCTCCTTACTTAGTCCCATCTCTAGATATTTTAGTCAAACTTAGACTATAACCTCCCCACCCCATTAAACTCTGGGGAGAACTGAAACTGCAGGTGGCAGATTGAAACATTGGTGACTTAATGGGCAGATTCATACTTCTGAGGAATCTATCTTCCAACTTAAACAAAACTCCCTTCTGCTTTCTAGTACTGTTAGAAGCACTTGAGGAACTGTGCAGAGGTAGAAGAAGCAGTTAAACAATCATGCTGCTGTCAAAGCTGACTTGAACTCTGTACTTCGTGGCCTAAACCAGATCTGGCTTTGAACTCTACAAACTTAACCCAGCTTTTGAAATATCATCACTGTTCTGCAACACTGTGCAAATCAACATGCAGTTCTGTATGGGTGTAAACTCTGTCAGTGAATGATACCTGAGGAAGAATTTAAAGATTCATATTTGGGCATCAGCCCTTAAATTACACTGTATAGGACCTACTATACTATAGGTGGACCCTAGTGAGTTAATACTCCTACTGATTTCATATAATTCTGTGTGGACACAAAGGTCTGCTCATGTGGAGCAGTTTGCAGGATGGGGGCCATAGTTGCTAATAGTCTGTTCTATTCATAGTGCGTGTGTTAAGAATGGAATTCCCAAAATAAGAATAAGCTTGGTACTAACACCTAAAATTAGCACAGGTTTCCAAGTTATATACATTTATGGCTACTCCAAGCTGATGTCGCAATGTGTTTAACCCTGAACTCCCATTCACTTAGGCTGAGCTCCCCAAACTCTTTTCACAGAGCTGAGCCTTCCAACATCTAATTAAAAGCTTGGGGATAAAGATTATTCTAAAGACCCAGGTCTCTGTGTAGCCCTGTAAATTTTCTGGGAACTTCCCAAACATTTGTTCCCACAAAATCTCCTGTGAAAGTGTCTAAGTGTAGAAGTGAGCGTGTTTTGAAGCATAGATGCTCCTTCCCCTTTTGTTTCCAAAGATACCATTTATACTGAAAATGTGTCCATTCCAGTGGCTTTTTTTGTGGAAGAAATGCAACCTAATATTGCTTATTCAAGACAACAACTCCTTCTATAGGCTGCTAAAATACTTAGCCACAAAATGTTCCATAAAATACCCATTTTCATCAGCTCATGTAGCACAAATAGAACTCTTTCATTGGTAGATTTTAACTAGATACAATTCTCAATGGGTATAAATTGTCATAACTCTGTTAGAGTCATTGCTGCATTGAGCTTTTTACTATGGTTGAAGCTCTGGCCTGATATTGTATGCAGCCTGCCTTAAGTGGTGTGGTGGTGCTTGTTGAGGTTAAACACCTGTCATGTTCCAGTCCTGAAGCAGCTGAATTTCAGTAGGGAAAGTGATTTCTATGCAAATAATTTCCAAGTGCACCATGGTCCTTTTGGGTGAAAGCTGTGATATAAACAAAGCCTTGCTTTTGGTCACATTGGCAAAGCTTCTTAGTTACAAAATCTTGGTGAGAACATTCCAGCTTTTTGTGAAGCAATTGCTTTAACGAGGCTGTTGAGACTTCTGGTAGTTTAACATTTTCCTTTACTTGTTCTCTGGTTTCCCATTAGAACTGAACAAAAATATGTATAAGCCTACTGAGTATGTGCAGAATATCCTATAGGAGAGGTTTTGCTTTGCTTTAGTTGGTTCTGTTCTAGATGAATACTAAATGACCAAGACCACTGCTTATTATGTTATTGAAGGCTGCTCAGGATGGCCAGCAAAACCAATTTGTGTGTTGCTGCTTCAAGCAATCTGTCTCCTTTCTGTTGTTATTAGTTTCCCCCTGGAGTTCCTGGCTCTTGACATTGCACTGGTGTGATGGTCACAGGCACTGTGGCTTTCATCCACCAGAACAATACTTCTGTTTAGAAGGGGTTAAGTTACTCCATTATATTTGATTACCCCCAAAACTACTATTGTATCAGAGCTGGTAAAGACAGAATCTTTAGAAACTTCTTCTAAAGTCCATGTAGTACAAAGCAATATTCCAGCAATTCTTGGGTAAAGAAAAAAATAAATTGTCCCATCTGTCTCTCTTCGTTAGAGCAAAATGCTAGCTCTGTTAGATTATAGCAGTAGTTACTTCGGTGGAGAGTGTTTATACTGCACAACCTTCTAAGTGACTGTATATTGGAAGTTAAACCAGTGAGGGATGTTGTTTTGTCTTGAGCAAATCTAGGAAAAGTGAAGCTGAAATGTCCAAGTTTCAATGCTCCATTTCCAAACCTCAGTGGCTGAGATCTTGCAGGTAAGTACCAACTCTGTATTCATGGGTGCCAAGTATGTGGTGGTCCGAGGGCCCTAGTTCCCCTTGGGAAGAGGGCTGTCACCTGAAATATGTAAAACTTTCCACATGTCCATCATCTTAGGCCTCCCCACCCCAGCAAAAAATAAAAATTGGTGCCTATGTCTGTACTGAGTTGTATCTTGATGCAGAGCTTAATGAAAGACATTAAGCTAAGGCGGGGGAGAGGGGAAGGTTGTAAAGGGAAGAGTTGTGAACCTACAATCCAGGCTTCCCCTGAAGTAAATCAGTAAGTAACATGACTTGGGCAATTGGAAAATTTGGCTTAACGCAGTCTGTCGCTTAAAATTAATGGTTTCCAATGAGGTAAAATAGCGTATAGCAAACAAAGTAAAACACTGACTACCATCTGTGCATTGCCCTTCTGGGTAAAAAGGCTGCTCAAGTCTTGCTTTGCTTTGGTATGTCTGTGGTTTGAAGGTGGTTTTGTTTTGTTTTGTTTTGTTTTTTTAAGGCAGTTTGTCAAACGTGTTTGACCCAGCATGAAAACAAAACTGTTTCTAGTGGGAGCTCAAAGCGCATGCTGAAAGCTGCTTTTGAGTTTAGAAGACTGTTAAATTATGCAAAGATGAGACATCTAGTTGTGTTGGTTATCAAAGAGGTATTTAAGGGAGTTAAATTAAGGAAAGAGAGTTGAGGTGGAATATTAGGGGTAACTTTCTGACAGCTGTTAGGCTATTTTACACTCCACAGGGAACGATGAAAGGTTTGTTTCTTGAGGCACCTAAAAACTGGGACACGTGCTGTACTTCATTGAGTAACTGGTTTTCTCCAGTTCTAGAAATCCATGAAAGCATGCTGTTGCCCCCTGGATGAAGGTGGCATCATTTTTTCTGCATTGTTTTGTGGGTTTACAATGTGGTACCAGGGAGCTGAGGAGGGTATTCCAACTGGAATTTGATATCTAAAATACCTTTTTGTATCTGGGCCTAGGAATCTACCTTTCTTGCTTGTTTTGCAAGATCCCCTAGTACACAGATTTTTCCAATACATAGATGGTTCTTGATGAATCTGAAGCCACTGTTAAACATTTGCTGCTGAACCACTAGGGCTGGTAGAGAACTAGAAGACATTTGCCTTTATTCTGAAAGTATAACTTGCCTTTAAGTAATAATCAGTGGTATTGAACTCAGAAGCAGGTGGTTCCCCTGCTTTGCTTGTGGCAGGTTAGAGTGTCATCTGGCGTTGTCAGGCCTGGAGAATTTTAGATTATGAGACTTATACAGGATGGTTTGGATAGTGAACAACGCATGCCCCCAGAGGCTGGGGGTGCACGGCGACCGCCCGCAGGCAGTGGTGGCAGTGGCAGTGTTGGCAACGGGGCCATGGCGGAGCAGGGACCACCCGCAGGCAGCCACAATGGTATTGGCGGTGAGGGGAGCAGGGTATGAGTCAGAGGGACTGCCCGCAGCCACTGTCCACGCTGTTGGCAGGGGTGAGTGGTGAGCGGGATCTGCCAGCAGTCACCAGCTGTGTTGGTAGTAATGGGGGGCAGCAACTGCCTGCACAAGGCAGCGGCAGCCAATCTCAGGGGTGGGGGGCACATGCTCCCCTGTGCCCCCCCTACGCGTTGCCTCTGGTTTGGATGGGGACCACCCTGCCTCAGGCTGGTAGTTGGACTGGAGGTCGCTTTGGTGGTTCCTACCAGCCTGACTCCTCTACTGGCCTGCGTGTGACTGCAATACGGGGGTGGCACTTCCTCCCACAAGGGGCAGCCCTCCACTTCCAAGTGAAATGAACCACCCCGGAGCCTGGGGTGCTCTGGAGGCGGGTGGATGAGGTTCTTTGGCTGAATCTGATCTCTCTTATTGGACCAACTTCAGTAGTTGGTGTCCCAGGACACAAAGGTACTCACTGGCAACTCCCAAGCCTGGGATTGGAGGGCGGGAGGCAAAATGCACGCGGCTCATTAGCCGCTTGTTTATTCAGCTGCGGCCGGCCAGTGATGCGACTGCGGAGTGCCGGCTGGCACAAATAAAAATGGCGGCACACGCCGCAGGGTCGGCAGAGAGGGAGGAGAGGCAGCATCCGATGTCCTCTCCTCTCGGACAGGCAGGAACATCCAAAGCATGAGGGGAGAAACACCCAAGATGGGTGTGAGAAGAGGCAAGGGACGCCGCTCAAACGATGCTGCTGGCGCGGCTGCCAGGAAGCTCCGGGATTGCCCATGTGATACCTTGAAGGATACCCCAGGAGAAATCAGCTCTAGGAGGATAGACTGAAGGGAAGCCCAGAGTGAGGTGCCTCCAAAGGAAACACCGTCGTTGGACTGTGAGGTGCCGGGGAATAGGCAAAAACTGAGTGCCTAGGCATGAGGCAGTCAGTGCTTCAGTGAGGCATGGAGGGGGCAATTAAAGGGGCAGTATGCCCAAGTTTGTGTTGAGGTTTTTGTGGTTTCTGTTAAGCTTGGTTTTTCCCCGAGCTCTAGGGGAGACCAGAGTGCATTAACCCTGTAGTAGGCCTAGCTCTGGTTAGGGAGGAGCCGGCATATCATCTGGGTAAGAGTCCAAAGAATGAGACAACAAACAGCTTGGCACCACCATATAGGAGGCGTGAGGCCAGGGTGTCCAGGGTGTAGGCGTGGTGAAGCCCCAAGAGTGACTGCCAGGAGAACCCTGGGCCTACGGGCACACACGATAACCGACCCCAGACACTGATACCATCAAGTCGTGGCGGGCTTTTTTTTTTTTTTTTTTTACCGGTCCTGGAAGCACTGCAATACCAGGTCAATGCATGGAGTGGACGGAGCACGCTCGGGTTCCACCAACCAATACCAAAAAGAATCTGCTCAATATAAACCTCCTGTGGAGGACATATCAGCAGGTTAGTATCGTCTACCTGAATGAAACGGGGTCAAGGAGTCGGATGGAGAACATCAGCCCGGGCGAAGGCGGGAACGTCAGCGAGGTACAACACCAGTCGCCTGGGGAAGAGCGCCTGAGAACAGCTAGTCGCGTCTCCGTGGCAACAGTTGGAAAAAACAATTCTTAGCAAGCTTTCATGTTTAAAAACCCTTCGTCAGGCTGAGAAAGCCCTTGTGTTCAAGGCGGTTAGGATTTGAGTTGGGACCAGCAGCCCACGGAAAACCTTCCCCGCACTAGCTCCGCTCTTCTCTGGGGAGAGCGGAGGACCACGCGCTACCCAGCCACCCTCACCACGCGTCCCTTGCGCAATACACGTGACGCGGGGCAGGGCGGAGAGCAGCACAGCTCACCGACCGGCTGAGGAGCGCGGGGCGGGCTGGCCCCTCCAAGGCCCCGCCCCTTCCCGCTCCCTTAAAGGAGCCGCCGCTACAGTTTCTTGCCCCCGCGCTGTGCTTGGCGCCTGCCTGGCGCTGGGGGTAAGGCGGCCATGGCCACGGCCACGGCCACGGCCCCGGCCCTGCAGGCGGAGACAGAGGCAGCCCGGGGAGTCCTCGGCTCCTTCCTGCGGGACTTCTCGGCGCCGCTGGGCCCGGAGGAGCTGCCGCCCTGGAGCCCGCAGGGCAGCGGCGCGCTGAGCAGGGCGGAGGCGAGGGGCGAGCTGGCCGAGCTGGCCGGGGGCCTCCTGGCCGCCAGGTGAGAGGGACGGAGCATGGGCGCCGGCCGTTGGGGAGCCGTTGGGGGGGGGGCGGGGCTCTGCGGTCTCCTCGGTGCCTCAGTGCGGGGGCTTTCGCCGTACGGGCGCTGCGGTGCCGCCCGGCCCAGCTCAAACAGCCCCGCTATCTCGCTGTTTTTATCGCCATTGTGCTCCAGCCCTGGCTGCGTGTCCTCGGCTGGGGAAGGTCGCCCCCCTCCCCCCCCCCACACGCATACCTCCATGATAGACCGCGGTGCTGAAATCCTCTCATGAAAGCTAAGTGTCTGTTTTAAATCTCTTGGTGAAAATAGTGTTTGGTGTTTAAATGAGGCACACACAAAGCCACCAGAGGAGTTTCTTGGAAGCCCAGGAGCCCCTGGCCTTGTTTCTGCGCCCACTTCACTGTGCTTCTCTCCAATAAATGTGATTTTTATTTTCAGAAGTAGCCTGATTGAAAGGATCTAGGTTGTCCCCTGCTAAATTCATTCCTTGCTTAAAAAATGCGTGTGCTATGTAGACTTCTAATAAGACCAACATAACAATTGCGGCTGTCGTGCTAATACAGTCGGTGAATTGGGGTGATGCTCTAGTGCTTTTTTGAAACTAGAAATGTGCATTCAAATTGCTGTTTAGGTCATAGCCCTAAATGACTGTAAAGTTCCTGTTTATTCACTCAGGACTGAATCACCCTTGATCAGAACAGCATTCTCACGAGCATGGTGTCATTTAAGTGAGATCTTGAAGTTCATCATGTCCCCTGAATTTTAAACTGTTTTGGAAAATGAGTAGATCTGGATGAGCATTTTTGTGGATCAGATCAGAGCAGGGCAGAGGGAAGCCAGTGAGTCGGGATCCTGCTCCAAGAAGGAGCCTGGCTAAGGAGGTGTGAAGCTCTGCAGTTGTCAGGCATCTCCACAAGAAGCAATGTAGGGAACTGAGGATTCTGTGCTTAGTGCAGTTCAAATTTCATGCAGCTTTTGGGCAGTCAGTGAAAGCAGAGAAACCGTGCAGCTTTTGCAGTGCTTTTATCCCACCTGTCACTAGGGGTGTTTGCACAGAAAGGAACCAGCATGTCAGCAGCTGCATTCTTCACATACCTCCTCTGCAGCCAGTGCTGATTAGACAGCCAGCATCTTGGACCTCCGTAAGCCCTCTGTCTTTCCTTAGGGGTATTTATTCCAGTTAGCTGCTGGAAAAACTTGGAGGGAGAAGGCAATTACAAAAAAAAGCAGAGCAATATAAAAAGACATAGAGACCCTCCTACACGTGCTTTCTTCTAGGCAGTAGGCACTTGGAAAAAAATCAGAAATGTGGGACACAGTAGTTTAATATTTTTCTCCTGTCTGCCTAAATTGATCAAAAAGTGAAGCGGTTGTGACTGACACTGTTTTCAGGCACAGTACAGCTACATTTGAATTGTTGGGTACCTGGTTTCATTATGCATCTTACACCCAGTGAGGCACTGCTCATTGGTTTTATAATGTAGCTTCAAAGAACAAGAATCCCAGTACAAATCACTTTGAAACTGAAACCAGAGAAACACACAAGAGAAGAACAGGGGGAATGGATATGGGAAGAAAGAGAAAAGGAGTTGTTTTAAGGGCACAGATAAGTGGTTATTTAAAGAGGCATTGGTATTTTGTTTACAAGTAAGCAGGAATATTGTCAAGTCAGAGCAAGTGCACAGCAGCATAGATTACCTGCTGCTATGGAATATAATTATGACATGCCTAAAGGCAGGTGGCAGGTTAAGGTAAATACCCACTGGGGATAGACTTCCATGCTGTGAGGTTTAACCCAGTTAAAAACTTTTAATCGGGCCACGTAGGTTTCTTTAATTTCCATACTTTCTTCTCTTGCTGCACCACGGTGTTAGAGTAGTTAAGATGGCAGCTTCCAAGTTAGGGGTAACAATCCCAGATGGAGTTGAAGCAAAGTTGCAGAGTATCTGAACATCTTTGGGACTTGCATGGCCTAGGACCAGAAATAGTTGTTTATGGTCATAAGGATAGGGTTATGAGCATAAAACCCTGGTATCTGCCAGGTTAAGGTATCTTGCTATTGCTCCAGAGGCATGAGTGTGAACCTTCTTTCAGGCTCATGTTGAAGGCTGATCCCAGTTAACTTGGCTGTACATGGATCCCTGGTTGTTCAACCTGGGAGTTTAGGTCAGTTGGATGTGATGCTAACTACAACACTCCATTGTGTGCCACTGGCCCCAGAAAATGACATGCCTTAACTAAGTTATTAGCCTGGTGGGCCATTAAATTTGGAAGATTTTGACTTTGTGTTATTCTTTGGATTTTTATGTAGTGCTCTGGCAATCTAGTATCTAATTTCTGTGATCTCTAGTAATGTAGCACATGGCACACCAGTGTGTTGTGAAGAGCTCCCTGGTGTGCTGCAAAAATTTTGGAATAATAATAAGAAAGGTCTCCAGATGCCGAACGCTAACAAATGAGTCACATTGATGAGATTATTCACAAAAGACCCTCACCTGTGTTGGCAGTGGGGGAGAGATGGCATCAGCCAAGCAGAAGAAAATTCATCTACTGTGCCATGTACTGGCTGTGGGGGATGCGCAGTTCATGAACCTCTGAACAGCTGTGCCATGAAATTTTGCTTCAGCAATGAACTACAATGAGCTTATTAAGTATGGGGATGGGGAATGCCTTAACAAGTGTGCTGTAGAAAAAATGTATTAATGTTATGTGTGCCTTGGTCTGGAAAAGATTGGGAAATGCTGATCTAGAGGACTCTCAAAGTGCACTGTGCAATCAAGCTCTGCATGAAGTTCTTCAGTGCTGTTAATGATTTCAGCTGTGTTAGTCGCTACATTCCTATCTGTGTGAAGCAGCAAGGTGCAAGCCAAGTACTAAGGAGTCCATCAGGTGATGTTCAGTTCCACCCCACTTCTAACTGCTGTCAGACACAACCCTCACTGTCTGGGAGCAGTAGTCCGACAACCTGTGGAAGGGTTGCTACATAAGGCTTTTGGGGAAAGTGGAGAAAGGAATGGGCTTTATTAGATTCTGCAAGAAGCTCCAAGTATTGGCAGTCTTCTAAACCAAGTGTTTTGCCATTCAGGGTGAAGAAACAGCCAACTAGATCAAACCATAGTTAGTTGCCTTTGCAGGTGATGCTCAAAATAGCTTTACATAACTGTAAATATTCACAGCAGTCTACAAAGTGTCATATACCTGTCCTGTCCTGTGGAGCTTGCAGTCTAAGGCAGTGATTCTGTAGGGACTTGAACACATGCTTAACTTTTATACAATGAGTAGTCCCATTTAAGTCGATTGCTGTGCTTGCTTTCTGTAAAGTTCAGCAGATTGGTGTTTATCCAAATAATTTCTCTTTGCAGGATTTTTATTGAAAATGCATTTTGGGGGTGAAAGCCCACTGTGCTGTGAACACCACCTACAGAAAATAACTGGAATTGTAAGGAATCCACGAATGACTTCAAAGATTTAAATTGATCTGAAATGTAACTACCAGAAACATTTCTAGATCCTCTTAATGAACTTGAAACAACTTATCTGAAGATAGTTGTATGTAACCAAGAAACAATGTAAAATTCAAACAGGCTTCCTGTTTGAAGACTACTGTAATAACAGTTGTGAGACTCACTTCCTGTTCTGACTCCCCTGAAACCTGTGTTTTTCATCTTTGGGTTGCTATTCTTTTTCTGGCACTACATTTTCAAAACTGCTTGCTTGTTTTTAAGAATATTTGGTTATTTTAATCTTTTTGTTTTTTTTACTTGTCTCTGAGGCTAATAGTGATGTGTGTCACTGTAATGCAGTAACATTGCATCCATAGATTCAGTGCTCCCTTTTATTTTTTTTCAAAGAATTTGTGTTTCTGTCTTGACAGTTTCTCAGTTGCATACCATTTTATTTTCTCTGACAGAGAGCCAGGTATTAATCAGACCAAGAGCTTGCAGTGTATGTCATATGGAAGTATCTGGGAGGAAAAAGGCACAGTAGTACTGCTGTACATCCGGTACTGAGTACAATTGGTTTAGGGAGAGAATAACTGGAAGTGACTGGAATTCTCAGAACTGGAAATGGTCTTAGCATAGTGGGGGAGGGAGGAAAACTTTGCTTTCAGCCAGGGCAGTCTTTTGTTCCCTTCTATGAAATATGGCTAAAATTTTCAAAAGTTCCCTGCTACTAAGTCCTTGTGCCGAGGCAGTGTGGTGTTTCTCATAAGATATTCTGAATGGCAGAACTTTCATATAGTTGATGGATCTTAGTAGCATGCAAATCTTGTATGGTTTATCCTTGATTAATTTGTCTGTAGTTTCCTGGAATCTTATTAATTTTCTATATTTTTTTAAATCTATAATAGAACACAATCCCTCCAATCCAGTTAGTGGGTGGCTAAGTGGCTTAGGGACTGTACCCAGAGAGTGGTAGTGGATGGGTTGTTCTCAGCCTGGAAGGAGATGGGCAGTGGGGTCCTGCAGGGTTCGGTCCTTGGACCAGTGTTGTTTAATATTTTCATCAGCAATTTGGATGAGGGTGTGGTGAGCACCCTTTCCAGGTTTACAGATGATACCAAGTTATGGGGCAAAGTTAACACACCAGAAGGCAAGGAGCAGATACAAGCTGACCTGGACAGGTTGGATCAATGGGTGGAAAGAAATAGGATGCAGTTCAACAAAGATAAATGTAAGGTACTCCACCTAGGAAGGAAGAATCCCCAGCACACTTACAGGTTGGGGGATGACCTCCTCATAGCTGACTCCAAGATCTCTCATGAGCCAGCAGTGTAACGAGGCCATCAACAAAGCCAGTCGCACCTTGTCATGTATTAGCAGATGCATAACCAACAGATTGAGGGAGGTGATTCTCCCCCTCTATGCAGCATTGGTCAGGCTGCAGTTGGAGGAATACTGTGTCCAGTTTTGGGTGCCACACTTCAAGAGGGACATGGAGAATCTGGAGAGGGGTCAGAGGGGGGCCACTCACATGATTAGTGGCCTCCATGAAAGACCCTACGAGGGGAGGATGAGAGATGTGGATCTCTTCAGCTTTTACAAAAGATGGCTGAGGGGTGACCTTGTAGCCGCCTATAAGTTTATCAAGGGAGGAAAACAGGGAATTGGTGATGTGCTATTTACCAGAGTGCCCCAGGGAGTAACTAGGAATAATGGGTGCAAACTAGTTGAGAGTAGATTTAGGTTAGACTTCAGGAAGACATTTTTTACTGTAAGGGTAGCCAGAATCTGGAATGCACTTCCAAGAGAGGTGGTACTGTCACCTAATTTGGAGGTCTTCAAAAGGAGGCTTGACAGTCACCTGGCTGGGGTCGTCTGACCATGGTGCTTTTTCCTGCCGGGGCAGGGGTTTGGACACGATGATCCATTGTGGTCCCTTCTGACTATAATCTATGAATCTGCAATGTGGCCCACAATTCTTGAAACTTAACAGTGTTCAGTCAGCAAATGTCTGTGAAGCCTTAATGTCCCATCTCCTTTTAGTGTTGGTCCATAGAGAGAATGTCAGAATGCTGTTGTTAGATACTCCATTAGCTCAAGTGGCAGATGCCAGTGGAGTGGATCTAACTCTGGCTCCAACCCTGTTGATAGTGTAAGTTGGTGCCAACTTGGTATGATTTTTTTTCAGCCTGTTGTTTAAAAGAACATTAAAGGAATATCAAGGTTGCAAATAGAGCCCTCTAAAAATTAAGAAAGGTCAGAATTGACATACAATAAAATAATGTAAATAGAAATGTATCATAAAGATTGTACACAAAGCAGCCAAAGGAAGGTTCTATCTTATAAAAGATGTATTCTAATATGAGTGCTTGAGTTCACAACTTCAGCGTTGTTTTTAACATGTTTTTGGGTGTGTAGTTAAGCTCTCTGTGGTACAGGGGTCAGCAGTGTTTTTGGGCAGAGTTCCAAAAGCACCCCAGCCTTAACTTGTAAGATGTTGGCGTGCCAGGGGCAGATGGCGAGAGCCGCAAGACGCTTGATCCTTGTTGTGATGGCGCAGCCCCGGTCCCTTCCCCACTGTCTGCCCTAAGGTGTGTATGCCAAGCAAAATGCCTTTGCATGCCGTGCTCTGGCATGCATGCTGGGGGTTGCCAACCCCTGCTTACTATCTCTTTTGAGTCATACTGGCCATGTCTACATGAGTGGCCAACTGTGCAATTGTTACCACAATCATTTAGTACTTTCTTAACCAAGTACTAAATGACTGCGCAGTAACCAGTGTTACTGTACAGTCTCATTGCCACTCAGTTATTTTCAGATGCTACTGTGCAGTAGGTCTGTGCGAAGCAGCTAATATTTGTTTCGGATTCATCTGTTCGAGGGCAGTGATTTGATTTGGTGATTTGAATCACTGTCCCAAATTGATTCGGCCCCATCTCCCACCCACTCTCAATGGTTACTCCGCCTGTTCTCCTAGCTCATTTAAAAACAAGCCTGTACTCACTGGCTGCTGCCATGGGGGAGGGGGGCAATTCCCTGCTGCCTTCTAGGGGCCAGGCCAGGCTGGGGGGCACAGCCTAGAGACGGGGGCAGGGACAGCAGAACACAGACTGCAACCCTGCCTGTGTTCTCCCGACTCTGCCTCCCGGTGCCTGCTATGGCGCTGGGACCTATGACTGCTTAGGAGAGCCCAGAGCAGCAACATATTTTATTTATTTATTTATTTTTAAACAACTTCCTTGCACTCCTCCTGGCGTGCCAGGAAAAATGTCTCTGTGTGCCTCTAATTGGCACGTGTCCTGGGGGTTGCTGATCCCTGTGCTAGTGTGATCTCTGATGTTTTTGCAAGAGGCAGCCATTTCAGTTAATCTTATAACTGTTTTCACCATTCAGTCCACCTGTTCCTGTCAAATTCAGAAAGAGGTCTTTTACTGGTGATATCACACATGAAACAGCTTTCTAATCTGCAACTCCAGGTTGGGCCATTGTTAGGATAAAAGATGGGGGTCTACTTAAATCATGGGGGTACTTACCAATTTTCATGGGTTGATCACAGCATAAAGTTTTAATACCATGGTCATTTTGCAGGGCAGGGGCAGGGCCTGAGTAAGTACTGTGCAGGACTGCTGCACAGAGCAGATGGATGCCCCATCCCATGCTGGCAGGGGCAGTGCTGGACTCTTGGAGCTGGGTCTGGGAACCATGAGTTAAAGCAGACACAGGAGGAGGTGCCACAGGCAGCTCAACCTGGCTGGGTGGGAAGTGGGGGCTACCCTGGGCTTAACCAGGTTTGAGTGGCTGGCAGCATGCAAGATGGGCCCAGCCTGGCCCACACAGCTCCATGGGCATGGGGCACAGCCACCCTGCCTGCAAGGGGACACCACCTGGCTTGGGGCAGGACACTGGGCACAATGTGAGCAGGGTGGACCCAGCCACCCCCAGTGCAAGGGCCTGGCCACAGGAGCTCCCAGGAACAGCTGCCATGGGTGTGCCATGCCTGTGCCCCAGCCTCACCCACCTGCAGCTGCTCTCTTGGGGCTGGTGCAGGGTTTCTGCACTGTAGGGTCATGGCTGACTGGCCCTGAGCACTGCCTGTGGCCACTGTTCCTGAAGCCTGGGGGGCTTCCATCATGGCCCAGGGGACACAGGCAGAGCCAGAAGCCCCCCAAGCCTGGTGTCATGCCCCAGCCAGGCAGTCTCCTTTGTCTCTATGAAGCTGCATGGGCCAGGCCAGACCAGGCCCTACCTCAGGTGCTGTTAGGCACACCTGCCTGCCATGGCCTGAGGCTGAAGAGCCCCAAAGCAGCCTCCGCTTCCTGCCTGGCCCCCACTCTTCTCTGGTTGCTGCCTTTCCAAGGGCCCAGCCAGGCCAGCCTATCTACAGCACTTTCCCCCTGCACTTGCTTCTCCCTGTACCACCTGGTGCCATCACTGGGTGCCCCAATGCTGCCCCTGCCTGGGTGGGACTGGGCTGAGCCCTGGCTGGGCCTGTCTGCTTGAGCCCTGGCTGGGCCCTCCCTCTCAGCCCTGCACCCAGGCCCACCCCCCTCCCCTAACTCTGGGGCCATCTGTGAGGCCTGAGCGCCCCAGACCTGGCCCTGGCAGCTGCTGCTGGGGTGTCACTGCCTCCCTCCATGGGACACTGCTCTGGATTAGCAGACCCAAGCCACAGCCGGTAGTGGTGGGAGACATGGGCAGTGAAGGACATACCCTCTTTCTCTTTCCTTTTTCCTCTCTTTTTCTTTCTCTCTCCTTTTTTCTCTCTCTTTTCTATCCTCTCTCTTTTCTGCCTTCTCTTTCTCTCCTTTTTCATCTCCCCTCTTTTCTGTTTCTTTTTTCTTTCTCTTTTCCTTCTTTACGTCTTTCTCTCTCTTCTCTCCTTTTTTCTTTTTTTTCTTTCCTTCTTTTTTCCCCTCTCTTTCTTTCTCTTTTTTTCCTTTCTCCTCATAAAAAGTTTAACAGAAAAGAATACACAAGAAGAAAGGTAGTATATGAAGTTTGATTTATTGCCACCAGATTTGGAATTTTTAGAAAACCATTTAAAAAAGGCAACATTTATGATTATTAACTATATTAATATGCAGTGTGTACTGCTGTGTACCCTCTGCCCCGGTTTTCTTTTTGTGTCATGCCAGCACTCTGGCGTCTTACAAAGTATACATTGTGGTTTTTTGGATGTCTTGCTTAGGCTTCATGTGCACAAGATAAAGGTGGAACATGTTAAGGCATTGCCATTTATTAATACAAGTTGTTAAACTGACTAGTGAATTTGCTGTTACAATAATCCATGATCAAAGAAGTAGATTTCAAGAAAGACGAATTAACTGTGTCTTTTTATTACAGGCGGTTCAGTCATAGTTAATGTGTATTAAAATTCCTTCACCAAAGCTGGGTTATGATTAGTATAACTTCAGTGTATATGCTTGCATTGATTCCAACTTGCATCTTTCTAAGTAGTATTTTTGCCATTCTGAAGTGGAGAGGTCCTGTTGTTGCTATAAGGTGCTCCACATGGGGAACTGTGGATTTAAATAGAATACTGAATGTCATGAGATTTGAAATAATAAAACCATGAGAACTGCTAACAACGAGCTGGAAGATCTAATATAACTTTTAACAGCTTTAAAAAGCAGGGTTGGGTGAGGGAGCTGTCACTGGGGAGGTTCATCAGCTGCTACACTAAGGGTTGTACCTGATTTAGTGCCACAAATCAGCTAAACTGTTACACAGGGGCAGGAAAGTCCAGCCTACAACTGGATCCAGCCTGCAGCTGACCCTATTTCCCAGCAGCCACTGCGGCAGTGGCTCACAATAGCTGCTGCCACCAGACCCAGCCTCTGCTGCCTGGGCACCCTGCCCTGTCTGCCCCACACGTACCACTGGGGGCGGGACTTGTGCAGGCAGGGTGTGTGGCCAGGAGCAAGACAGACAGGCAGGGCCAGGGAAAACCCGGGATCTTGGGGCTGTGACAGTGTGGGGCTGGGGCAGAGCTGCAACTTGCTGCCCCTGTGCCCCTGTGATTAGTGCAGGTTCCGTGGACAGGGGCATGCAGGGAGTGGGTCGCAACTCTGCCCCGACCCAGGCCCAGTGTTGGCCCTGGCCCTGGAGCAGCTCCCCACCCAGCCTGCACTACTCCTGGGCAGTTTCTGTTGAGAGCATGGGACCATGGGATGGTGTGGGGCTCAGCCCCGGCTCTGCAGCTCCGTGCTGTCACAGGCCCGTGGTCCCATGGCGCCATGTTCCCAGGGTCTCCATGGAGAGTGGCCAGGAGTGGCCCAGACATGTGCTGCTGGGAAATAGAGTCCAGCTGCTGGCTGGATCTGCCATTTTGCCCAGTCCTGTTCTAACCTAACCCTGAATGGCACCCCATTACATTTGTAACTTTTTGTTTTATATACTTGCCTGGGTGTTCCTGCATACATACATAACATTTGCATCATAACACCTTGTATTCATATAATTTGATATTATGCAGTTATTTCTTGGTGGCTTATTTTGCTGTATTATCATGCCGTAAGGCTTTAATGTGTGGTCAGTTTACTGTCTGTCAGTATTGCATTTTAAATGTACCACGTGCCACAGCTATTAGGATATGAAATAGGAAGAAAGAAAAAGGGGAAGACCTTGAATAAATGCCAAAAAATAAGATAAAAGTAGTATAAAAAAAGTATGTGAACGTGGAACTGTGTAAATGCTTGGTTCTTTGGCTTCTGGGAGGAAACAAATTCCACTTTTCCTTGGAGAACCTGCATTCCTTGTTCTTGTAGTTTTGCATGCAAGAACTTTCTTATTCCTGTTTAAATCCTTTCTACTCTGCCTCATTTAGCTTTTGAAGGTTGCATTTAGTTAACCAAGGTGTTATCATCTTGTGTTTGGCCTTCTGCTATTAAGAATGCATTCATGGTCTGTTTAAAACGTTGAGCATAGCCAGAAGGAAGGGATGCTTATGAGTTAGAGGGAAATAAAAACAAGATGACAGGACACTTCATGTGGTTGGGTTCCTTGCAATGACTATATTGGTATATATTTTTACTTGAAGTGGATGTGCCTGACTCCATTTAACTCTGTAGGTTCTAGACCTGACCTCTCCCTTTTTGCCCTCTCTGCTGCTTGTGATTAATTTTATCAATCTTAGACTCTCCCTTTTTGCCCTCTCTGCTGCTTGTGATTAATTTTATCAGTCTTAAGAGGGAAGGTTAGGAACTTTCCATGGCAGATTCACTGTTGATCAATAGCCTGTCAACGTCTAAGACCTGGAAACTGACATCTTGAATAAGAAGTGTAATCCTGAAATTGAGCTGACTCAGCAGAAAATGGAGGGAATGTGTAGGAGGGTTGATCACTTCCCCTGTGTAACCTTCTATGTTTAGTGCTTTTTTCCTTTATTTATTTTTATAGGAGGGAAGTGAAATTATTCATTAAACACACATTTTTGATAAAGCTGTCAAGATGTCTGAGCCCAAGTAAATTTCCAGGACCAGTCCTGAAGCCTCTTTGACAGTTTTGCCCAAAAAGAATCCTGAGTGTCTATTACTTCAGAGCTGAGTGAGAATAATAAATAATCTGCATGCATCTTAAAAATCCATCATTCTTACTCTTTTTTTTTTTTTAAGTAAATATTAGTCAACAGGAGTCAGTTAACAGGCTGAATTCATACAGCAGCTATTTTCTATCCATCTAGAGGCTTTCAGTTCTTTTTGCAGGTATGTGTCTCTATGTTGCTTAGTGCAGCGGGCCCTTGGTTGCAGTCATTTTGAAGTTTTAGGGGCACTTCCTGCAAACCTTGGATTCACATGAGTAAAAGAATTCTGCAGTTAATTATAAGACCAGAAGGGAAATAAACAAAGTTGGGGATGGGGAAAGTACTGAACAAAGGCAGCTTTTGTTTACTTGGAGATTTGATTTGCAAATGCTGGCAGTTCCCTTTTGAGCAAAAGATCTGCTCAGATTCTTCTAGCATAGAGATGGCTTCATTTAGACACCTTGAAAGTAGAGCTCTACTAACAAGTGCCAGAGCTGCTTTGCTAGTTTAAGCATGTGTTTTTTCCTGTGTCAGTTGTTTTAGGCCTGCTCAACCTTTCTCTACCCAGACGATAGAGATTATATTGGAAAAGTGCAGGCTTGCTGGTTGAATTACATATATGTTGGGGGGCTTTGCTGGCATAGCTCTGTCAGTTGGGGTGGCATCTCTTCACAATCCTGATCTATATAGCTTTATCAACAAAAATTTAATAGTGTGGCCTTCACCTGACTTCATTACCACACTTCTCACAGTAGCATGATAATGACTGGTACCTAATACCAGGGCTTCCAAGGGAGATGGTGCTCTCCCCTGCCTTTGGGGTCTTTAAGAGAAGGCTGAGTAGGCATCTGACCCCAGCACTCTTTCCTGCCTAGGCAGGGGGTCAGACTCTGATCTGTTGAGGTCCCTTCCAACCCTAGCATCTATGAATCTGACTTCTAGGATGAGCATGCGCTGTTTGTTGAGGGGGTGGAGGTGAACTTTGACGAGTGTCTAGCCTACCATTCTCTGACATGAACATTAAACTTCATGGGTCCAGTCAGTAACTACTTAGGACAGTCTGGTTACATGCCAAATGATCTCCTGACATTATCTGGGGGAGATGAATAAACAAAAAGTTTGGTAGAGTTCAGCAAAGCCTTGTAACACCCTCTACCAGGTTGCACAGGGCATTCCTCCCTGTTTAAAGTGCTGGAGAGCAGCTGTTCAGCATCTGCTATCTGTTGAGCTGTTATGCTTTTTTAAAATGTAATCTGTGAGCACAGAGCACAACAAGAGACAGTCTGTCATGTGGTTTGAGAACCCTTCTGGAAGAGTAGTCATATGTGAGACAGGGAATCTGGACAGCATGCAGTAGCCTAACATCTGATACTCCCAGGTCTTTTTCTGGTGATTTGCTATGTTCATCTGTATGAGGTATATGATGTGACAGTGAAACCTTCAGTGTAGAGGTTTTTGCCTATTCAACAGATGGGGATTATTTTATCTAGGCTCTTTTTATTATTGTTTTTATTTCAATAAGAAACTTGTGGGGATTTCATACAGATTTTCTTTTCTTTTTAGAGGAGTATGGATTGTAATGTGGAGCTCTACTGCGTAAGGTTTACAGTATCTCTGATGCATAAGAATAAATTGTGTATTGCCTATGATGCAATGGCAACAACTTTTTTTGAAAGTAGGGGGAAAGTCGATAACTAAAGTTGGACTGAAAGCATGGTATCAAAAGATGAAGAGGAACAAGCTAAACTGATCTCTTGGCTTGGCCTGGATCTAGGATGTGTGAGATTCCATCAGTTTATAAATTCAATGTAGTGATCGGACTGACTAGCACTTTGGGGCTTAATGTATATCAGCTACTGTGTAACTTTGTGTCTGTTCTATCTTGCTATAAGTGCAAAGTAAACCAGGTAGTTTACTCTTGAATGAAACAGCTTCTGAATGATTGTGGTTTAGTTTTCACTCTCCTCTGGGATAGAGTGGACATTCAAAACAATTACTAGGGCAGCTGATACCTAGAAAGTTCTTCCATCCTGCCCCCTTCCTTGTCCATCTGTATTTTGATGGAAAAGCAGTTAGGCTGAATCTATATTAGGCTGAAACTATATATTTTCCTGGGTGATCAGTACATCTACCTATGAACCCAGATAAAAACAAGGCATTTGTCTTCTCAGCCCAGAGAAGGATGCAATTTCTTTACTGTAGGCATACAGCATGTAAAGTGCTATTTGATTTTGCAAGAAGAGAGATGCTGTATAATACACATGTATGCAATAATTATCTCAATCAGCAACAGAGATGTCCTTGACTTCAGAAAAGCCAACTTTAACAAGCTCAGGAGGCTAGTCAGTGAGGCCCTAAGGGACCATGACCCCAGGGAGAGGGGAGTTCAAGAAGAGTGGTTGCTCCTCAAGGGAGCAATCCTCAATGTACAAGCTAAGTGTATTCCATCTCAGAGGAAAGGCAGCAGTAGGGCATAGCAGCCCCCCTGGCTCTCCAGGGACCCAGCAGACCTCCTGAGGCTAAAAAGAAAGGCCTACAAAGGATGGAGGATAGGATTCACCTCCAAGGAGGATTATTCTGCACTGGTCCAGTCCTGCAGGGAGCAAACCAGGAAAGCCAAAGTTGCAGCTGAACTCCAACTAGCTTCGAGCATCAAGGACAATAAAAAGTCCTTTTTCAGATATATGGGGAACCAGAGGAAAAGCAACAGTAACATTGGACCCCTGCTGAACCAGATGGGGCAACTGACGCCCAGGAAAAAGCCAGCTTATTAAATGGGTACTTTGCATTGGTCTTTCATCAGTCCCATGGGACACCCATGCCCGCTACAGGACAAGGGGGTCTGGGTGAGAGAGATCCCCTGCCTTCCATCAATGCTGACCTTATGAAGGAACACGTTGAGAGGCTGGATACCTTCAGGTCAGCTGGCCCTGACAATCTACACCCCAGGGTACTCAAGGAGCTGGCGAGCATCATAGCCCAGCCTCTGGCATGGATCTTTGAAAACTCCTGGCGCTCTGGTGTAGTGCCTGAAGACTGGAAGGCCAATGTGGTGCCAATCTTCAAGAAAGGGAGGAAAGTGGGTCCAGCCTGATTTCTATCCCAGGGAAGATCTTAGAAAAGTTTATTAAAGAGGCCATCCTTAATGGACTGGCTAATGCCAACATCCTAAGGGATAGCCAGCACAGGTTTGTTGCAGGTAGGTCTCGCTTGACCAATCTCATTTCCTTCTACAACCAGGTGACCCATCACCTGGACAAGGGAGAAGAGATTGATGTCATATATCTTGACTTGAAAAGAGCCTTCCATCTGGTATCCCATGATCACCTCTTGGCGAAACTGGCCAGTTGTGGCCTTGGGTCGACCAGGATCCGCTGGCTGGGAAATTGGCTCCATGGTTGGACCCAGAGGTTAGTAATAGATGGAAGTCACTCATCATGGTATCCTGGGACCAGTGGGGTGTCCCCCAAGGCTCTGCCTTTGGACCAATATTGTTCAACATCTTCATTTAATGACGTGGACATTGGAGTCAGAAGCGGACTGGCCAAGTTTGCCGATGACACCAAACTTTGGCGCAAAGCATCCACGCCAGAATACAGGTGGGTGATCCAGGCTGACCTCGACAGCCTCAGCAAATGGGCGGATGAGAACCTGATGGTGTTTAACACC
>NW_017728921.1:14844722-14864316 GCF_001723895.1 Crocodylus porosus | reverse complement strand
ATGTCTGTGAAATCTCGGACAGGTTTTTTGGTGCGGGGAGCGTTTGTTTTGTTTACCAGTGATTAACGGGGTGAGGCCAGCTTTACACCCCACCCACCCGTGGTTGACTTGGCTTCTTGATAAACTGCATTGCCTCATTTCCACTGGAAAAAACATAGTGGAATAGTTAATGCATGTTATGCCGTGACTAAACACACCCTTTTTAGTCTGTGAAGACACAGCCTACAGCAAAGAAATTCCAGGACTGTTTACTCGTAGTCTGTGTGGGCTGAGCTTAGGCAATTGCAGTCTTTCATGCCTCATGAAAAAGAGGCTGACAAATGTTGTTTTCAAGATTTCTGTGCTAGAAGGTAGTCTTTTTCCCTATTGGTTTCCCACATGGAATATGTCTACTTCTGTTTTCTCCACTGCAGTGAAGGCTAATTTACACTTCCTACAGCCTGTCAGCAGGATAGCCTTAATTTCTAGGAAAAGTCTGTACTGAAAGGCAGAAATTCCACATCCAGGGAGTGGGTTGGTGGTTTGTTTATGCTTAGAGAAAAGAATGTCTCAGTTTTAAAGAGCCTGTGTGTGTAACTGCAGCAGGACACCAATACCTTTTGTCAGGTCATCCTGAGTACCATGTCTGCCTCCAACTCCTCCTCCGAAACCTGCTAATGTATATGCAGTCTCGCTTCCCCCCTGCTTCCAGAAAAGACTTTCTCTCTCCCTTCTATAGTGCATAACTCTCTCTGCTTTAGAGAAGATAGGGCTGGTGCCTGTAAACACTCAAATTGATCAGCAAATATTGTTGCCATGGAGGCTAATTAATATAAGAGAATAAAGAGCAGGAATATTAGATGGGGATAGATAATAATTTACCAGTATGCTCCTTGAAAGTGAAGCTGACATAACTGTATCTGATAACCCATATTTTGAGGGCTTTTATTGTTTGCCTATGTGGTATTTTTATTAGTTTTGCCAGTAAAATAGCAGCCTGTCAGTAGCAGCTGTACAATTGTTTTTGCTGGCTGCAAAACAGCAAAAAATACTGTTGCTTATTGGGGCTTTATTTAGATTTGTTTGAGCCATATTGGAAAAAAGGGTTTTAAGAAGAGCTAATATTAAGGGATCTTCAGTACATTTCCTTTTTGGAGAAAAAGTGGTTATCAAAAGGATGTGGCATTTTAATTTTGTAATTTGCTTCGGTTGCTTGAAGGGGTCAGCCCTGTAGCAGAATCAGCCTGGAATTTTACAGGTTTCCTGTGACTGAATGTCTCAGATTTGTAAAGGACAGCATTTCCTTTGTGTTAAGGTTTATGTTGGAACCTATTTCACACTGAGCCAGAGCTCTTTAAGGTAGAACTGCAATAAATGTCAATTTTAATTGTTGAATGCTGCTATAATATCAGCTAAAAACCTGAGTTGCATCTAAAATTTCATTTCAGCATACCATAGTGATCCTAAGTCTATTTGTTCATAGTCCTTTTAAATCTGCTGGGTTTTTTTATTAATTCAGCCTGTTTCTCAGCTCCTTTTCTTGCTGTTTTTCTTACTGTTGCACCATATCTAGGCTTATAAAAAAAAATAGGAAATTTTAGCTATTAAACTATTTAAATGCCACTGTAGCTGAGGCATGCTGTCTTTAATATAAATTAAGCAGGCAAAGTTTAAGTATGGGGGTGGGGGTGAGAGTTTACGTGCATGTTCTCATTTTCAATAGACTTTTTCTGAACCTGTTTAGACCAAGGCCTTAACACTTGACTTTTCTCCTGCTTTTCTGCAGCAGCTTTAGAATGAG
This sequence comes from Crocodylus porosus, assembly GCF_001723895.1. Taxonomy (NCBI): domain Eukaryota; kingdom Metazoa; phylum Chordata; order Crocodylia; family Crocodylidae; genus Crocodylus; species Crocodylus porosus. The sequence continues at coordinate 14,862,536 of NW_017728921.1, read as the reverse complement.
GGAAGTAGACAATTTTCAGCTTAATGCATACCTGATGCTGTTACATTTCCATATAGGTTGTATTTTCTTGTCTGAAAGGCTGTAATAAAATTTTACTTGTTCATTTTGTCAGCAGTAATACCAGCTTGTTCTTAGTAACCAGATGTGATTTTTCTTGGATTGGGTAGGAAAATGAAAAGCTTCGTTTAAACTTACCCATACAGTACAAGAACTAGCAAAGTAGCTTCTGATTTTTCCAGTGCTTTAAAGCTGCTGCTGCTGTCATTGAAAGGACTGCAAATGCAGTTCCAGCTGTTTGAAGCACTGAAATTGCTCACAAAATAAAGCAAGCCATGGTTGCTATGAATGTGTGGGTTAAATGAGCTTCTGTGCTATAGTCTACCAATGAACACAGAAGTTTCTTTTGTGGCAGAAGACACTCATATCTGGATGATATGATTTGATATGATCAGCCTTTTTCATTAAGTGCATACATAGTAAGATCCTATTGGCACCGACTCCAAGTCATGAATATAATTTGGACTACAGGTTGGAAGTAACTTGTCTTGAGTCTGAAAACATTCTTTTAAACCTTATTGCAAGTCTTGCACATGCATCCTATACAGTCTACAGTATGCATATGCTGCTGATTCCTGAGGTGGGATGATTTTTAGGTCATGTACTTCTGGAAATCTAATCAAAAGTCTTGGTTTAAGTGCAAGACACTGAGGCTGTGTCCATATGAGCATGGACATTTGTTTCCCCAGGGACAAATAGCAGCAGGACACCTTGTGCTGTTGCTAGTTTTCCCTGGGGAATGCCTGTATCAGGTAGGTGCTCTCTTAGGTGAGGCAGGTTATCCTGGGTGTGGAGTAGGGGAGTCTGGGGCCAGCACTGGGCTGGCCCTAGCAGCCTTACCTGGAGTCCTGGGGGCCTTCTGGGGCTGCAGCAGCAGTGATCCTGCCTCTCAGAGCCTGACTGGCAGGTGGAGCATGGCTTCAGTTGGCCAGGCTCTGGTTCTGAGCAGCGCACGCTGTCCCTGCGTGCACCACTCTGCTTTTTATTTTATTTATTTATTTATTTTTTGGTGCAGATTTTTTTAACCCCAGAATATGCAGGGGTCAACCTTGTGCTAGTCCCTTGCAGCGTAGAGGACAGCTGGGTGTGTGGTATGTGGCTCTGTAGACGTGTCTGCAGCACCACATACCACATAGCTGCTCTTGTTTGGATGCGGCTTGAGTCTTTAAAGCCAGGTTCCCAGTGGGTGCTCTGTGTATGTCTACTTTGCGCTGGCTTTGTGATGCCTGAGGTCAGGAGAAACTAGGAGCTAAAATGGCAGAGGTGAATGTGTGAGGCATGCTCCGCCAATGACTGACTTATATCATGCTCAAGTTGGTAGTAATCGTGTAGCAAATTTTTTTTGCACTGCAGTTCAGTTTTTCTTTGGAGCGGTAGAGGGGAAAGGGAATGGAGACATAAAGATTCTAACAGGGAAATCTTGATTACTTATAAGCAAGAACTCAGGAGAGAGAAATACCAACAAAATACAGTATAATCTCAAAAATCCAGAATTCTCAAAAATCCAGCACTGCTCTGGAATCGTCTGCCACTCTCCCCAACCCCGGACACAGAGGGGGAGGCTTGTATGTGGTGGCTCCTGCCAGCATCCACCACCCCACGCTGCTGTTCCACATGCGGCCACTGCTCTGGGACCAGTCACCACTAGGGTTTCAAAAATCCAGCATTTTCAAATATACAGCAGCTGCTCAGTCCCAAGTATGCTGGATTTATGAGATTATACTGTATTGCAAATATGTTGTGGAGAGCAGGGGGAAGAGGTTGTGAATAGTTCTATCATAATGTAAATTGATTTACCTTTAGAGCACCTGAAAAATTTAAATGGACACTCACAAGTAGAACTAAGTGCTTGAGTTCAGAGCCGTGTTAGTATTAACAGGTAAGTTTCATCACAGAATGTAAGAGCATGAGGTGATATCTGGGGACCGAAAGAGTAAGAATGAGGGAACAGTTCAAATTGGACTTCATGCCCCTCCTAACCTTGCATTTTCAAGAAAGCAGGTGTTAGATTTGAGACCTTTGTAAAAACCTCTACGTATCACAAATACTCAGAGGCTGGTTTTGAGTTAGATTCCTGACTTAAGAGTCAGAATTCTTGGTGCCTCCTAGAGCTTCCCAGCTTTGGGAGCTGCAATGTTGCTGACATCAAATGAAGGCCGCAACTCAGTTTAAACTAATACCATATATTTTGCTCTTTCTTCCTTTCTTTTGCCAGCAGGAATGCACCCCCTCTTCTTACAGCAGCACTGATCCATGCAGCAACTGATGAAGTGCTACAAACTGATTTGTCTACTTTTGAGAAGTCAGGTGTGGAAGAAGAACAGGGAGACCAGCAGAGGTTGACCTGTAAGTAGCTTTCTTCATGGCTTTCCACAAGCTGACTCCTGGAACACTTGATTGAGATGCTTCCCAGAGTACCAGGTTAGGGTGTTTCAGCAAGCAGCTGAGGAGAAGAGTTTTTATTGCTCTTCTGTTATGCATGTCATTAAGGATGGTTTTGCACTTAAGATTCAAAAAGAATCTGGAGGCTAGGGCCAAGGTTTCTCAAAGTGGCTAGTGATTTGGGATGTCCAAATATATTCCTTAATTGGATCTCATTCCATAAAGTGCTAAAGCCCCCATTTTCTGAAAATTAGAATTGAATCCAAGTACAGGTAGCTGGTTTAAGAAAGCTCTTCTCTTGCTAAATGAGTTTTCAGCTAAGAGATGTTAAACGTTCTGAAAAATTATAAAAAGTTGTTTCTTAAAAAAATAAACTGTTCACTTCAAAATGTTGAACCAGGGGCAGTTTATTAATGTGCCTTTCAGACTGCAGTGGAATCAATGAGGTGTCTATTCCACATCTGTTAAGCATCTTGAATACAATCTGTTTAAATCCTTTTGCCCACACTTAGGGTCATGATAGTAGCACCTGTAGTCCAAATTATATTGAAACTCTAGCATTAAGTCTGAGGAAACAAGCTTTTCAGCAATGTTTGTTGTGTTAGTCTCCAGAGAGAGGACTAGGTGATAATATGTGTGAACTTGTCTTAACCACTAAACTTTCTGTTTAGTGCATCCGTTCACATAACGGCCTGCTGAAACTGGGGCAGAAATAACACCATACCATTGTGCATTATTTGAGCCCCATGTAAGAGACATTTCTGTCACGCTTAAGTCACTAGAATGTTGACTATTACATTTTACCGAATTTCCTGTTGATGTTTGCAAACTGAGTTGGGGATTGGATGCTTCAGGAATCGGAAGTTAAGCATAGAAAATATCTTGTATTTAACCTAGACCATCCAGGATGAAGAGACAGTGTTTGTTATTTCACATTTTACTACAGCTATCTCCACTTTTGTTTTAAATGACCCACGTAATGGAGCTTCCACTTCTCTCATTGTGAGACTATTCCACTGGCTATGTGTTACAGTGTCCACAAGTCTTGATGCATTGCATCGGCTTTTCAGTGTCAAACTGTTACTTGGATTTATGCCTGTTCCAGTACCCTAAATATATTCTCTCCCTCCTTCATGTGTCTTGCAAACTAGTATCACGTCCCCCTCTTCATATGGAAAGAACTGGTTTCATATCTATTTGGCTGGGATCTAAATAGCAAGTGCTGCTCTCCTCCTCCAGAGCACACAAAAATGATGTTGTGGTAGACTTTAACAGAGAATGTGGGAAGGGAAAAAAATAAACACAATTGTTTCTAAATAGACAGTTTTCTTGAGGTATTGGCAGCTCTCTAATTCCACTGTAAACACTAGAAGCTATTCATTTTATATGCATCATGTCTCAGAATTGAGTTCATATTGTAAGTTGGCTCCATCTGCTGTGGCACTTGAAAACTGCAGGCCACTTAGAAGGCTAAGCAGTGATTCTCAGCAAGAGTGCTGTGAGATCCCTTCAAGGGTATTACGGGGTGCCATGCTATATCAGCATAATTAGGTCTGTAAACATGATTCATAAGATAAATCAAGAGATTTCAAATAGAAATTCAAAGTGTTGAAAACATTTTTGACTTGCTATGGTTTTTCTGAGTTCCTTGCAACAGAAGAATTGCTTTGTTATTTTTCCAGTCAAAAGCTAAGAGCCGGCATTTTCTTTAAAAAGACTCGAGGCCTAGAGTAATTTTGGAACATTACTGGCCTAGTTTAATGTTGCTATTTCTCATGAAGAGCTTCATGTGCTTCTTTATAGAACTAGCTATTGGTTCTGCCTTCCAGTCTGCCAAAGAATATTGTCAATATGTCACAATACCGTCTTCTGTCCCATTGACCTAGCTTTTGTTATCTGTACTTACTTGATTTGTACCTCCATATTATGAGCAGTCTTATCAAAAGCAAAGGTACTACTAAGAGTAACTCTCGCATGTGAGTAAGGGTAGCAACAAGGTAGTAAGGGTGTATAAAGCTGTGGTATTCTTAGTCACTCCTTACAGATTGCAATATTTTCTGACCTTTTGAGCAAATCTGGCCTTTATATTCTACAAACTGCTGCAACCTAAAGCCTGTCTAGAAAGGAGAATAAGAGTGCAAGCTGCCCATGCTTTGTGAGGCGTTTTTACAGGACGTAGGGATCATCCAGAGCCAATTGCTGCAACTTTCCAAAGTAGATAGAACTGGTTGGGAGGAGATATAACAAACACTTTTTCCCAAGCAGCCCCTACTAACAGATGTCTTTTAGAGTCTGGCTGGAAAGTAAAGTCTTCTTGGTCCTGCTGACTGCTGTCCTCCAGGCTGAATCTTCTTTCTTGTAAACCAGGGATTTTCAACCCTTCTGGATCACTGTACCCCCAGTGGCTGGACACTGAGTGGTGCGCAGCTGAATGCGGAGCAGTGTCAGCCACCACGTGTGAGCTTCCCCTGCCCCTCACGTCCTCCAGTTGGGCTGATATGCCCCGGGCCCTGCAGACCCCTAGGGATTGATGGCTCTGGTGGTGGCACTCCATCCCTGCCTGTCCACGCATACCCCCTAGGGCAGAGGTAGGCAACATTTTTTAGCCAGACTGCCAAAAAACCCACAATGTCTACCTTGGAAGTTGCCAGAGTGCCGACATGCTGGAGCCTGGAGCAGCTAGTTGCAGCCTCCTGGCTGCAGTTGGTCCATGGAGTCCAGCCTGCTTGCAGCAGGGCTTGCAGCCTCCCAGCTTCCTGCTGGGAGCATCTCTGAGGCTGGGAGCGGCTGCTTGGATCCCGGGCTGGTGGTGGTGGTGTGCCAAGCAAAATGGCCTTGCGTGCCATGCTCAGCACGCGTGCTAGGTGTTGCTGACCCCTGCCCTAGGGCCTCTCAAGTACTCCCTATAGTAAACTGTTTCACAAAGACATGGAGGTACAGTTTGCCTGCCAATGATGCATGCAGATTTGCCTTTATTCATATCCAGTTGATTTTTTAATTTTAGAGATTGAGTGTTCTGGGGGTAGAGGTCATTGAAGTTAGAGCTGCGTAGCCAGATAAGCTGGGAAATCACTGAGTAGAAATTGTATTGGCCCCATGTAGAATTTGAATATATTTAAATAAGGGGCTTTCTTATGAATCTGAAAGAGATACCAGAAAAGCAGACCATCCAAGAGGATGGGCAAACATTCCATCAATTTAAACAAAAGTGCTGAAGGTCTTGAGTCAGGATAACTGGTACTCTGCACTCAGTCCATTAACGGTATAAAGCTTACATAACTAATAAAAGCAAGGGAGCAAAATTCTGGGAGGTGGTGGTGTGAAACAGAAAATGATTGCTTGAAGAAGGGTGTTTGTGCTTGAAAGTTTGCAAAGAACTTTTTTCCAACTATTTAGTTGGTCAAATAAAAGATATCACACCTACCCAAAGGACCTTGCCTGCCAAACAGAAAATGAGATATATGAGCGAATGTGTTCCTGGCGTGAAAGAAGATTGAAGGAACTTCAGGTGCTGATCTTTCACACAGTAAGGATCTTCAACCAGAGGTGTTCTGGAACAACTAGTGGAACAGTAAGGCTTGATGAGAGAAACAGTAATTTGTTAGACTTGCACTGCCTAAAGTGATTAAAGCAAAGATTCTCTGAAGCCATAAAGAAGAGAATCCTACTGCATTCTATTTTCATGCTCCAGTAAACTGTCTTCCTAACCGCTGTCCTCTTGTTTAACTACATGATGATGATCGTGATGACCTTGCATTTACAATAGCACCCTTTGTCTAGAAAGATCCCAAAGTACCTGACAAATCCTGTCAACAGAGTGATCTGCAGTCTGTCTGAATGGCTCTCCTCAGCAATTTTAGTGCTTTCATCTATGAGGTGAAATGCAGCAGCAGCATGACAACATGGCAAGATTACATGCTCTCTTGTGCTTACTGGGTTTGCTTTTTTGTTTCATCTCAGCCTCTGGTTAACTTTGGAGAGTGTGGACCCTGGATCAGTGAACCTGGTCTTGATCTTATATCTGACATAACCCAAAAAGAGATTATCACTGTTTAGGAATTGCGAGTAGTAAAATGTCCATAGGACAGACATTTTTCCAAAAGCCAAATGAGTAACTTTCATCCAGTCCTGATGTAGCTATGTTATCTTTGTGAGATTTTTACCATTGTTTATTCTTCTGGTTTTCCTGCAAATGGTGGAAGGAATATAGAACTGAAAGGGACACTGGGTCACTGAATTCTGCACCCAACATTTTAGGCAACCAAATGGTCATAATCGCTTTCATAAACTGATCATGCTCCATATTAAAATTAATTAGATTATTTGCCTCCCACTCTTCCTAAATGAACGCTTGTTCCAGAACCCCATTCCTTTTTATGGTTAGGTACCTTCTTCTAATAGACAGTTTAAACTTATTCAGATCCCACCAATGCATACTTGTTCTTGTGTTAATATTGTTCTTCAGCACACGCTTCTCTTCTGCCCCTCCCTTCTTACTGGTATTCACTCACCTGATGTATTTATAGGGAACAATTATGACCACTTTTTTGCCAGTTTAGTTAAGCCAAGCTATCCTCTCATAAGATAGCATTCCAGATCTTTCTAGTAGATATCCTCTGCATCCTCCAATTTGAACGTGTCTTTCTTGGACATGAGTGACCAGGTTTTTTACACTTCATTTCAGGTGTTGATTTGCCAAGTGCCTGCACAATGTCAGTAATACTTCTCTGTTTCGGCTGGAAATATCTCGCTTGATTTCCAGGCAAGATCATATTTGCCTTGTTCACTCCTGCTGATGGTTCCTAGCTACCATGTAATCATTAATGCTTCAAAGAGTTGCACAGACATAAATCCCTTCAATAAAAAACAGTGACATTCCAAGGCTGAGCCAAAATCTTCTTTAACTATTCCATGCAAGATGCTCTGATTGCATCTTTCACTGTATACAGTATGTAGCACAGTAGCATCTCATCTTGTAAGTATTACTGTAATACAAGTAACTAGCATGTATTGATTTACTATTTTAACAACTCTTTTTAAAAGAATTTGGGCGCGGGATTAGACAAGTATTATGGTAGACCAAAATACCACTGGTATGTCAATTAAATATATTTTAATATGTTTAAAAAACTTGAATTTATTAACCTACCTTCACGTTATTTAAATGCCTATGGAATTTAAACGCATAAGGAATGTTGGTTAATGAAATGTATCCTCAGTCTTGGAGAGTAACAATTTTGCATTTTTAAACTATCTTTAACTGTATATATAGTCCAGCTTCTGTAGTGATCATGTTATATGTCAATATGGCTGAGAAGTGCATTCACTACATTAGCAGAATTTAAATACCTTGCTTATTAAAGTTTTGAATATAAGCAAATCAAAAGTGATTGGATGATGTAATAAATAAAAATTCTTTTCATTCTTCAAGAACAAAGAATTATGTGAAGTTCGACATCCAGTGTTCTGGATGAAATGAAAATGCTTGAGAAACTGGAGTTGAAAAGGGAATTCTGAGACGGCCTTAATGTTAGCAACAGTCACTATAGCATAGAAATAGAGAAGGTAGTTTACAACTCTGAAGTTCTTTACTGACTAAAATAGAAAGCACTCGGATGGTTAGCAACATGCTTTAGCTGTATAGATATTCCCCTTAAGCTCTTTAAACCAGTTGATTCATCACTGAGTTCTTGCTTTCACAACAAAACTTTAAATTGCTACATACTCTGAGAGACCCTGCCTTGCTAAGCTAGTTGTGATCACAAATACCACAGTATTCAGTCTGGTGAACAATAAACTTGGATTAATCACATTTGAGATGTGTCCAGGAAAGGATTTGAGTGTCTGGTGTGCTTTTCATTTTACAGTCTGTGGTGGTGTAATTCTGCTCTGTAATGGCAAAGGGGCAACATGGCAGAGATGTTCTTCAATCCCTTCTGGTTTTACCATACTATAATCCACCCTCTGTGAAAGTGATTGAGGACAATAGCTTAAACTATGAAGATCAACTATAGTCTGGCTCTGTTGGGCTGTTGCGCAGCTGACCCCAAAATTGGCCATTGTTTTCAGTGAATGTAGTTCAGCTGGACAAAAGTCCGGTTTAATCCAGGTTAATATATTTGTGTCCAGGACAGAAATAAACCCTCCTCACAGTTTTAAAGGCTATCCTTACCCACACCCAGTTACTTTCTTTTATAAAGGGGTATGTTTCCACCAATATGCATAGCATACTGGACTTGTAATTCCCTATGATGGGCATTGCATGTCTAACTTTCCAAACAGATTTAGGTCCCTATACTGATGTTCATTAGTTTATATCTGTTAAGAGCTACTAGCTGTTTGATAGCCTGTTGAACTTTAGCAGTAACTGCTAGTAAACTGATGAAGGAAAGATTTTTGTTACTCGTAATATTGTACTGTTGCCCATTATTGGCATTATTTTCAAGAGTTTACTCAACTCCTGCCAGAAATTTGATCCATATAGATAAACTGACACATGCTTAAGAAAAGTAGGGCTCAGATACCTGGCAGGAGTCAAATAACCTCTTGGGAATAATGATTTCCATGGTATCCCAAATTGATGACTTTTGGAGGCAACGTACTATATAACCATTGCATTCCTCTTTCTAAAATCAGTGGATTATGGGGAGGGATGGAGATCAGCATCTAATTCAGAGACCTGCTTGGATAGATTATGTTGAGACTGTACGCATAATCCTATAGAAGGAAACTTGCAGGAAAGAATAAGGGGCAAATGATGGGGTAGGTAAGAGAGAGAAGAAAAATGAATAAATTCACACTCAAACGTACAACCAAGTTATATTTTTGTCTTTGTATTGTCAGTGCTGGATGGAGTTTCCTTGCAGCGTTATTTCTTTAATAAGCTCCGGGACATCTGCTGTGAATGGCAGAAGCAACTGCCACTGCTGAGGCCACTGAAGCGCTTCCTCTTTGTTTCTATCCATGCTATACGCAATAGTCGCCGAAAAATGGAGGACAGGCATGTTTCTCTCCTGGAATTCAACCAGCTCTTTGGCATGATGGTGAGTTTTTGTGTCAGAACTCACTCTGTCAAGAGAGGTCAGTTATAGTATTCAAATACTTTTAGTCACAAATGGCTTAGTAGCAGAGGAGCTGTAGGATGTGCTATGAAAGATTCATTGCTATCTGCTCATTTATTAAATTTGTGCTGAAGCAAAGATCTGCTATATATCTGTACTTGGGTTAACTAGTGCCCTGACATAGCAGACAGTTGGTGGAAGTACAGTACCACACAAGGTGTGTGGCTGGAGAGGGGAACTAGAAGGTGGGGTTGCCGCCTTTTGCAGAATTGGTGCAAAAATGAGAAGTAGCATTCTGGTGAGGATACCTGGGAATTAATGAAAAAGCAGTAGGAATAAACAACACCCCCAGCTGGCTTTTTCAATTTTAGTCTATTTCAGGGGTGTTACATCATCAGCAATAAACAAAGAAAAGTAACCTACTGCTCCTGTGAAATATATGTTCTGTTTATTTTACACAAGGATTGCAAACAGTCTGAGCTTACACAGCAACAAGTTGGTGGAAGAATCCCAAATAGGGCTTGGGAGTCCTAATACCTATTCTTTAAGTCTGTTTGCTAAGCCATGCCACTCTTTCCTTTTGTTCCCAAGGGAAGTCAGTTACATGTGTCAACACAGTGTAGTGTGAGCAAACATCTCTGCACACTCGAGCTTTCACATGCACGTACAGACTTGCGTTTATATGCTTGAATCAAATAAAGTCTGGCAATTAACTTTTATTTCTGAACAATTTGCCTGTCTCCCCTGTCAAAAGGATGACATTGATCGTGCATACTTTGCTGTATTTGATGGCCATGGTGGAGTGGATGCCGCTAATTATGCAGCAACTCATTTACATGTTAACATGGCACTCCATGATGAATTCCTTAAGAACCCATCTGAGGCCCTAAAATGTTCTTTCCAGCAAACTGATGAAATGTTCCTTCTCAAAGCAAAAAGAGAGGTGAGTGAATGGAGATCGTTCTTCTGGGTTTAAGCAACTGGAGGCTTGCTCAGCTGACAGAGTAAGCATGAATGGTGTTATGCAAAGAAGATTGTTGTACAGTTGCCTTTTTTGATTCACTAATAGATCATAAGTGAAAATTATTTTATTGGTCCAGATCATACCCCTTTGTCTAAAAAATAAAATAAAATAAAAATAAGTCCTCAAGATCAAAGAGATGGAAATTTGGAAATGAATGAAAAATGATTTAGAATTCTCAATCTATTTATCCCAAGTAATTAAAATAACCTTTTTCCTGCTTCTCTTTTTAAAAAAAAAAAAAAAAAAAAGTGAGCTTCAATTGTGATCTTACACAGTTTTACAATGAAAAGAAACATCCGCCCTTCCCCACAATGTAGGCTGACCTTTCTTCCTCTGGTCCGTATGTGAACATTGTTACAGGTGGAGGTAGAGGTAATTGATAACTGGAGGATGAGATTTTTAACTTATTTAAATTGGATTTTGAGTTTGAAGGAGCTAAGCAAACTTAGTGAGCTAAAAGTCTTCGGTCTTCTTAGTAGCGGCTTTGGAGCTTGAGGAGTCAGAACATTATAACAGGGATGGCTCAGTAACGGACAGTAGTAGATCAGTGAAGAACTGTTAACCACTCAGTCTGGGAATGTTTTCTTTGTAACCAGTAAAGCAGAGATGGGGTGGCTGTATCCGTTTGTCATGTGTGGGAGGGATAAAGGGAGATTCACTTTGAACTTCAGTGGCAAAAACCTTTTGAAACTAAAAGATGCCCTCCCCTGCCATTCAAAAAAAAAAAAAAAGCAAAATGTCCTAAGCTGTTTGAAACTAGTTATTAGAGTTAATGAAGGAGAAGGGAAGGAAAAGGATCAGCTACCCAGAATATTTTAATATGCATATTAATACAATTCATATACAGTAAAAGCTGTGTTAACTGGCATTTTACTAACTGGAATACTCTATTAACCAGAATTTCTAGTTTCCCAAGCAGGAAAGTCTGCGGGGGAAGGGAGGAAGAGAAAAGAAGGGTGGGGGGGCTGGACCAGACAGGGATCAGGAGGGAGTGGAGCAGAGCTGGGCCCAGGATTGGGGCTGGGGTCCACTGCACCCATGCGGCTCTCTAAACCCCTGGACCCCCATGCTTGCCCTGCCAGATGCTGCGCAGCTGGGACACAGCTGCGGCTTGTCTGGTGGGGTGTAAGGAGGGGTGGCAGCTCCCACCGCTGCACATGTCCCGGGAGGCATGGGAGACGTGTGCCTCTGGATCTAGGCAGGCCAGGGTGGGTTACTGCTGCAGGCTGGGACTGGGGCTGGGGCAGCACTGGGCTCTTCCCAGTGGGGGTGGCTGTGCTGTGTTTCAGGTGAGTAGTGGTGGTGCTGGGACTGGCCTGCCTCACTGCCCAGTGGCGGGAGGCACTTTGTGCCGTGCCCCATGCCACACCGCTTTTTGAAGCAGCAGCAGCGGGGCACAGAGGCAGGGAGCAGAGCCCAGCCTGCAGCTGTATCCTGCCTTTGTCCTGTGCACAGATAAAAGAAAGTAGATCGAAAGAAACTTACCTGCCTGCTGGGCCGGCTGCAATCCTGGCTGCACAGGGTATATGTGCTCATCCTGTCCCATGTGTCACGCGTCCTGTTCCCTCCCCACCCCCACTGTAGCAGTTTTATAGTGTTTTATATGACTGTTTTTCATTAAAGTGGTTGGATAACTGGAATTCTTAGATAACTGGCAACTCCCCTTACCCCACTCATGCCAGGTAACAAAGCTTTCACTGTAATATGAGGGGTTTCTTTTAAACCTTATCATTTATTTTTTGTAGCCCTCTCAGGATTGTCATTCACAAAGATATGCATTTTTGCCTACTTAACAAGATTTAGTTAAATATAAGTTGTATGTATTGACTTGCACTGCTATTTTCTCTTGTAGAGACTGCGGAATGGCACAACAGGTGTGTGTGCCTTGATTGTAGGGAACAGATTACACATAGCCTGGCTTGGGGACTCCCAGGTAATGTTGGTGCGGCAAGGAAAAGCTGTGACCCTGATGGAACCTCACAAGCCTGAAAGAGAAGTAAGACTGTTTTATTTGCAGCTGTGTTCTTATAAATGTAATTAACTTGATTTTAGTTCAAAAACTTTAAATGAACTGATTGATTATCTGTTGTGTTAAAATTTCCCCTTTTGAAAAAGAGAGGGTGAGGTCAGAGTGAACTAAAGCCAAAACATACAATGATGAGGGGAACCATCTACTTGCTCCTGTAGTAATGATTGTGGTGGAGATGGGGATTCTGTCCTTTTTTTCATGAACAAGCAGCGATACATTCATGGGGAAAGTGACTTGTTCAAAGACACTCAGCTATACATTGCAATACAGGTGTCCATCGTGGGTTTTGTATGTGCAAATTTGCTCTTATGCAGTGACCCTTTTTATACCAAAAATTTGTTATATGCAAGTTAAATTCACTCATGCAATCGGTGTGGTGGAAGCCCACAGTCAGCCGCTTTGTGCGGTGCATTGTGGGAATGACACACACCAAAATATAGTCTCCTGTGTGGATCTGTGCTCCTCACTCATTGTCTGTGACACACGTTTCTGTAGTTGCTATCCCCATTATGGTAACATTCACTACCACTCTGTGATTGTGTGTACTGTCTGCTGTTGGTGAGTACCAAAACTGTCTTGTAGAAGTGGTAGAAATGGGTCTGGGAGTCAGTACAGTCGAGGTCTTGGAACACATTCCTATTTGTTACATTGTAAAATGGGTTCTCGTTATGCGAATTAAAGTTATGGGCTGTTTTCCAGAAGTGCATGTACAGCATAAATGGAGGGAAACCTGTAAAAGAAATTCAAGCTTCATTAAGCACACTTACTCTTCTGTTCTGATATCCATTTATTTAAATAAAAGTCTTTGCTGTTTGCATCCCTGTCATAAGTATGCAAATTGGAGAGGTTTGAGATTTTAATTTGCAACACTGGCTAGCGGTTAAATTAGCAAGACCTGGAATAAGCTTTTTGTGTGTAAAAACTGAATGTTATCCTTTTTTTAGGATGAAAGAACACGTATTGAGGCACTGGGTGGCTATGTAACTTACCTGGACTGCTGGCGGGTCAATGGAACCCTTGCTGTTTCCAGAGCTATTGGTAAGCAGGCCACTGAAGTTAATCAAACTGAATTATATATAAAAACATGCAACTTGCAGCTCTATAAGTAACTAGAAAAATATTAGCAAATGATTATTTGCTCAACTTGGGCCAAGTGGTAAATTGCCTTGGTTGCTGGGGTAATGCAATATTAAATTTATTTGATCAGCAAAGTCTTAGCAGATTTTGAAGGAGAGAGGAAAACTAGTTCAGTTCTTTTTTGAAACTTCATGTTAAAATTGCCCAACATGCTTGGACAGTGTGTTGTACTTGAAACAACAGCAGAGTAAAGAAATTTTCACTCTGCCCACAGATCTGATGTCTGAATATCTTTCAGTAATTTATTTCATCATCGTGTTATTCACCAATTCTTCTCTTTATAATGTTTCAAAATTGACATTGCTGTGTCATCCTTCAAATGGCAAAATTTTAGCGTAAATTTTGGCAGTTAAATGCTAATATTCCCAAATTCCATGGAAAGATTTTTCTTGGCTGCTTGCCACTTAAAGTAAGTAAAATGAGGAAAGACCCTGGGCAGAGCACTGAATGCAGAACGGAAGCAATTTAGCATAATATATACAATACTTTTTTTTGAGGAGAATAGTCATTGCTTGAGTTGCAGTTAATTCATATTGCTGAAACTGCTGAACTAATAATTTTGGTTACTGTACTACTGTATATGAAAGGGGATGTTCTTGTTGCATCCATGTCATCTTCATTTAATGAAACAGGAGCTGCTTTACCCAGTGTTTTAAGGATTTTGCAAGATGCATATTTGGCAAAATAAAGCCCAGAGCATCTTCTCCCATACACATACCTGGATAGGAAAACTTGATGAGGATTTTCTTGGAGAGTTTCCACAAAATCTTGCACAGTGATATAATGAGCCATGGTCTGCCTCCATCTGCTTACCTTCTGCAGGAGGCCTGTGCCTGGTTCTGAGAGTTTCTTCTTGAGAGAAACATTTCAGTTGTAATGAATCATAGCAGCAGTTTATTGGTGAGGAGGCACAAGTTAATACTAACACAGTAAGACTTGTACTTCTTTATTTAGGTGATATATATCAGAAGCCCTATGTCTCTGGCAGCGCAGATGTTGATTCATTTGAGCTGACAGGTTCTGAAGATTACTTGGTGCTGGCCTGCGATGGATTCTTTGATACTGTTAAACCGTGTGATGTGGTGGACCTGGTCCTAGATCACTTAATGAAAAACAAAGGAGATGGTCTCAAGACAGCAGAAAGACTGGTGGCTGCAGCAAAGGAAAATGGATCCAGTGACAATATCACTGTTATAGTGGTATTTCTAAGGGACCCCCAAGACATCTTGGCAGACTTTCTCAGAGACCCTAAAAGCCTTGTGATTAGTGAAGGTGCACAGGATTCACCCTTTAACTTTTTCAGTTCTGAGACAAACAACCAGAGTGATAGTCAAACAACAAGATCTGCTTAATCCAGGACTTTCAAATATTGTTCCACTAAAGAATTTATTTCCCCTGAAGAAGTATGAATGAGCAAAATGTCAGGAATAAGGTGACAAAAATTCAAAACACAAGAATGTCAGAGTCCTCTCTCTGGTCCCCTCTTTAAACTGGTCCTCCCTGCTCAGATGCAGTAAAATAGACTTGAAGTTTTGTGCAGCTGCTTCTCCCCTTGAAACAGCAGTTTAAAGTTTTTGCCAGGGTTCTCAGTTCATATCCCTCTGTCCTGGAGGTGGTGGGGAACATGCATATAAGCTAATGGAGGAGAATAATTTAACGTAGTGCTTTAAAAAAAACTTACAGATACTTAATTGTTTTGTTACTAACAGGACTGGTGGGAGAACTGCCTCCATTGCAAAGAAGCTGTTATTGCTTATGCGCTGTATGAATAGGTCCAGTGTTGTAGGGAATTGGGTGTCCAGGAGTAGATACTGTTACTGTCTGTAATATGCTGTTAGCTTCATCACTTCGTACCAAAGATGATACTGTCGAATGTGACCTCATTCCTTAAAGAAAGATAATAAATTTGTGTGTGCTCATGTGGGTGGGAAATAAAACTGGATGCTTCAGGAGAAGAAGAGGGCAAATTAAGAAAGACCCAAACTGAAAAAGATTGCGATCCAGCTACCTTTTTGGGATGTTCTGGACAATGAATCTTAATCCAATATTTACTTGCACTGCTATAGGGAAAAAATAACCTTATCCTAAAGCTGGATTATTTCCCCCAACCACGCACTCTTTATTGGTTACTTGCTAACCTGAAAAAGGAACAACATTTATTGATGGTGTTTGAAAAAGGTCCAGAGAGAATGTGTATGTTCTCTGCCAGTAAAGTAGGCTCTGTTGCTGCCACATTTTTTTTTTCATGGTGTGCTATAAACAAAATTACATATTTTATTCTTATTCTAAAGTTTATGGATTTTTTTTTTTGTGAATTTGCTGATCTTCATATTTGGGCAAACTGTTTTTGTAGTAGTGTGACTGACTGTATTTTATTGTGGGTTTTATTTAAAACAGGATTTAAAAATATATGATTGTTTATTGTCAGTGGTTTAAAAAAACTGGCTACCCTCAAGTGCCTTAAGTGTTTCATCCAAGGATGGAAATGGCTGTCTTTCTATCTTACTGTATTGAGCCTGTTATAATATTTTTAAAAGCGTGATTTTTTTGTTTGTTTGTTTTAATTGTATGCTATTACTATGTTTAATGCACTTAGAGCTCTTTCATATTTCTGTGTGATTGAGCAGGAACTGTTTTTCAGGAATGCTTTTTTTTTTTTTCTTCCATGCAGTGTTGCCAGATCTTGTGGTTTGTTTGGTTTTTTGGGGTTTTTTATCATATGTCTCAATATTTGCCATTTTCTTAAATGCCCCAACTGATGTCATCAGCCTATTTTTTGATGATGATCTCATCTTGCATTTTAACTTTTTAAAAAATGAAAATTATAGAAAAAACTTGAAAATCCAAACCCAAAATGTTCCAACAGCAGGATATAAGTGCCCCATTCAATTAAAAAAAATACTTTGTAGTTTTTTATACAAGACTTTTTGGAGCTTGAGGTGTGGTTTTTAACATGCTAAAGTTTAACTATGTAGTATTAACAAGACTTTTGGGATGCAGCAATTTTCTCAGGAGGTATGAGTTGAGCTACTAATAGAAAGGCCCTTAATGCATATAAAATTGCACATATGGTCTCATGGATACTAGGCTTTTGATGGTCATGATCAGTGCTTCTGAAATGTCCAGTCAAACCCTATCCTAGTTTGCTGGCATTAGCAACATGACTCTGAGCAGGATCTGAAAGCTCTATTACAAAATATTAGGCAGCTTCTGTACTGAACAGAAGTAATGCCCCCAGTGGTAGGATTGCATGCAAACTCTCTAAAAGCCAAGCACTTGATACCTGTCTTGCCATTATAACATTCTGCCCAATAATTTTGCAAAAATGAAATAAATCCACCTAAAACTTCTGGTCAAATCTAGCCAGATCCAAAGTAAATAAGATATGACGTATTTCAGGTATGGAAGAAAAAATGAAATGCCAATTAAAATGTGGTCCCAATTTGGAAAGTCATCAGAAAGAAAATGGCTGAGGGCTCAGACTCTGTATTCTAAAAATCATATCCTTGGGGAGTATAGCTAATTCCGTATTGCTTAGGATGATTTATTATGGTTTTTGAGTTTTGGGGGTTTATGGAGACTTCTTGTGTGAAATCCGGGCCTCATTTACATTAATGAGGTCAGAATGTCACCTTCTAACCTTTGCAGAGGCCTCTTAAAGGCTTCTGAAAGGTCTTCAGCTTCTACAGATTTAAGTAGAACCAGCAAGGCTAAAAAAACAGGCAGATGTAATATTCAGATCAGTGTGTTAACTAACCCCTACCAGTATGTTTCAGCTTAAGGGTAGGAAACGTTTCCTTCACCCTCTCACTTGAAGTAATGGAAAGGGTATGAACATTTTCAGATTAATTCTTTTAGCTTGTTAATTTGTCTGACCACTATTTTTTCCCAGCCATTGTTTACAAAGTGTAGGTTCTCTTGTTGATTTTTAGCTAACAGAATTGTTTCTGAGTCCAGGTGAATTTTCATTTTAGATCTGTAGATCTTGATTTATAGAAAGGATCATGTATGTTCTAAGACTAGAATTGTGCACCGTATTGTAAACTTTGACTTAATAGTTTTTGTTGCAAAGGAAATGTTAACTTCAAAGCTTTTAACTCAAATTAACACTTTTCTTTACAACT
>NW_017728921.1:14833841-14844622 GCF_001723895.1 Crocodylus porosus | reverse complement strand
AGCATGTTGGGGTCCCAGGGTGGCTGTGACACCCCCTGATGGCCAAGCTACCCCTCAGTTTCTTGGGCACCCTCCTTTTTTGTCTTTCCTGCTGCGCCTTTATGAATATTCTGGTTCTTTTGGGAGGCTCCCCCAGGGCCCTGTAGTGAGCTTCAGTCTACTCCTCCCTCTTTTTTCTCTCTGGCTTATGCCTGGCTGGCACCAGTCCTGCCCGTAGGTGCTAAACTGTGCCTCTCAGGTGTTACTCTTCACAAGCCTCTACAGTCCTCAGCACTCTTGGCTTCAGTCCACTGGTTGCTGTCACTGTTCCTCTGGTCTGACTTCTGAGTCTCAGCCTCTCTCCCTCTCAGGTACAGGCCCTGGGCCCTCACACCCCTGGGCCCCTCTTGCTTTGGTCTAGGCCCTTGACCCACCTCTGATGGGACTCAGAACTTGGAATGCCCCTCTTGCATCCCTGCATGCCTATCCAGTCCTCCAGTTTAAACTGCAATACAAATGCAAGCAGACTGTTCCTAACAAAGAAAGCCAAAGCCCACTCTGGGCCCTTATACCACTGCTGAAGCCATTTCTCCACTTGCTGGTTCTCTTGGCCCCTGGGAGTTCCTGGCCTGGCTTGCAACTTGTGCTCCTTGACAGCTTAGCAAGAGCTCTTCCATCTGTGGGTTCAAGGCAGCACCAGTCCCTCTGCTTCTGGAACACAACCTTTTTTTCCCAAGCTGCTTCTGTTCTGGTCAGGTGCCCCCATGACCAGCTGCAGATGTGCTCCTAGGTCTAATGAGGAGTTTACTGGTGTTCTCCTGCCTGCCATGGTTATTATTCTCCTTTCTTCTTGGAGCCCTGTCCTATTGACCTATTGCTCTACAGCTAGCTACCTGGGAGTTGACTGCTACCCTCCAGCTCCTCAGCCATCTATTCTTCTGCAGCTAGCCCCAGTTCATCTGCTGGCTTCTGCCTGTGGGCCTTAGCTGTTGCAGTCTCTCCTGGTGCGGTAACGGGAGCCTCTGGCTCAAAAGGTTACATTATTTTGCAGCTGAGAAATTTACCATTCTTTTCTTAAGACTGCACACTGTCTAAAAATAACAGCCAAGAAACATCAACTAGCTTATTCATCTTATTAGGGTATAAACTCTGCTGATATTAGTTCTACTCATCATTTTATTGGAAATGTATCTAGCAAAAGTATTTATTTCCATAACTGAAACTGCTTGCTGTTTACTTCCGTCATAACTGTTAACTGTCACTTTATATATATTTTTTTTAAAGTGAAACTGAGAATGTCAGGATAGCTTAAAGCTTAGTTTAAGAAAATATACACAAGTGAATAGTATTTGTGTACATACCCTGCAAATGAAAATGCTACAGAATTTCCAGTCTGACTCAATAGAAGCCTGCAGCATCCAAGGATCTTGCTATAGAGTTTAGTTCAGTTTTTGCAGAGTCTGTGCAGGGCCTTGATTTAAAGAAATAAACAAAATAAAGACCTATTCCTCAGTGTGCCATGAGAATATTTAACATCAGACATTCCAGATGCAGGTAGCAGAATTTAAAGGACCATATTCAACATCTTTCTCATGCTTTTAATCTGAAACTTTTTACCTCCTGGTATAACAATCCAAGATTACTGTAGCTGTCCCAAGATGAAAGGGGGAAATGCATTTGTCCGTCTTCTCAAGTGCAAGACCAAACCAATGGACAACAGTTTGTATATAGTTCAGCTTCCCTATTTGTGGAAAAAAATGGCAAATTTTTCACACAGCAATGGGAAAATGGGATGAAGAGTATTAGAATAGAAACAAGAAAGTTTGGTGCAGCAGCTAAGATTTCATGTCTGAAAATTAGTTAAATGAAAAGTAGTTTAAAATGGATGGTGTCCCTTCTACCAAGTAGCTTAAGAAAACCAAGTATCAAAGTGCAGTAGTCTGAGTTTTTTTTTAAATTTATGTGAGAGAAGTTGATTTCTAAATGCAGCTCTCACTGCTCCACTGTAGTAGTAAGCAACCATCAATCCTTCTGGATCATGGATGATGTGTAAGGTCCCTTCCAGCCCTGAATAACTATCTCACTATGGTGCATGTGTGAGAGGTCACCAGGGTCCTTGACATGTATGCCTAGGGAAAAACCTGAAGGAGCAGAGGTGGCTAGGACCTTCCAATCCCTGTTTAGGCCATGGAGACAGAATCTAAAGGTCAGACCAAGTCTGGACACTTGGTGCCTTGGCTGTTATATGTGCGCTAGAGAATTGAACCCCAGTCTCCTGCGCAGCAAACAAGGAGTCTACCACTGAACCACAACAGCAGCATGTACTCAAAAAAGCCTCATTCTCTGATTTGAAAAGCTGCTCTGGTCATGTTTAGGTGCAAGACAAAATCTCCTTTGTGCATAAGCACTTGAGTTTTATTTCCCTCCCCCCACCCTTTTCTTCAAACAAAGAAATAAAAAAGTCAAATGTTGTAGGTCTGACCTAAACCGACAGAAGACCAGAAATTCATAACTTGTTGTTGTAAACAAGCAGAGTTGTTCAAGGTGAAAAACGTTCCTGTCACAGCCTGTTCGTTTCCATGTGACATGCAGCTTTTTGTAGAACCATTGCGGGAGAGGAGAGAAAAGCGGAACAATTTTTAGAACAGTGGGGGAGGGGGAATTAAGTAAAATCCACCTTCCAACAGTGACAGAAGAATGCGTGTGAGAGCAAGAAATGTGTTTAAGTATTATTAGTGCCTATTTTAAAAGGGAAGTGGGCTGGAAAATGGAGCTACAAATGTCAGTTCCTAATTAATCAGAAACTGGAAGGAATAAAAAAAAATGCTTTTCAAAGATGACAGTGAGAGTGGTAACCTTGTCTTCCAATTGTTGAAGGGAGGAAAGGAAGAAGGTACTGAATGGGGTCAAAGTAAAAGCATCCTAAATTTCTGGGACATTCTGCATTTTCTTGAATGTTAATACTGACAAATGGATTTTGTTTCACATACTATGTACAAAGTAGCAGTAAGAGGGAGCAGTTGATACACCCAGATTATTAGTTATGGTGCAGTTGCTCCTGTAGGTGAATGCCATAAAGTGTGTTAATGAATTGATACTGCTGGTAAGCCCTCATAGGATGAGTAATTGGGCACAGAGTCGTTCCAGCAGAGTTGGCAATTGAATAGTGTTAATCACGGTGATGGCTTTAATAGCATTTAATAGACACTTATCTGAATTCAGAGTCAGATGAGTTATTGCTTTTTAAGAGCCTTCCCAGAGCTGTTAACATTATGTGGTAAAGAGCTACTAACATTATCAGAAGAAAGTTTTTGCCTGTTTGTAAAGTACTTGCTGTTTGAGTTATGCATACAGAGCTGTTTTCTCTGTTAGAAACTTTTTCATTTGATAGTGTATAAAATTGCTGAAGCTGCACCGAGTTACTGGTATTTTCCCTGTGTAGGTATTTGTAGATAATACCCTTTCAGATTTGGAAACCAATCTGAAGATGGCGAAGAGGTCTTGCGGGGGGGGGGCAGGTCTTTTCCTTTCTTGTTAAGAGAATTGTCTCCAAAAGTTATCTGCTGTAACATAATATCATGGTATGGAAGAAGCTGGGAACCACTCTTCTTCATTTCCATACAGGTGGCAGTTGCGAATGTTTCTATTTAACTATCTGCTGCAAAACACAGAGTCTGTTTCTTACCAGGAAAGTGATACTCTGTGTAAAGCACAATTTTTACACAGACAAGGCAAGGTTAGTCCTGTGCTTCCTAAAAAAAGAATGGGGAGGAAGCTGGGGTCCTATCTTGCGTAGGTCCTCCTTTAAAAATCCAACCCTGACAGGATCCTTGCTTTGCCTTTAACTGTGATGTGACTAAGAAATTCCATATTTTAATTGGTTTTCCCCTTGTGTTCAATATGTCATTTTAAAGTTCCTAATTTGGCATGGTCCAAAAAAAACCTTAAAAATCATCATTCCTACCCAAGTCACTCTACAGAACCAGTTTTATACATGGATTTTCTAAGCTGTTTATATTGTTGCTGGTGCATAGGAAAGTAAACAGAAGACAGCTGTGTTGGCAGCATAGGAAACTTACTGAGAGGTAACGTTTGTCAAACAGAGGCGGATAAAATAAATAGAAATGTTTTCAAGCTTCTTGGAGTACAACAATGGAATGCAAAAAAAATCAGAGTTAGAGTTGACAAAGCACTGTCAGAACATATTTTAATTAAGGAAACCACTGTTTTTAAGCTAATGCATTTTGGTTGCTTTGTAATGTCTGTTTATGTTATTAACAAGCTCCTACACTCAGGGGTTCATGTCTTGTTGCTGATGTGTACTTTTCAGTATGAAGGGAGGAGACAAATATTTAACTTTCCAAGGAGCTCTATGTATTTGTGTGTGTGTACACTTGTTTATATATGATTTATTCTTTGCTTTCATAGCTAATGAGCCAGTCAGTTTGCATGAAGTCTCAGTAAGATCTTAATTTTATAAGTGGTGATCTGTTATTGATAAAATTGATGCCTTTGCTCAACATGGTGATTTTGGTATATACTCCCATGCATAACAACCTAGATTTATCTCCAGCTTGAGTGGATTGCTCTCCAAAGCTCATCAGGGTATGTTTGGCTCCTAAAGATACATAGGGATGATGTGATCTTCCCTGACTTTCAAGATTAGTATTATCCATTCCTTGGTTAGAAGGAAAGTATCTTCAGGGGTGAGAGAAGCTATCGCTAAAAGATGGGAGGAATTCAAAGGGATGCTGAAAGACATTTTCCCTCCCCACCTCTGACCTCTCCCAACCCTGCCTTTTTTAGGCATCAGGTTTCTGTAGTTGTCTCTGTTTCCATATTGTCCCTCTTCAGCTCTTAGTGCCAGCCTATTCATGTTTTCATTACTGGCACAAAAGGGCACATACCTCTTCTCTTTACTTCTTAGTCCTAAAAATTGAAGTCCATCCTTTTCCTTCCCCACCCCTTCTCCCATGCATATCCTCAACTAGAAAATCAAAATGGTCTTTCTCTGGAAACAGCTTTGAAATTTGTGAGAAACGCTGAGTAGGAGCTGTTCCAAAGTTGAGTCAGTGCAGTTCCCTCTCATAATTTTGGTCAGTCTACTCCCAAACTGCTGGCAGAGTTCAGAACTGTGGTCTGATCCTGTTTATAGGAGCCTAGGAATGCCACACAAAGGATACCAGATGGACCATTGGTCTATATCTGGTATTGGACAGTACCAGATACTTGAGAGGAAGCTTTTAATATAGGAAATAACCTGCTAACAGGTGATGTTTCATCCTAATTCCAGCAGCTGGAGTGTCTTGTTCTTGAAACATGAAGAGCGATGTTGTTTTTACCTTTTATTTGCTGCACATTTTGATATCACTCAGCCTCTTGGAGAATCCATTTTGGTTTTGACCATTTACACTGGTTTAGAGAGAGCTTTTGTATAGTTCTACCCCCAATGGTAGGATGGCTAAAAAGACAATCTAGTTGCCCTAACAACATTAAGCTGCTGATCAAATTTCCCATGCAATCTATTTCCTGGTGTAAACAGAACTACAGTACTACAAGTATCTAACAGTAATGTTAAGAATTTTTTGTGACTGCTCAAGTTTGATTAAAATGCATATCCTTATCAGTATTAAAGTAGTTTGAAGAGTACACAGCTGTTGATGTATTTTGCAACTGCCTCTTGCCATCTTATTGGCTAATGAACCTTGGATGAAAACAAAAAGGGCCAGTGATTTGATATAAGGGAGCCATTAACAGAGTGTCTTAAACATAATCCTTATTTATTTTGAATATTAACCTGCACTTGAAAACCTGAGTGGGGAAACTTCTATACAGTGGCTTTTTTGTTTGTTGGTTTTTAAGGCTGTGGCTCAGCTAGTTATCCTGTATCTCAAGACTTTTTTTTCCAATTTAAGCTAACTGATTATTTGTGCATGAGCCACAAACCTGTTGTTATTAATCATTACCATCTATGCATATTGTATGTTCACTTATGTGGACTGTTCTAACTGTGCTTGTATGTGTTGGCATTATCTTGTATTTAAATGTATTGCATGAGGTTTACTTGGGTTTTTTGTATTGCCACTTTTGTATTCACACAGTGCCTCATGTATCCATTTACATATTGCAAGGAATTGTTTCAAAGCAGTAATTGGAAATAGGAGTGGGGACAAGAGATCTTACTGTAGCCTATATTGTTTTGAAGTATTAATAAACTACAGTGATTCACATATTTTCTTTTTTTTAGTCTTCATTTTAATTCTAGAAGTGGCTTAAAAATGTGAGCCATGTGACTGACTTCCAAGATTGTGCATTCAGGCTGGTGAATGTGACCTAGTCTTGGTTTGTTTGCAGTAATCCATGTCCTGGAAGAGATGAGACTGGGGACAATAGAAGGAAAAAAACCATGCACTACAGAGTCTGTTTTTTTAATTACTGTTTTGCAAATGAAGAAATACCATTGCTAACGCTTGCATAGAACTGGCCTTCAGCAGGGTAATAGACAATACCTGGACTTCAGAGAACAGTATTTAGACATCACCTTTTACAAAGAACATGATTAAGCTTAAAAAAAAAAAAAAGAATCCAATGCTTTAATCTGGTGGGTTTTTTGTTATGCTATCAAGCAGTGAGTCAAACTCTGTCCTCAGACATGTGTTCTTCTATTACTAGCCTGGTATGTGTGTTCTTGGTTTCCCTGTAGTCAGAAGCTAGCAATGTATACTGCTCTCAGGAATGAGGTTGGCCTACTAACCCAATTAGCTAATATTCTGCAATGCTAGAGAAATCGGTAGCTATTTAAAAATTACTGTTGCTTAATACTCTGATGCACTCCTTCCCTGGAGAGCCATTCAAACTCAGCAGTGCAAAACACAAGGTCAAACAAGTTCCTGGAATAAGCTGGGGTCCAATCTTTTTAGCAGTTGTGCCACAAATTAGCCCTGAATCCTCCCTGAATGCCACTCCAATTCCTATCCCTCATCTGATCTGCTGCTCTGCTTTCTGCTTCCTGCCCTGCCCCATCTGCCACTGTTGCCTATCCTTTCCCTGATATGCCATGTGCCACAGGCTGCCTGTGCCACTTGTGTTCCATGTTGCAGGTTAGCCACCCCTGCTTTAGAAGGCAACGGAAGCTAGTAGGGGCATAGCTATTTCAGATTTGATTCTGACTAATGAGGAGGAACTGGTTGAAAATAAAATAAGATGATTTGGATGAAAGTAATAACCATCTTCACTATCCCAAGGCAAAGGGGTGAGCACAGCAGAATATTGGTAATGTTTGTATCTTCAGCAAACTGAGGTATCTGGTGGTCAGGATCTCTTGAAAAGATAGCAGAACCTAAGGGACAAGCTGCACAGTGGAGCTGGCAGTCACTAAAAGATTATATTAGTGGCACAACAGCTTTTATTATTCTGTTATGGAGGAAAGATCAGCACAGTATATGATCAGTATGGCTGCACTGGGCTCCTAAAGACTTGAAAATCAAAAAGGTTGAGCAAAAAGTGGGGAAAAATACATGTGAATAAGGAGTCAGGTTGTAGCCATACTGGTCTAGAGCAGGGGTAGGCAACCCCCAGCACAAGTGCCAAAGTGTGGCACTTGAAGGCATTTTTTCTTGGCGCACGTGCTTTGGGGCAGATGGCATGGAAGGGGCCAGGGCTGCACTGCTACAACAGGGATCAGGGCCCTCATGGCTCCCCCACGATCTGCCCTGACACACTGGTATCTTACAAGTCGAGTTTGCAGGTGTTTTTGGCGCTCTGCCCAAAAACAGTGCTGACTCGTGGTGTAGAGGCAAAAGGAATCAAAACTCAGAGGTGATGCCTTTTATTAGACCAACTAGATATTTGCAGACAAATTATTGTATTCATCTGGAAGTTGAGAATAAGGATAAATACACAAAACAATACAAGCAAATAGGGATCAAATCAGGAGGCTTAAGGTACAGCTATCAAGAGACAAAAAGCAATGAGGAAAGGTTTTATGAATACATAAGTAAGAGGCGGGCAGGGAAGTCAAAGCCCGTTATTTTCTGGAAAAAGAGAGCAAATTAATGGATACGGAGAAGTCTGTAGTATTTGTTGCCTTTTGCTTTAATGTTAACCCAGAAGGTCAGTTGGGACCAGATTCTTGTGGTAAATAATTTTACCAAGAGGATAGGAACCCACACCAGAAAAGGGAAAGAATAAATTAGAGCAAGGGGTGTCCAACCTTTCTGAATGTGGGGCCGGATCATGAACTTATCACCCAAAGGGCTGGCAAGCCATATTCAAAGACCACAGGAAGTGGTGTCATCAGGAAGTGATGTCACATGACCTTTGACACCAACGAAGGTCTCAAGAATATATGGAAGGGTCAAGAGCAAATTTTAAAGTGGGTTCTCCTTTAAAGGAGAAAAACATATAACTGGCTTTTCTCTTGTGGGCTGGCAGAGTTCCAGCCTGCAAGGGGCTACTTGGGGCCCCCCCACGCACCGGGGCACTGGGGTCTGGAGGTAGGAGCAGTGAGGGACACCGGGTCGGGACTGTGAAAGGCAGGGACCCCCCACATGCACACAGGTGCTGGGAGCCCACAGTCACCAGCCTGGCCTCGGGGGAGGCACAGTCTTCCCGCCCCGACCCCGACTTGGCCTGGCCCTACTGGGTAGAAGGCGGCAGAGGCAGACAACGAGGGTGAGCCTGGCCTCCGTACCACCTCCGTGGGCCCGCGTCGCCGTGCAGGGCTGGAGGGAGCCAGAGCGAGGGCCGGGGCCAGGCGGCACCTTGGGGTTCAGCAGGTGCAGGCTGTGCCCGAGCCTGGGGCCACCCCGCGTGGCCCCCCAGGAACGAAAGTAAACCATGTTTACTTTAGTTTCCCATCGCAGCCACGCGGGCCACAGAAAATGCCTTGGTGGGCTGCATGTTGGACAAGCCCGAGTTAGAGAATGAAAAGATCTTTTCAAGTTCATGGGGCCTAGTGAAATTCACTCTGAACTCATGAGCCCTGTTACATTTTGGAAGTTTGCAGTGTGTCATGAATGTTTTCCTGTATTTTACTGTACTGATATGACACATGCAGTCTCATTGGAAATTCAACATTATCCTGTATCAATTTGTTACTGTTATCACTATATAATTTACATTATGCTGTCTGCATTTGTCTTTATGGCTTTAGTCAAGGAAAGGGAATGGGCAGAATGGCTAAATTTCTCTTGCTACTGTGACTGCAGGACAAGAAGAATTTCCACACCCAGATACAGGCAGAATGGGTTGGGCCCCAAGGCATTGTCTGCCTGTAAAGGGGAAATCAACTCTGTTGCAGCAAAGGCATCTGAAGAATGGCCCATCCAGCCAAAGGTATGCCAGGTACCTCGGGCAAACCAGAACCTTCTAGAGAGGACTGGGGTTGGGGAGGCAGATGGTTGGAAGGAGTCAGACAGATAGCTGCAGGCTGCAAAGGGTCAGAGACACTCCAATGGCCAGGGCTGGCAGAAATCAGCAGGAGGCTTGACTTCTGGTGATGCTGGCAAGACTCTCAGGACAGCTACAGTCTATCTAGATGACAGGGTAAGGACCTCTTCTTGTTTTCCTTTTCTATCTCTAAATCTATAGTCAGTTTTGCTCATGTCATCTTTGTATCCTGTGTAATAAACCTTTTTTTGTTGTTTGGCCCCTTACTGATTGCAGGTGGAAGAAGTGATTTCTAGGCACGTAATATTCCAGGCTAGCCCTCTCTACAGAGAGGGGGGCCTAAAAAAAATTCTTTCATAACCAATGAGGCAGCCACTTGGGGCACATTGATTCCCGCATTGCAGCTGCAGGGTCTGGTACAATGGCAGTGGAGCTGAGGTTCACTGGGGTAAGGAGCTACCTCAGGGCACCCGCAGTCTGTACCTTGGTGCAAGTGACCGCACCAGAGGGAGAAACTCAGGGCTCAGACTAGGGGCCTCCTGTGGTTGGGTTTGTGACATGAAGTACCTAAGGATCTGGTCAAAGCAATATCTGAACAATTGGGATTTATTGTTAAGAACCACGTGAGGATAGCAGAGATTCCAGAGGACTCGAGAACAGCAAATATAGATTCCATCTTTAATGGGGTAGGAGAGGAGGAAGAGGACACAGCCACTCCCCTGTGAACTATAGCTAGGCTCGGTAATCTTCTGACCTCGAATGATACTAGAGCACACCGTGAATTTACAAGCACCTAAATAATTATAAAGAGAGAGGGGGCTGGGGTGGTGTGGGTGCTAAATTGATAGCCCAGAGTTTGCAAGTTTGAGGCCATAGCAAAAGTGCTCGCAGCACAGCCTAGTCAGATTTCAACAAATGTGCATATTCTGCTAAATGCCTTGTCACAAGGGCATGAGAAAAGAAAGAAGGATAAGGGGAGAGAGAGAAGAACTTGGAATATCTACTACAGGCATTGTCAATCTAATTTCCTTCTTGGACAAGCCAGCAGACAGTGGATAAGAGGAAGCAATAGATGTTATCTGTCTTAGCTTTGGTTAGGTTCTTGGAGCTGACCCATGGTATTCTCAACAGCAAACTAGAAAATGTGGTGTAAAAGAAATTACCATCAGGTTTCATAGTTTCTAGGGTAAGAAGGGACCTGAGCAGATCGTCAAGTCCGACCCCCTGCCATGGGAGGAAAGAGTACTGGGGTCAAACAACCCCAGCAAGGTGTATATCTAGCCTCCTCTTAAAGACCCCCAGGGTAGGGGCCAGCACCACTTCCCTTGGAAGTTGGTTCCAGACCCTAGCTGCCCTGACCGTGAAGTAGCGCCTCCTGATGTCTAACCTGAATCTACCCTCTGCCAGCTTGT
>NW_017728921.1:14827159-14833741 GCF_001723895.1 Crocodylus porosus | reverse complement strand
GGGCTTGGAGGATCGTATCGTTAAGGAGCGACCACTCTTCTTGGACACCTGGCTCCCCTCCCCTCCGGGACCTCAGTGCTTCCCCAGCTATTCCCCTTAGCTCATTGAAGTCCGCCCTCCTGAAATCTAGGGCTGCTGCCTTGCTGCAGGCCTTTACCACCTTGCACTGGATGGTGAATCCCAGCAGGCGATGATCGCTGTCACCCAGGTGGTCGAGCACCCGCAGACCCCTCACCAGGTCGTCGCCGGTGGCCAGCACCAGGTCCAACAAGGCATCTCCCGTGGTGGGGCTGTGCACCTCCTGGCTCAGATGGAGGTCCTGCATTCTGGCTAGGAACCTACGTGAGTGGTCAGACTTGGCTGATTGCTCTTCCCAGCAGATGTCTGGAAGGTTCAGGTGGCTGTACAAGTAGTTGAAAAGCCACTCGGATCATAGTTATCAACTGTTTAGCTCAGTGACTTGGATGATGGAACAGAGTGTGCATCTATAAAACTTAAGAAGGCAAGGCAGAATTACATCTTATCAACTAACTGGTTCAGAGAAGCCTAAGTTTTCATAGGCAACAGCATGCCATGTTAGACGCATGTTTTTCCAGAGGGGTCCATCTTCCCCTGCACTGCTCTGAGCCCATTGCTGCAGCCAGACATGGACCTCAAGAACAGCAGCCCTGGATCTCAGTGCTCTTATTTCTTACTGGTGACTGGCTTCTGTTCTCGCAGCTAATCTGGCTTTGCAGCTGGCCAGGGTGCAAACAGTCATTTCTGATTTTAACAGAGTGTGCTAGCTTCCCGGGTTTGACAGCTTTTCCCGGACAAGTGGTAACTATAACTAGCAAAACCATGGCCCACAGCTAACCTTTCACCCTGCAATCAGTTTGCAGCTCTGAGAAACTCAAGCAAGCAACAAAGTCTCCTTATCAAAGAAAACATAGTGAGTTTTGAAACAAAACAATGTGTAGTCAAATGTGGGCAGCTCTGCTGACTTATTCCAGCACTTTACATGGGCACGTTGCCCAAGGCAGTGTAATATGATCCACCTTACCTTTTGTCCTGATCAAGATGCTAACAAATAATCATGTTGTTTGATCTTCCCATAGACAAAGTACCCTCAGATCTCTTATTTTCCCATTTACAGATTAGGGAAAAGGTCTTTCAGCAAACGCTGTGATGGATAGTCACACAGACGGTTCTGGTTTAATTTGCAGGGATTACAATCATCCCCAATAATATGCTTTAATATGAGTGATTTAGTTTAGGATCATATCAAGTGGAAGGTTCCTTGGGTGTCATGTCACTGACAGAGATAACTCGACATCAACTGTCCAATTGCTGGGGCTATACTCAAAATTCTTAATGGATCTCTTAATTGGCAGTCTACGTTCCAGTGTCTAGACTCAAGATGTCTTCAAAAAAGGTCTTCAAATGTTTCTACCTTTTGCACTGTGGCTGACTACTTTTCATTAAACTGTCAAATCATTTTGAAGGTTGTTATTTACTAGAACTGAATTTGGGGTTTGTCATGTCAGTGGGCAGAGCTGACTGGAGAGAATTTAATTATTCATTAGGGCAAGGAAGATATTAGTTAAAATGGTACAGCTGTTGTTTAAATTTCAAACAAGAAACAGCGCTTGGAAAGAAGTGTTGTGAATGGCTTGGAAAAAATAGTTTTGGTCATCTTATACCAGGGTGCATGGTTCCTTTTTCCCTTCAGGAAAAAATGTCACTGCCTTTTTTTTGTATATGCCAACAAGATTTTAACCACTTCCTAATGGAGCAGATTAGCTACAGTATTTGGGCATGAAGTTTGATATTTTGTCTTCCTGATCTTGAAATAGATTCTACTGTCATGTAAAAGGAGATATTTTCCAACTCACTCCCCTGGGCTGCATAGTAAATACCTTTAGGAAACAGTTACATGGGATAGCCTACACTCCCGTCACGTCTACTCAGCGTGATCTTTCTGTGCATATTGATTGTTTGTTTTCACTGCAAGAGCCCTGAGTTTCCACTTTGTACTTAGCAGCGTCCGATTTTTCAGCCACATCATATTATTCTATTGCAGTCTTAGTAAAGAGAATTTTAAAAATGCCAACATGTAATAATTGGCACTTCACTCCGAGCATCTCAAAGCTCTTCATGAATATCAGTGACTCAAAAAACATAAATCACCCAGAGGAGGAGTTTTGACTCCCACAAACTTCACCAGACTAGGATATCACCCAATCGAAAAAGAGCTAAGAATCCATTTTTATTACCAAGGTTGAGGGTTAGTTCATTGCAAGATTCATGTGAGATGAATTGTATTCCTAATGTCTGGTTATCTTTAATGAATTACTTCAGTGTTCCTAGCTGTGACTGCAGAACAGTTGTCATTAAGCAAATCAGAAGACTTGAGTGAAGCGGAATACAATCAAGAGCTTCTGGCCCCTATAAAAGTCAATGGAAGCTATTCATTTCCTGAGGCAGCAGAACAAGGCCTTTGGTATGCAAGACATGTGTACATTCCTAGAGGTTTATGAAAGGTCTCTGTATTTCCTGCCTCTAGAGGGCCCCCTGTTACCTTTTGGCAAAAAGATCTATTAAAAAATGTTCTGAAAAGGCTTTTGGCAGCACCCACTGGCAAAGGCTATTAAAAAAGCACTCACGACCAGAGTTGCTTTCATTTTTTTTTTCTGCCTTTCAGTATGTTACTGGAATCTTGAATGGAAAATGTTTCCCTACAACACTAATACCTTCCTGCCTGCATGGAGTGTTGTGCTAAGACTACTAGTGAGGACAGTGATCCTGGCATCAATGCTTTTTCATAAAAGGTAGACAGAAACAACCCAGTAGTTTCCACCCAACAGCTAGAACTGGGTTCTGTAATGCATTCTAAAACATTGCCAAACCAGTTCAATATCCTGTTTCTGGCAACAGGGAAAGCTTCAGAGGTTTTCCTTCTTTTTCAGGAAACCCCACAGATGGCAGGTAGGGTGATAACTTGCCATCGGACCAAATTTTTTCCAGCTATTAATTAAAGTTTGGTTTAAAACCTGGAGTGTTCGGCTCATACTCTGTTTCAAAGCTGTTGGTTATCTTTCAGCGGTCCCTCTTAGCTCTAGATGTCACCTACCTTCCCCTCCAAATCCAACTTTGAATCTTACCTTGCTCCTTGTTTGAGGTAGGGTTCCAGAAATGGGCACTCCTTTCTTATGGGGTCATTGATTGTGACTCAGTAGATCAGGCTGAATCCCATGTTCACTCAGAGCATGGGTTTAGCCTCTTAATTTCATACTGAGGAAAGACAACACATCTTCCACAGATGTATGACACTATCTGAGGTACAGAATGATATTTTTTGAGCATTTACAAATAAACCCCTTAATTATTTCTTGAATTAAAAACTGGGTCCTCAAAGAAAGTAGGATCCTCCATCAGTTTGGGTAAAAAAGAAGAGACTAGATTAACAATGGAATAAAAGAATCTTCATACTTTGTATATAATTAAAGACAATTGAAATCTTACACAAAGCTTATGCCTGAAAAAAAAAGATATACTTAAGCTAAGTTTTTAATGATGGATCTTCTTGTTATTTTCTATTTAGTCTATAGACAGGCTCAGGTAAATTAAAGTGGGGTCATTGTGATATCAGAGGTAATTCAGTCAGTCTCAACCCTTTTTCTCAATAGTATGCAACTCTCCATTTGTTGGAATGACTTTGGTACGGGGAAGATTGGACACTTGTTTTCTTTGACAGATTAACTGGTCCAATAATTACTACTTAGAGGTTCTGTTTGCATACTAGTTCACACATCAGTGCTTGAAAGGATCCCTTGGGTACTGCTATGTCATATTGGAGAAGGTGAGAAAGGAAAGCAGAGGGAGTCTGGGATTATCTCTGCTTGCCCTCCCTTCATTAATGGTCACCATTAATACTACCTTCTAAACCAATAACATTTGCAAATAAGGGAAGGACCAAATTCACTAATGCACTGCAGGTGCTGTAGCATGTCAGCAAAGCTGGCCTTAAGAAATGTCTTGGCATGCACTCATTCCTTCAAAATGTTAGAAATATCATGTGGTATGTATTAGGATTTTCATTGTGTGTCTTGTTTAGTGTCCATGCATTATTTTGTTAATGACTTTTAAAAGCTAAGGTAATTCCAAGACAAGATAATGTTAAATGAAATTAAAACTGGAAGTATACATCAGCAACAAAGGGTAAAAAAACAAAAACCCAACAACAATAGGGCTGTTGAAATTGTTCCAAAAGCAAATGTTGAAAACCCAGAAAATTCAGAATGAAGGTTATACTTAAGTTCCAATATGTTACACTGTTAAGGAACCCAAAAGACTTTTACTTTACCCTGTAGTGATGTATAGTATACTGGTTACAATTAAGGTATTTAAATGTTTGTAGTCCTATATCAGTGTCTTTAAAAACAAATTAATCTAGATTTTGTCTGGGCCCCTGGCAGACAGTAATCATGCGATAGGATCTGAGGAGTTTTATTCTAGATCCCCCAAAAAAGGTCATCCTACCATGCTAGACATCCAGGATCTAGTATGGTAGGAAGTATGGCAGTTGGGATCTGGGATAAAGTTCTTCAGATCCCACGATGTGTCTGCTCAATATAGGCAGCTGGGAACCTATATGTGTTGCATGTACAGCTGGCTAGACATGTGCTGGGAGTAGGGGTCAGGAAGCTCCATGTAACTTATTCAAATTAAAGTACTATGTAAGCCAGCCACAAAGTTCCATGTTTCATCTTTGTGGCTGGTTTGCCATTTTTATTGTATGATTGATTGATTGAACATGTGGCATGCTATCTGCACTTCTTTCTTGAGGGTTAGCACTGTGTGAGGTCTTAACTATCTTAAATGTGCATATATTTCTTTAATATGCTTATTTTTTTTAGTTTAACCTTAATTCTAACCATCCTAGTTTTGTCATGCTTGCTTTTGAGATAATTACAGCATCCTGTTACATTATTTACCCTGATATTAGTAATATGCATTGTCAAATTTAACTTACTGTAATGTAGTTTTTGTTTGGAAAGTCTAGATAGAGAAGCAAAGAGCTAGGTAAGATTAAGCATTCAAAGACTTGAGGAACCTTTCTTAATCTAGTTTGGAAAAAGTGAATGAGAAAATCTATTGAAAATACCAGTGGAAGAAGTGCTCTTAAGCTTCCCCGATTTTGTTTTCTCCCATCTTGCTAGTTTGCTTTATAGTGGAAGGATATATTGCATAAGTGTGTGCACCCTCAAAAAATTATTTTCTAACATTTTGGTTTTTAATGAAATTTAAAATCAATGAGCTCTTCTCTAAAAGCAATCAGCTGAGCCAGGATGTGCATTAGTAAGCTAATGGTGAGTGTTCTGTATAGCTGAATGCGCTGTCCTTTAGACACTCTCTAGGAGTCGCCTCACTTGGAGCACTTAATATTAGCTCTGCCAAAGCACTCTGTATCCTCCCGTTGCTTCCTTTGGGAGACTGCTTCATAGACTAATAGATCTTACTGTCAGGAAGTATTTCCTGCAATTCAGCTTTCATGTTGCCATTCTCAATTTAATCCCATTATAGATAACTGTAGCTTCTTGTGCCACTCTAAAAATTTATGCACTATATTACTTCATAAGTGGGAGAGAATCACTCCATTTTGCACTCCTCAGTTAAAAATCTACTAGAACTCAGTTTTCAGTGACTGTCCCATGGGAATATTTAATGTCTTTTAGACCTCCCAGGGTTGCTCTATGGCAGGGAGATTGGGAGCTGACTAGCATACATCCAGCGATAAATAAAACTACTGGAGCTTGGAATGCATCAGTGATCCATGTACGCATCTCTGACATGCACAAAAGCTGGTAGCTAGTGAAAATGGAGCCAAGCTTCCAAGAGCTCACAGGAAGATATGAAGCTACACAATACATTAGTTGAGATGTCATGGGGAGATGGACTAGGGAAGAGTAAAAAAGACCTCCAGGGCTGCTGCTTGCAGTGAAAAGCTTCTAGAATGTAACCACACAAAAAGAGCCAGCAAGCTGCCTGGCTTGGGGTGGTGATGTCTGCTACAGTCGAAACTCCCACCAACTGTAGAGAGGTGTGTACACAGGAAAGAGCCACAGAGAGTGTTTCACAGGGAT
Organism: Crocodylus porosus; assembly: GCF_001723895.1. Classification (NCBI taxonomy): domain Eukaryota; kingdom Metazoa; phylum Chordata; order Crocodylia; family Crocodylidae; genus Crocodylus; species Crocodylus porosus. Next base: position 14,827,616 of record NW_017728921.1, on the reverse strand, counting down.
CTGTTGTTTGGTGTCTCGAATTATATCTGTGTTGTTGGCTACCATCTACTCAAAGGGGGTTAACCTTTCAGACTTGCTTTCAGATATTTTGCCTGTTCTCATCTCTCCCACCTGTACTTGTAGACCTAGGGTGAGCAATTATTTGGGCTAGAAGGCCACTTAGAGCTTTGGTGATTTGTTGAGCGCCAGGGGGGTGGGGACCAAGGAGATATCAGCTGATCCTATCTGACCCACCAGCTGCTGCCCGGAGCCTAAGGAGGGAGGGCTGCACCCCACACTGCTCTCCTCTGCTCTGCCACAGCTGGGGCTGGGCCGTGCAACACACAGACTCCTCTGTCCCCCAGCATCCATCCTTTCCCCTCCCCCCCACCAATTTCCTGTTGGCACTGTACAGTCCTGGCACCATGGCAGCCAGCAGCCAGACCTGCACGGGACAAGGCACGATGCAGTGTGCTGA
>NW_017728921.1:14809872-14827148 GCF_001723895.1 Crocodylus porosus | reverse complement strand
TTCTGCACACGTGCCCAGGAGGAAAAAGATAAATACAGCCTGCAAAATTCCTTGGTGGGTTCAGAGTAATCTGAGTTTTTGACTCTGCTCTGACCCTATTTGCAAACACGCCTTTTGTGCCATCTAATGAGTGTGTGTCTGTGATTTTGGTGGCCTCCAGAGAAACGAACCGCTTTAAGCATCATTGTGACCCATCCCATGTGGGCCTGGCTGTCAGTGGCCGCAGTGCCAGGTCTGCGCAGCCACAACACCAACAGGAATAGGGGTGGGGTGGGTGGAGGTGTCTGCATGCTGTGCAGCCTGTTCCAGCCTTGGCTGCAACAGAGCAGAGCAGTGCAGGGCGCAGCCCTCTCTCCTCAGGCTTTCGACAGTGGCTGGCAGGCTGGATAGGATCAATTGGCAGATGGATATGGCCCACGGGCTGTATTTTGTGCCCCTCCCCGCCCCTCCACCCCATTGTAGACTATACCATTTTTTGCTTACTACTTTGCTCTGAATTGTTTAGTTGCACATGTTCATACCCTTAATTTTCCATCATGGTTAAACTAGGCCACTGAGTATCACGATCCCTTGTTCTATTCCTCACACTTTCTCACTGTATATGCTTAACTAAATTGCTTTACAAGTATGTGCCTTCAGTTTTCCTGCCTGGGTAGGTATTTAAATTGTTCTAAGCCCTCTGGTATCTAAGAATCAGATAGAAACAACACTATTGTTGTTCCTTTTGAAAGTCTCAGATGGAAGATACTGTATAAATATGAAAAACGGGCATTTCAGTGGTAAGGTAATCTCCACATAGTTCATCAAGCTTTAAGGCTGTTTATAGCTCCTCTCATTCTCTGGTGATAAGTGTGTACATAACTAGAGATAGTTTGATGCTATTTAATAATCAGTTCCACATTGTATTCACATGTTATACATTTGCTTTGACTTTCATCAAAATCCATATGAGCCTCTCATTTGCATTGGTGATACTGCTCTTTTTTTTAACTTTTATTTGTTCATAGTATGCTCCTGCTTTGAAAGTACTTCATAGAAAGTACTTCATAGAATTCAAACTAGATTAATCCTTGCAATTCTGCTGAAGTTGATGTTTATGCATCCTTTCTTTTTAAAATGAATTTGCTAGATTAATTTTCTGTTATGATGCTTTATTATTTTGTACTTAACTTTTGTAAACTTGTCCATGTGCTTTCTTCATTTCTCTTAACCACTGTATAGGAGAGAGAAAATAAATAGAAAACAATTAATTTTTTGTGATCTTTCTCTCCTCCAAAGCAGGCTTTTGCTGGCATGTAGTGCATGCACTAATACATTCTGCAAGAAAATATTATGATCTATTTAACCCAGGGTTGTCCACATTTCAGCTAGTAAGCTGCTTCTGGGTGGACTTCAAAGCTATGAGTTAGCAGTCTCTTACTGCAACTACTGAGTTAATTCATATTCAGCGCAGCAATGTCAGTGGTGTTTCTCGGTGGTTAACTGACAATATGTTGGGGGTCTCAAGCTGATATTTTGAGTTCAAGTGGGCATCAGAGAGTTGACAGGCAACCTGTATTGAAGTGTTTTTCTAACTTCAGAACTTGATTTTAGTATTCTTTTAACATACATTTTACATCATTTCCTAACAGTTTTCTTAAACCTTAACTAAAAATTCTATCACATGGGATCACACTGACACCCATTTGAGACATGAGTAGGGTTGGGGTGTTCAGATTGACAGTACAGCACTACAGTGCTCTACTACTTAAGCTAACTGAGTAACTGCCACTTGAAGGAAATGGACATCTGCAAGCCATAAAGGAATGCAGACACTAAGGAATAATAGGATTATTTCCAGATACTCTAGGGAAGGGTGCTCTAGTGGTTGGTTATACAAACGTTTACCTATACTATCCCTATATTTTTCCTGGTCTCCTCCTGCTCCTGTTCCCCAGCTCCTAGCTGTCTCCACCTTGCCAGATTTCTGCCTCTCCACTTTTTTTACACACAGTTTTTCCCACAATCCCTCCCTTCTTGTTTCTTGCCCTGTTCTGCCTTGCCTCTCTCCCTCCCTTCTTGTTTCTTGCCCTGTTCTGCCTTGCCTCTCTCCCTCCTCCCCCAGGGAGCAATGTGTGGTAAGTTTGCACAGAATTGCAATGTGGCCTTCATAGATTTTAGCATGTAGTCCCACAGCATCCTTCCAAACATGGGTCCTACACTGGAGTGGGAGAAGAAACAGTGACAAGTGAGCAAGTAGTGGGAGAGGCTAACAGCATTTTCAGTGTGCCTGGCTGTCTAACCACTCCCCATGGAAAAAAGTAGATGGCAGACTTCCTAGTTATGAATATTATTGCCCAATGCATTATGTGCCTGTGTGGTGTTTTTTAGAGGGCATATGTGCTTGCCCAATGGCATTTTGCTCTTTAAGAAACGCCTTCTTTCTAAGTAACTCAGTCAGCCAATCCTGGGATGGCTATTCCCAACTCATTAACTGTCTGCAGTGCATTTAAGATTTGAAATTAGAATGTGTAGAGCACAGGAACCACAACGGAGAGAGAACTTCCTGTTGAATGACTAGGAAAAGCTTCACTTAGTCAGAAGTGAAGAATCATAGATTATAAGGCCAGAATGGATAACTGTAAATATGTAGCCTGATTTCCTGTATAAAACGCGTAGGCTTAATTTAATTAGAGCATAACATAATTAGAGCATAACATTTAGAAAAAGATCCAATTTTAAAAATTGCCAGCTATGGAGAATCCATCCCTGGATATATATGATATGTTTGGAGCATATCACACACAGGTTGCATTATTTTATCTGATACCATTCATATGCCATATTATACCACGTTGCATGCAATGTTATTCAAAGACTGTGGTAATGTGCACTATTGAAATATCAGATCTATGTATCTGCATACACTGTGTGTGCAAGTGCAGTGGCAAAGATATACACCACATCCTGTAGAGGTAATACTATGTGAGGAATTGCAGAGCCATGTGATGATTAGAGTTATGCACCTCTGCTTTCTTGACTAGTCTTCTGCCCACTAACTTATCCTGGGTCTTTAAGTTTCTGTACCTGCCACTTAAAAAATAAAATTAACCAGTTAGAAAGTCTTTCTTCCTTTCCACCCAAAGGGAATCACTGACCCATAAAATTGCCCTTGCCAATGTCCAAGATAGCCATGGTTCTACCCTTCACCTGTGCCAGACTTTCTGAGCAGGATCCTCATCCCAGCTATGGCCCCTTTACAACAAGTGCAAAGGCTGCAGTAGTGCAGATAGGCCCTATCAGCCTTGTAGCTGGATAAGGGAAAATTCCTCTGATGTATACCTGACGGTCACAGCTATGGGGCTGTCCTCTAAGGACACCTTCACTACCTACTGTGTAAGAGCAGTTTTGTGTGCTATGGCCAAGGCCTCAATGCCATGCAACTTCTTCATGGTGGTATGACCTATAGGGGTCTAATTTAGACAAGCCTCCTGGACTGTTTGAATTGTGGTAGAGGCCTCTCCAGCACCCAAAGCAGCTCTAGGAGCAGGAAGGTGTAAATGTGTCTTAGTTGGTTCCCCTTGTGTGTAAAGATATTACTGGTATGATCTTAAAATAATCATAGGTCCACACAGGGTTACAATTAGGAATTTTAGCCCCTTGAATTCCTAGCTTCCCAGTGGGGGCATATACATTTGTGCTTTACTGAAGTTGACTAATTAGCTCAGCAGTAAAGTATCACTATCTACACATGTGGCACTATTAGGCCAGAGTAAATTAATTAACTTTGCAGTAGGATAGTACTACCCAATACAAATACTACCCTACGGCAGAGATCTTCAGTGTGCCGCAGTGTACATGTAGACAGTGACTGGGCTGGTTGGAGCACAAGGCTGCTACAGTGTGGGGGCTGCCTGCCAGCTAGCCCCACACTGTAGCACCCTCATGCCCCAACCAGCCCCTCCACAGCACATTGAGCTGGGGTAGAGCAGCTCAAAGCTGGCAGGCTGACTCCCCCAGACCTCCTGGCAGCCAGGGCTGCACTGCCCCAGCTCAACATGCTGCAGTCCCAGGTGAGCATGGAAACTCTGCAAGTGGGAGCAATGAACTCTGGCACAAACTGCACTGGTGTTTATTCAGGTGCACTAATTCCACATGTAGATGTGCCCAGCACTTCTTTCTGCTCCTGTAAAAGTCTAACATTTGGGCCATTGTTATTTTTATGGAAAGATCATGAGAGCTCTGACAGGAATCTCTAGGGTGGGGGAGAAGTCCCAAATGCATTGGGAACTGTTTCTCCTTTGGACCAAGTGTCCATGCTGGAGCTGAACAAAGCCCCCGATACAGCACAAACCAAAGTTGTTTTAATTAGTGTTGTAAAATGAAGCCTTTGCCATCTGTTCCACCCCCTCAATGCGAATGCCACTCTCATTATGGTGATTACATAATTAAAATGAAAATATAATTTTGTGTTGGCATCTGTGGTGATTTTTCTTATGTTCCTACCCGCTTCAGAAAAAAGGAAAATAGTGTGAGCTTCTCCTGGCTTTATACTGAAGTTTTACTGCAAAAACCTTAACTCAGCCTCCCGTGTCTGTCTATAACTCCTTTGTTCTCTGTTAACATTGCTAAGCAGTGCACATAAAAAATGTCACTTTATTCCAGTGCTGCCAAATCAATCTTTGTTTATGAATTGCCTTGTTTTAGCAACAACAGGTAAAGGGGATAGATACATAGATCCTGCTTTGTTAGAACCACAGCTTCAACAGAAGGAATTCAAAATCTCTTAACTAACAAGTTCACCAGAAATCTGTAGCAGGAAGCTGCCCTCTAAATTCAAGCTATTTTAGACTTCCATGGAGGGGTTAACTTGCATGGAGAACAAGAACAGCAGAGGACTGGTTACCTCAGAATGATGTCACGGCCGCTCTTGTTACAAAAAAAGTCCCCGAGTCCCTGGGGAGGGGGTAGAAGGGGCACAGCTTTCCTGTAACTGGGCTAGAGCAGTCACTCAGTCTTTTACAACAAATTAAATCATGCAGCGTGAGTCACGTTCCCTTTTGCTTCTCTCTGCCAAGTTCTAGGCACTGACCAGACAGACCAAGGGAGAGAAAAGGCAAAATCAACACTGCAGGAAAGTTGAACTGAAACAACCCGTCTATTCTGGGTATTGTTTAACATTTTTGAACTGATTCTATGTAGAGATAAGCGGTCTATAAATATCCTGTCTGCTGAATTTCTTTATCACAACATCACCCATCAACTTGTCAGCTGAACAGACAGGTTAAATTCTCCAAATAACACATGGCCTAATTACAGATTACATTCCTGTACCATATGGAAAGAAGGACTGATTGCTGTAAAGGATGTTACCCATTTCTGTGAATTGAAGCATGCTTCAGTCTTGGAAAGGTAAATAGCATACGCAGCTGCTGCTGAATCATGACTAGTTCTGAGGCAGGGCTGAGCGAGCTCAACACCCAGATGATTATCTGACTGACCAGATTAGAGGAAAGCGCTCGTTTAACGCTTTTGAAATCCTGCCGGTGCTCAGCTCTTTTTAATAAATGACCAAAAAAGCTTTTCTCCTCTGCTCCAGGGCTTGAAGTAAGTTTTCAGATCCTCACTATGATTAATTACCAGGCACCTTCTGATTATTAGTAAAATTATGAACATCATTTATGGAATGTTTGACAACTGCAGAAGAAAATGTTGCAGCAATGGGTTTTTTTATCAGATTTTTTAGCGCTTACCTTTCCACATTCTGCTGTGCCTTTGTCTTTAACGTGCCCTGTGCAAATCAGCCAAAGCCAGCCAGAACAACCAATTACTTTATGTTTTTGTCAATCATTTTTCCTGTTTCCATTGTAATAAGAAACAGTGTGATTTCTCTGAGGAAAAAATACGAATTTTTCTACTATATTCCTTAGCTGCTGTTTTTAAGTGTGTTAAGAACTGTAGGATATGTTTATCAGTGCCTGATACCTCAAGACTTATAGGACAATATTCCACTTACCATATCATACAATTAACAGAAAAGCAAGAAAAAAAAAAGAAAAAAAATCAGTAGTGGATTCCATTCTAGTGATAGGTTTAAACAGGATCATATAATGCCACAAATGTTGAAGGCAAAAGACAATTTGTCCATAAGAGCTTACAGTCCAGGAACTGGTCACTACACAGAGTGCCTTTAGATTTGTACAGATGTCTCAGTGATCAGTACCTGGCTATAAGACACTGATACAATAATGGAAGGCAACAAGCACTGAGAGGTAGGATTACAAAAATAAGATGGATGTAGTTGCTTTGGTGAGTAACGGCCGTGTTTTGTGGATTGTGTAATGCATTTTAGGACACTCCTCTTGAGAACAGTGTGAGAGTTTGTCTGCCTTACTGCAGAAATTTGTGCAAAGATATTTAATGGTGATGGAGCTATGTTGGGGGTAGGTTAGGAAAAGATACCTGGACACAGGCAGCTGCACAGAAAATGGCACAGCAAGGAAAGCAGGAGAGGGAAACAAAAAAAGGAGGTTAATTATGTGGCTTTGGCAAAGCTGTGGGAGTAACGGAATAAGAGATGAGAGCAGAGAAGCAAGCTGGAGAATACCCTGCGAGGTAGAGGGCTTTTGCCCAAACTGACAAAAGGCAAAACAAGAGACAGAGTAGTAGAGGTCATAAATGGGAAGAAGATGTGGGATGTGCAGCCCTCAGATATTCTGGGGATGTTAGTGCAGTTGCAACATAAATGCATTTTCATTCCTAGTTTTTGCAGGCAGCTGCTTCCCTGATAGAGGCACGAAGTGATCAGAGCCTGGCCCCAGCAGGGAACTGTCAGATGGAAGAGTACTAAATGGCTTTTTGGAGGCACTGGGCATGTCTACATGTGCACTTAATTCAAAGTAGGCTTACTGCACAGTAAAAATACCCAGCCACCCCGCCCACCGGTAGAGCAGCTAGCAGTGAGCTCCCAGCTGGGTGAGGGGATCCCCACTCAGTCCCGGTAAGCTTGGAGCTGTCCCACCGGGGGAGCAGCTAGCAGTGAGCCCTGGCTGAGCCCGGGTTCCATGATGCCTCGGTGGCTGTCAAGCTTACGGACACTGTACGCATTCCCCATCCGGCTGGGGGCTCACTGCTAGCTGCCTCAACTGTGGATCAGGACAGGGGGCTGAGACCTGCCCCTCCCCCACAGCTCTTTCCAAGCCCCATGCTTCAATAACTGGGGGCTGGGACCTGGCCTGTACTGGGACAGTTCCCAGCCAGCCCCAGGCTTTGCGGGGAAGTCTGCATGTGCATCCCAGAGCTGGCTGGAGGCTGCCCTGAAACAGGAGCCTGATCGCTGCTGCCAGGGCAGGGGGACATTGTCCCAGTCAGGCTCCAAGCTTGGAGCCCACCCCAGCAGTAGGCAGCTCCTGGGGGCAGGAGGCAGGATTTCATCAGTTCTTATTGGGGCAAAGAGGGCAGAAAAGTAAAAGATGACAGTAGGGTTGTATCCAGTCGGAGACAGAGGGTAATGGTGCTGGTGACAGTAATGGGGTAGGCATGAGGAAAGAGTTCAGATGCACAAGATGCTGCAACAGTCACTTGAGCTGAATGGAAAAGTGCTGACTGCATCTGGCTAGAAGATCCCAGTCTGTCCAATCTACCTATCATCTATGGCATTTCTAATGTCACCGTCACAGTGGAATCTAGGCAGAGGAGTTCTGTTGACTACCCCTGGGTGAGGTATATGTTTTCCCAAACTGGGGTTTGATAAACAGGACAGCTGCTGTTTATTATGTGAGCTAGGGCTGCTCAGAGTTCACAAAGCAAATTTATTAGTGTATTGGCATTTGCCCAACTGCACTTCATGAAGGCAATGGGAAATGATGGTGGCATGCTGTCCCTATCTAACATATTTAATATAAAAGGGGGGGCTACTTTACAGATCCTCAGAAAGGTCAGTGTGCTCATGTTACTAATACATGATTTCTCATTGCAATACCATATTCTTTCCAGACTCAGAAATCCAAACAACTTGCAGTTGATGAACTATCTATAGACATTTACATATGATGGTTTTAATAATTAGGGTGCAGGCTGAGCATCAGGATATGTGTTACCTGTTCTTATTATTTGACTTGGGTTGTGTCACTTATTCCACCTATACTTCCATTCTCCAGTCTGTAAAATGGGATGCTAACCTCTATTCTACAGGCATTTTGCAGTGCCCTTCAGGAAAAGAAGCCTTATTGTATTAATTAAGCAAAAACACTTTTCACTTCTGTTGAGCCTTCCAGCCAGGGAAGGGTATAGCTGGGCTCCGTGAGTTCAGTTCTTCTCACACTGAAGTCAATGGGAGATGTGGAATTTTATGAATATTAAAGCTGCATGATGTGACTGTAGGGCAAGTCCCACAAGTATTTTTATCCCTATTCTACTGATTAGGAATCTGAGGCTGAAAAGGGTTTTCTTCTTTGTACAAGGTGTCACAGAAAGTCAGTGATAGCACTAAGAATAGAACTTTACATTTCTTCTCTGCTGTTCTAACAGCAAAACCATGATCGGTCTCAGCATTAGGAGGCAGATGTAATCTTTCACTATATCCACCTTGGATACTGTGTATTTATATTTTTAACTTGTAAGGTGCACCTATAATAACTCTTTGTGCCAGTGGTTAAAATAATAGAAAATTAGGGTTGGAAGGGACCTCAGGAGGTCATCTAGTCCAAGGGTCTCAACCTTTTTAGTCTCAAGGCATCCCATGGATAGACTCAAATCACCCCTTGGAAACTGCCAGCTCTTCGTTTTTACTTGTTTTTTGACTACAGAAAAATACTAGAGCGGTTCTTCTGTTGCAAGGAATTCAGAAAGCCCACAACATGTCTTTTAAAATCCGATAAGCTGTATGTGTCTTCTAAATCAACTACTATTTATTTAAACTCCATTTAACAGCAAGGGAAAAAAATGTAATAAGAAAACTGAACAAGGTTGCCAGAATGGACAGGTTTTGACAAGACACATCAGCATGCTGCCTTCTGCAGGTCAATCCCGCACCGGCTCCAGCCAACAGGAGCTGAATATCTGTTGCAGAGAATGTTCCAGACTTCAAAAAAGCAGAAACCACACCCAGATGTAACCGTTACTTCACCAAATGAAAAGCCCCTCAATTCAATTCAAATGCATGGACACGAACAAAGCACGAACAAAACAGGTGAGCCTTGTAGTCTGCTCTGAGATCAGCTAATCTATTTACATGTCAAGTTGTCTGAGGCAGGAACTATATTTTTGCATTGCATTCATATAGTTCCCTAGCACAATGCTAATTCCCTGCTTCTGTCTATAGAAAACATTACATGTTCCCACTCTACCCCAATCAGTTATAGATTAAGGTCTGCCACGAGCACAGAGAGCATCCTGGACCGATGTCAAGATTCAGCCTGGCTTATTATTTCATTGCCAAAGATATTGTTTGCTACCCAGTGCAAGTTGCACTGTAAATGTTGTCAGTATGGTTAGAGAATCTGTCTGCCTGTGTGCTATAAATCTACTGGTTGAGAGGAGCATTAATTTAGCAAGAATTAACTAAGAAAATATTGCTGTCAAGTGAAAGATGCCACATAGCAGCATGTATTATTCTGTTTGCCTGCATACTCTGTTTCACTAGTTATTTAGACTCTTATAGATTGTTGTTGGAGACAAACCCTAATTAACAATAAATATTACTTATACCATTTCCATATAACATTCTTTGTTGTAATATGGCAATTTTTCATTCCTTGTATAGACCTAGTATATAGAAAACCTATTAGAACTGATGTTAAAAATAACACTTGCTCACTCAAATGTCATGCAATTCTCGTATCAGAACACGAGCATGGGACAGGCATCAGTTTTGCTCCCACTAAAGTCAACAGGAGATGTGACACTGATTTAAGTGAGAGCAGGACAGGACTGCAAACCGTGCTTGTCTTCGTTATGCAAATAGTTCCTTGACATATGTCATGAAGGTTCCATTTTGTTTATTAGTACCACAGATACCACAGGAATGCATATATTTGGATATTATTTTTCCTTGGCTATGTTCACTAACAAGCACTTGAAGCTTTTATAATGTGGTCAAAATTCTCTCTCTTGATAAACAGGAAGTCTTAGAATATATTTAATTATCCAAATGGCACAACACAAATTCCAAAAGACAGTGGCTCAACTGTTTTTTCAAATCACAGTGATATCGCTTCCTTAAGGAAGCCTATTTAATGTGGGCACAGCTCCTGTCTGCTAAAGCTATGCAAAATTGCAAAGGGAGTTGTCATTTTGGAAATGAATAGTGATTCACCACATTTGCATGGCAGAAGCTGACATCTGTACTGTATATAATATTTATATAAAATATACACACAGACACTTTGGGGTATCAGCATAGTGGGTGTGAATTCAGTGCTTGTGAGAAGCTCAGGTTTGCCACTACAGGAGACCAACGTGTTCTGTTTGTTCACATAAGCAGTGCGCATGGAAAGTCCTGCAGTGATTTGCCAGTGTGTCTTCAAGCTTGGACCGAGTGATACCTTTGCTAGGGTTCAAACAATTGCCTTCAATGGGCCTTGGATCTGATCTATAGGGAAGAGCAGGGAGTTTTGTTTCTAGAAGAGAACTGGTATCTGCTGAGACTGCCAGTTTAATATCAGTACACTGCCAACAAGAAAACTAGCTGGGATCATACTTTTTTACAACATGGAAGCTTATCTTCAAGCAACTGGACCTACCAAATCATTTTACATATGCTGCCAGCCAGCTATCAATGTGGCCTAAATTTGAACCCCAGCCCAGATTCTTATGTGAGAAGTTCAGAACCCAATTGCTGCTTCCCTGTGTTACCCAATCCATTGTATTGATTGTGTATGTGGATTACCCATCACCATAACTGAAAGAGACATGTGACATGGACATGTATGGTGCTGGGGAATCAATAAAGTAATATATTTATTGATGATGGACTCGGTGCATGGTGATAGCATGCTCTTTACTTCAATTGAAACCATCTCCAGCAACCTTTGGCTCTGAGACCTGGCTCCTGGGCCTGCATGGAGTGCTGCTCTTTTCAGTGGTGTGTTATCCAAGCACCAGTTGCAGGACTGAGACTTCAGGCATCAGAGTGGCTGATGCCTCACAGGGCACCACTAGCAACCTCCCAGAAGCAGTCTATATATATGCCAGGGTCACCTGACCTCAGTTGTCTTTCCTGCCTGGTGCTAGGGGCTGGACCTGATGATCTTCTGAGGTCCCCTCCAGTCTTACAATGTATGAATAAATGTTTACATTTAAGATCCAACCATTGAAGGAGAGCAGATGTAGCTACCTCCATCTCAAACAGAGCTGGGAGATGAGGATATATGCTACCCCTGAAGATTTCTTACATTATTAGATTAGATACCAACCTTCTCTTCTGTAACATCTGCTGATCTGCCACCAAGACTAACCTCCTGCAACCCTTCCCGCCCATCACATGCCCTCTGCTGCCTTGCTATGCTTTTTTCTGTCCATATTCACCATATCTTTGCTTCACTTCTGTCTCCCCCACTCCCTTCTTTTAATTCATTCCTTTACCACCCTTCCTTCTACAGTCCAGTGAGCCTCCTCACCCCCCAAATTCATCAGATTTATTTATAAGCAAGACACAGTTTAAAAAATGCTCTCTTTGTAATATAAGTAACCAACTGTTGATCCTCTGGATCATGGTGTATGCATAAGAGGTCTGGTCAGGTGCCTGATGAATTTGCTTGTACAGAGTCCTGCAAACACCAAGACCTTCAATGGAAGAGTATGGAGGAGTGGAGGCTGGCCAAGACCTATCATCCTCCCTTTAAACCATTGAGACTAACATTTGAGACTAACCATTGAGAATAATTGCTCACCTTCCCGTCACAGCCTGTCTTACAAGAGATATAGAGACCAAGAGAAAGATGATATGCACTACATTATTTGAATGAGGATATTTTTAAAAATCTTAATAATCTTAATATTCTTTACTTATATATGAAACTGACAGCCGAATAACTATACCTATATACCAGCTTCTAGTTATTTAATTAAACGCCACTTTATGTACTTATGGTTGTGTGAGTATTGTTTGTCTCTGATTCCGTAAAACGGCTTTTATCTGGGCGTTCCAATTTCTGTATCAACTTCAGCTTGTTTGCTGAAATTTCCGTTGCAAACAAGATGAAGAAGGCTCATGATAAGAAGTCAGTCTCCAGAAGATATAAGGTCTAGATAGCATTAAAGACAAGCAAAGCACACAACAATATTGAAATTACTCAGGGGTTTATTGCAGCTGACTCAGAGAGAGTATGCTTTGAGGCTAGGAAATTTCCATTACTGAAGTACAGGACAATGCCTGGACACTACTGCTTACAACTGTTGTTGTAAAATAAAAGCAGCTTAATTTCATACAGACTGTAGCAAAATGTCAGCATGTTAATTACAGTGGTGAGAATTGCACAATAAGCTTTTAAGACTGCATTAAGATGATCTCTCTTAATTTTTAGAATATAATTGTGAGGTACTGTACTTGCAAAATTAGGAAGCATCGGTGACTTAGTATTGCGATTAAACTACAGTCTGATGCCTTATTTGTTAACTGTAAGTCTGACAAATAATATGACCAATATAAAATAGCACCTACATCAAGGACTGATAAATGTATAACCAGTACTATAGCAGGTAATTAAGCTTGCTGTTGACAATAGTCCTGTGACTGGTAATCTTTTGTTTTTCTTTAAAGTCATACAGAAAAGCAAATGTCTTTTTACCAGTTATGATCCTGACCCTGCTTTTATTGTACATCTTCAGCTCTCAGTGAATCAATAGGCACAGTGAATGGGGAAAGAAAGAAGAAGCAAATGTATAAAGAGAACACTAGGAAAACAGTTAGACTTTGGCTAATCTAACCAATATTTTTTTTTTTACTTAAATATGACAGGAGGAGACAGGCTGGCTCAAGGTATTCTTCTTTATGCTAAGGCCACTTTTACATTGTCAAAGCAGAGTGAAGTAGCCTTAGTTTAAACAGAAATCAAGAGTGGGATTTTCAGTTCTAGGTCACAAGTTTAAATTGAGCCCAGCTTGGTAGTGACTAAAAGTTATTAGCATCTGATGCGCTTTTGTAAGTTTTAGGATTGTTCCCTGTGGATCAGTGCTCACATCTAATCTATTTAAGATTTTCTATCACATTTATCACCATGGTATCTGAGTGCCTTACAAGTAAAAATATATCTTTTTAAAGTATCTTACACATTTTACATTTCTCTCCCTTCACCCCCACACACAGGTTTGGGGGGTTTTGAATAACCTGGGGAAGGTTATGTAAAATCCATGCCATTTCCATTTTGTTTAGAAATCTGGGCATTTCATGGTCATTTTGAGATGCTCTAGAAATGGATTCCAGGCTTCTAAATTAGCTGCCAAGAAAGCTTTGTTCCTTGTGTCTCCCTATAAATAACATCACCTCCAAAATGCTGGCAGCCTCAGAGGCAATATTGACAATTCTGAATGAATAGAGAGATGGAACTATGCTTTGCTGCAGGGCTCAGGAATGGGGCAAGGTAGCATGTTGCTGTTCAAACTGTACCCATTCTGTGGATAAATACAGAATGGTCTATCCTGGACTGACAAACTCTTTCAGTAGTGCATTTATTTAACACAAAAAAGTTAGCAGTTAAAATGGCCATGTGGAGAAGGGCAAAGTTAAGATCTAGTCCTAGGAGAAGCCCATCTTTAGAAGCCCTGAACTTAATAGGGAGACAAAGTTAGTCCACACCATGACACATTTAATTTGACTGTTATAATGATTAACCTTTTCTTTCTGTGCCTTTTTAATAAAGATGCAGAATCTTGCAGGATATGACTGCATCTGTTTGGGGCACAGATGTTTTTCTCCTGCCTCCAGGTACTGACTTGTTAAAAATACCCTCTTTAAGACTGATCCTGTAGAGACTTAGTCATGTACTTGACTTCAGGTCAGGGACTTCAGTAGCCCTACTGAGTTGCTTAAAGCACACATGCAGGGGCAGGGCCTCAGTGTCACCCCATTAACCTAAATGAGTGATTTTGAATTAGTGTGCAATGTTAGCATGGTTAGGGGTGCAAACACGATTCACAAGATAACAAAGAAATATCAAATTGGAATCCATCGTGTTAAAATTATCCTAACCAGTTGTGGGTTTTCAGAGTTCTTCAGAATTGCTGTGTTATATTTCTATAGTAAAAAAACAAACAAGCAACTGAGAGCTGTCACTTTCCAAGAGCTGCCTCAAGTCTGAAAAAAGGTTGAGAACCACTTACCTAAACAGAAGGATCCAATGTGAACTACACAGTAGTGAAAATAAATGTGCAGAATACAATGCATGTGATCCCATCCATATCATGTTTCTCTCAGTAAGTACAGTATATTGCTGCATGAAAATATATTGTAACAATTCTGTGCAATAAAAATATTTTCTATAGCAAGCATATCTTCTGAGCTGCTAATTTGTTTTTAATTGGACCAAATATGCACTTGGCTGCACATTCAGGTTGAGCACCATTGTACACTCAGAGGGGTTAGCCATTTTTTTGCACTTTACTCATCTGCCTGTTTTTTTTTTTTATTGATTTAACATATCCACATGAAAGGAAAATATACCAGATGTGCAGTAATTTAAATTTTTTGGGGGGGGGGGGGGATAAAATTGGTCTGACAGGTTGTGTTTAAGCTACTTTCTCCATAATCATTTGTTTTGCATTGGCTGATAACAGATTTGTGTATGTATTCAGAACTATAAGCACACATTTATTTTTAAAGGTGTTGAGAGCCTTTTTGTCTTATGTTTATTTATACAGTTTTAGGAATCTGAAACATTTATTCATATCTGCTAATGTCTGAACTTTCTGAGAAAAATGCCAGGTTTTTAAAGTAAAAGAAAAAACTGAGAGTTTTAGATGAGGGGGAAATAAACACGTGGAAAATAGCAAAGTTACATATTCCATTTAGATGCAAGCAGAATAACCACAGAGTAAGTGGGTGTGTCAACACAAGACACTTAATGCACAGTAAAATTAGTCTACTATGCATTAGTGTGTCATGGCAAAAATTGTGCTAATGCAGTAGAACTAGCTTTCTGCACATTAAACATCACAAAACGACAGTGTGCTTTTGCTACCGCATATTAGTGCCAGCTACAGTGCATTTATGTAGTACCTCATATTGGAGGTCCTAAACTTAATGCACAGAAGCAACGGTGCATTAATACATTTGTAGACATGCTCAGTGGGTATTAAATGCAGGCTTTTCATCATGGGATATTGCCAATTACATAGGACAATTCTGACTCTACTTAATTTAATGGTGTTGCAACTAAAATGGTGACATATACTGAGAACTCAGACATCATGATAGATGCTCTAAATCAGGGCTCAACAACTTACGTCTCAAAGATCAGATGCAGCCCACAGACCCATTGGATCCAGCTTTGGGGGACATGGGGTTTTGGCAGCAGTGTCTCTGCTTGCTGTGATGAAAAGTGGCCATTGTGGCTGGGTCCAAGTGCCCATCTACTCTGATCCGAACTGGGACAATGCGGTCCGCAGCCTTAAAAGGTTGCTGCTCTAGGTTGCTGTTATGCTTGCAGACACCGTACAGTCGAAACAGAAATATTATTTTCCTCTTGGCTGATGTCCACATGCTGAGCCAAATGCTTGGGGTAAGTGGCTGTTTAAAAGGAGAGAGAACAATCTGTTGAAATAAAGTTCAATGGCAGTTAGTACCAGCTGCTGAGAATAAGGACTATTCTGGCCAACAGGAATGAGAGCTGGTGTGGGGCAACTAGTAAAAGCAGTGGCTAAAACAGAGCTCCCTTAAAGAGAAAAGACAGGAATTGTCAGTTGAAAACCAAGTGCAGTGTGTAAGAAGCCTTGTCAGAGATCAGGACAGAGAGGGGGGAAAAAAGGAGAAGGTTATACCGTAATTAAAAAATAAACAGAAGACAAATTACCTGCTGGCCTCCTAGTAGGGAACCATTAAGCAGTGCAGCCATGTTACTGGTGATTAAACAGCAGAAGAGCTTGCTGCTCTGGTCACCAGCCTTTCACATCTCAGCCACTTTGGACAGACCAAGGAGGGAGGCATACTGACAATGTCCCAATTTGACAGCATACTCAAATGAATAGGACATTTCAAGCAGTTCTGTAATGCAACGTTAGCAGAAAATGAAATGGCAGTTTGGTTTGCAATGAGGCAGGTGTAGGATCTTCAAAGACAAGAGTCCTATGGAAAATAACACAATGCTCAAAGTGCAGCAAAAAACTGAGAGAACGCTAAGGCCATTGTATACAGCCTTTGCAAACTTCCACATCCAATCAGGGCCATTTTCTTTACAGGCAAAACAGAGTAAAGATAGACATTATTGCAACCAATGATCACAGGACGGGACAAATTATAATAACTGTGATGTTCACATGCTTCTTGTTCCAAAGACCAGCTCATATTTAAATAATGTGAAAAACGAGTAACAGAAAATATAATTGCATACAAAGACGACGTTAATTAAAGGTTGCAAATCAAGATGCCAGAAGCAGAGTTGCTATGCAACTATAATCTAGCTCCTTTCCATTAAGTTGGGTAGGGAGGGATTTGGGAGATCCTCTAATCTGATCTCCACTCACAAATGCAGGATTCTTCTGTTCTCAAAACCTTGCCCTGGATTATACAGCAAGTTGGCAGAAGGGTCAGGAACACGCCCCAGGTCTCTGGGTCCCAGGCGGGCGCATTAAACACAGGACAACACCTTCTCCCCTCCTGCCGTGTTCGTTCTGTGCCTCAGTAAGGGGGACATGAGCCTGCGGTTCAGGGGTGGGCAAGTATTGCGGCCCGAGGGCCACTTCGGGACTCAAGTGAGCTGTCCCGGGCTAGATCAGCACCCCACCGCCTACCCCACAGTCTGCCCCCCGATCGTGGCCCCAACGTGGGCCCCAGCCCCGCACTACCACCACCCCGTGAGCCTGGCCCCAGCCGCGCACCCTGCCCGCAGGAGCAGAGTGGACAGACCAGGGTGCCCAGGCAGCAGCTAGGAGCTGTCACCCCTCGGGCCCCTAGGAAGCGAGTCGGGACACGCGCTGCCCCGCAGGATCACGCCAGAAGCCAGGGCACCCCCAGCAGACCAGACACAACCCCTCTGCGGGGGTCCCGCGCCCGCGTTCTGGCCGCTGGGGGGGAGGGGAGGCGAAGGCGGAGCGTCCGGGACACGCGCAGGGCAGGCGAGGCCACGCCCCCGTCCGGCCACGTG
>NW_017728921.1:14800664-14809674 GCF_001723895.1 Crocodylus porosus | reverse complement strand
CCGGCCCGGCCGTGTCTCCCATCAGGACGGGGCGCGCCCAAACCTGCTCCGTGCTCCCCTCCCCGGGCGCAGGTGCGAGGTCCCCGCGGCTCGGCCGGGCTGGGGCTCGGCCCTGGCAGCTGCGGGAGTAACCTGGGGCCTGCGGAGCCCGGGCCGCGCCAGGCGGCCTCGCCTCCCCGGGGGGCTCCACGGTCCGCTCCGCGGGCCTCTGCCCGTTGCAGGGCTGAGTCCGCCGGGCAGAGCAGGCCTCGGCCGGGGTTGCTCCCTCCCTCGAGGCTGCCACGGCTCGGGGCTCTGGTTAGCCTGTTTTGGTGCCTTTCTGCTGCGCTAGTGCGGGTGTCCCCGGTACACGTCGGCCCGAAGCACCCGAGAAGGCACGTTCATGCATTTGTGTTTGAAAACAAGGCCGGGAGGATACTTCTGTGCATCGTCCCGCTTATTTTGGAAGGAGGAGGGCAGGGGTGGGGGGGTGTCACAGGAGCCGTTTATCTTCACCGCGGATAGGATATATTTGGCTACTGAAAAGCTGCAAGAAGTGTCAGGAAGGATGCAGCCCTCTGGCAGTTGCATCCTTTTTTTTTTGATAAGGCAAATGAGCAGCCTTTGGTTAATGGGCAGAAGTAGGGAAAATGCCCCTGCCTTTCTGGTCTCTGCTGTGTGAAGGGGTTGCACATTTTTCCAGATGTTCAGCTCTTCCATCAATCCTAGGACTCTGAGGTTATACCGTAATTAAAAAATAAATAAAAATGTGCAGCTTGTTTATGTTTTCTGTAAGTGGATGTTAGATTGTCTCTGTTAAGTTAAGAATACTAATTCTAGTGGCTCTAAAGCAAGGGGGTGTTGGGTAGTATGGGGTGGTATGTGTGCAGGGTGTATCTTCCTTCTGGGCTTCATAATTTAAAGCAGGTGCTCTAGGGAGCATTGTGGTTTTTATTTAATTGCTATTCTTTGGTACAGTCTCAAGTGTGAGAGGACGTGGAACAAAGTCTGTCAGTTTGTGTTGTGTACTTGAGTAGGAAAGCGTTGGATTGCACATGTCCTAGTGGGGTGCCATAGCAACTGCAGTATTTTGGTAGCACATAAGACATAAGCTACTATGTATTTAAATAAGATTTACTTTCCAGTTACAGAAGTTACTGGTTGTACAGATTGATGCTAGATGTGTCATGGTTTGCTTTGCTGGCAAAGCTGCATGTGCAATTCCCGCAGTTCAGAGCTGCAGAGGCCTTTTCAATTTAAGGGGGAGTTTTCTATTGTATTGCAAGTAGATTTATCTATTTTTTAATGAAGAGTTGTGGCTTTTCCAGTCAAGAAAGTCCAACTTAATATATTAAATCTGGCAATTGCAGTTATCTGTATATTGTGCTGTGGTTTCTTAGTGTGGAAATGTCAAGTAATTTTGACTCTTACAACTCTCCAGGTATAACAGAAAATACAGACCAAATAAGCCATTTGCTTGACTGTTCTCCCATTCAAGTTGTCTTTAATACGGAAACCCTTAGGTAGTCAAATGCCTGCCTTTATCTCAGTTGTCCACAGTCCACGTTTTGAGTAGAAGCAGAGTAAAAATAAAATTACTAGAGCACTACATGGCACTCAGGGTGTGCTTTTTCAATATTAGAGCAAATAAAGACTTAAAATTATGTCTTGTTTTGCGGGTTAGCATTAGAAAAGATTAAGGCAGGGGTCCTTTACACTCAACCTTTGTAGCCTTCTCAGGCTAGATTTCTTTTGCCACCTGCATTCTGTGCCTTGACTCCAGAGATCAGATTCTGTCTTGTGTTGCATTCCCACTTAAATGATGTGTTGTGAGAGATTAGGATATGTCCTTGTTTCTAGGACAGCACTCCAGGCTCTGCCCCTCCTGAAATGGTCTGTTGACAGGGGTTAGCCACTTGATAATTACTTTTTCTTTTCTTGCTGTTTGTTTTCAATCCTTTTACGTAATAAAGACAATTATGAAAGAAAAAACATGGTGCAAACAAACGAAATGCGAGAGTTAACTAAAACCCTAATTAATCCAGGATTGAAATTCGAAATTGCTTGAGATATGTCCCAACAAATAAGACTATATATAACTAACTACTGCATTCAGTCTAACATACATACTGTTTTATCTGTTTTTTTCCCCCTCTTTCTAGATATGCTCTTCATCTTAACTTTTTTTTGTCTGGGTTAGTCATTTAACTGAATGTTTGAAATAATATTCATTTTTTGGAAAGGGATAGTTAATATCAGTGTTGTGGGTTTTTTACTTAGCTTTTTAACCCATTGTTCCCCATCAGAATTTCTGTGCACATGGAGTATTGGAGCAACAACAGATATAATACATATTTAAAAAAACCCATAAGTGAATGCAACTGTGGACTAAATGATCAGATCTTGTACCTATCTCAGGTTCCCCGCTGTGTCTTTTGAGTCATTGATAACATTGTTTAGCTACAGTATAAAGGTTAAAATAGGCTAGTTAAATCTTTACAGCATAGCTGTTTTTGATGTGACATGACTCTTAAGGGCAGTTTTGATTTTAGGCTACTCTGCTTCCTGCTGCTCCATCAGAATTAACCTTATGGGAGAAGTTATGACGAACTGTCCGGTTTAATTTTAATATACCTATTGTTCCTCTTGAAAAGCCTATTCATAAACTGATTTAAAACTGGAAAGTTAATGAAGAAGCCACTTCCTAAAATAAGTATTTCCTCAAAAAGGGGAAAAGTAGGAAAATTGATTACACTGATGTTTTTGTGAAAATGCAGAGCTCTCTTTTACAAAAGGTGGTGTCTGTAATGTTTGTCTTGCCTGTAGACCAGAATGTTTCAAATAGGTAAGGGTACTTTAGTCAGTGGGTTTGGAGGTAGATTTCCAGACCTATTTATGCTTGCATGGTACAAAGGTAGCTGAAACCACTTGCAGGTTTTCTGGCTGAACCTTTGCTTATATGAGGGAATACCTAGTAGAATTAGGACAGTAGTAATGACTCCTGTACCTCTCTTGTAGTTTTGAGGTCCCACAGTGGGGATGGCTTGAAAAGCGAAGTCTTTATGTTAAGAAAAGTGAAATACGTGAGTAGAAGTACTTAAACATCTGAAAAGATTGTATTAGTAAATGTTCATAATGCTATTAATGTAGCCGCATGCTCTTCTGAGCTGCTCAGCTAAAGAATATGGAGAAACAAGACTTCTATTTAGAGCAGAAAACATAATATAGTTCTGTGCAAACTTGAATGAATGGTAGTACACATGAGAAGTAGTAAAGAGTAGTTTATATTGGACAGCTTAAATATGGAATCAGTATGGAACCTCCCAGCGAGTAATATTCCATGGGGTTTTTTTTTTAATCAAAGATAGTTGTGTTGCTATTTGTTTAGAACAGTAGCTACAGACATCATCAGGTTTGTGATAGTGGTTGTTTCCAGATGTTGTATAAAACATGAAACTCCTGCATAGGAATGCTTTTGCTGTTTTACATAGACCAGAAAGAAAACATAGTCAAAATATTAGTCAAAAGATACAAAACAAGCAGCAGTATGGAATTTGCAGGTTGTGTGTCTCCCATCTTTCTATCTTCTGTGTCCTTTTTGAGAATGAGAAATTGAGAATTCAGTTTTTGCTCTGCTATGATGCCCCTCATTTGTGAATTCAGTTTTTGCTCTGCTACGATGCCCCTCATTTGTCTTTATCCTCTACCTTTTGGTAATCTCCTCTTTGTAGTACTTGCCTCCTGGCAAGGTGAGGCTTTGGCCAAGAGAGAGCTCCTTGAAAGGTATGGATCATCACCCTTTGGTTCCAATTCCTGCATTTTCCAAAGCCCAGGCCACTTTTCTAGAACCATGGGAACCAAAACTGATGATTTTAATGCTTCTTTAAGTTCTTTTGATATGCTTTGTTTTTTAATACATTTCAGTGTAAGGCTTCTTATAAATTTTATGGTTGCTATTGACAGGCAATTCTCTTTCCTTATATTCTTGAATTATGTACATCTTGTGATTTGTGACGATTTTCTTACACTTGAGCTTCATATAGCAACTTTAAGGTATGCATTTAATTTACATCTTTGGTAGTGGTGATATGACTAGAACTGAAAAGTGATTGTGCAAAGACTGTGCTTATCATCAAGAATCCAGGTTTTCAGTTTGCTGCAGAAAAACTTGGAGTTTCTCCTTTTTAAAATCAGTGTGTAATGGCTGTTATCATCTTGTCTGTTGTAATTGTGCAGGTACAGTGCAAAAATACAGCCTGTTTGTTCCCAAGTGCCTGGCACCTGTTGCTCTGTTGAAGCCAATGGGCTCAGACTGCCTGATTAGCTTTAAAAATTAGGCCCAAAATTTATTTGTGAAATAATAACATGCTTGCTTCCTGAACAAGTAAACTATTAGAAATGGGTACCTACTAAGTCTTAAACTTTTTTGCTGAATTAATAGGAATTGGGCAATTGTTCCATGCTGCTATCTGAAAGAGAATTTTCTTCCCTCTCACATCCCACAGCTTTATCAGAAAATTTGGGATTTTTAAACAGAAAAATCAGAATTTGTGCTAATCATGCATACTATAGATGGATCTTAAAACATAGGAATTATGTGTCTCTTGTGTATTCTGTATAACATTTCTGAATGCCATTGTTTGATTGGTGTTTGCATCTCAGATGCAACATTTCTTTTTAAAGAAATTGTTTAAGAGTTTATAATTCTCAACCCCTCCCGCCCCTTTCAGTTCCCACACAATACGTGTTTTGTTTAGTATGGGGAAACTTTCCCAGTGGGCTGATTAGCATTTTGAGAGGAGGGGGGGGAAACAAATATGCCTCTAATGACTTGTTTTTAATACAGTTTGGATTCAGGCTTGGTTGTCTCTTTGCTGAAATTCATTGCGAGGGTCAAGGGCTTTCTGTACAGAATGCTTTGTGTTTAGATCCTCTCTTTCACCTGAGTTGCAGGAAAGGCAGTCGTCATAAATGAGTCCCATATTGTTGTGGCTTCCATCTAGTCATGTACTACACTAACTGAAGCTTCTGTGTTGTTTTGAGGACTAGCCTTAGGTACTGAAAGGTTCATTGCAGTAGTCTGGCCTTGGCATGATGATTATAGAACATAATATGGTGAGTTAGCATCTTGAAGTAAAGAGTAACATTTCTTAGCAGGTATTTATTTAATATTTCTAGTTAACTGTGGCTTGTCAGGGTCCATTTGTAGACCCTATAGTTGATTTTTCCTGGAATGAATGAATGGAACAACTTTAAAGCTTTTTCTGTCTACTCCTTTTTCATTTTGTAGTAGTCATTGGTCACACATATATGTAATAGTTTTGAGTGGGATTCTCAGCAGCATTAATGAATCACAAGTCCCATATTGTATGACCACATCTGAAAATACCAACCATGAAAGATTGCAGGTCCTATTAGATTTTCTGATAAAGAGGACTAATTCCTACGTGAGACTTTAATATTTCTTTGCCATGACCAGGTCTGGGACCTGCCTAAGATGTATAAACCTGAAAGGTTTAGATGTCAGTTTTGGTGTGCCACACCTTCTCAGGAATTCTTTCCAGCAAGGGGAGTTTAGAGTTTTCCTAGTATTAAAGAATAGTTGGCTTAGTACAGGCCAGATTGATTCTTGAATCTTGGTTTTCCTGGAGGAAGGAAAGAGGGCAAAATGGTTGGGGCATGTATAAAAGCCTTAATTATCTCTGGCAATAATGATTTTTGGACACTTCTTACTGGCTGTTGCTGGTTTGACGGGCTATAGCTTTCATTCAGCTGTCTAGGAGGGTTTCCATACTTATGACATGTCCCAGTTGTGAAACTGGAAGAAACTCGGTTACAAAAGTTGGCTATTTTTCCTTTGCTTTCACACAACCTCTGAATGTACAGAGGCTGTCTTTTAAAGCAGTTGATCTTGTTTTCAGATGCTAAAAGCTTTTTTTTATAATGGATTTTAAACTTAATCAAGGCAATCTGAAGTTAATCAAGCTACTCATCACTTGGGATAATTCCCATGGTTGTGTGCCTTTGGGTGACATGGTAGAACAGGATTTCATGTTCTTCACAGCTGTAGCATAAACACAGAGGAATGTTTTTGTTTCAGCTAATCACATTTCAGTCTTCTCCCATTTCATTTCTGTCTCAGCCCCTGGTTAATCACACTGAGGAGGGAGAAAGCTTCTAATGGTCAGAGCACTGATGGCTTTGCACATATAGGAGATTATTTTGGCATCTCAGTTAGTCACACGTCAGTTGAGAGGCAGGAATACAAAGCAGTTTCTGTGTTCTTTGGAGCTCTTTGCACTTCAGTGGTGGATGGATTTTGTAGGAAGACCTATTATAGAAATTCTCTTGTACCAAATTTTAATTGAATATTTCCATGATGATATTTTTGGTTTACAATGAACTTCATTTTATATATAAGCAAATGATAAGAGTTATTTAATAGTACCTAGAGCTATGGGGAAAAAAAAAAAGGGTGGGGGTTGGCAAATGCCTTTTCAGGACCCTTTAAAATATTGAAGTAAATAGTTTGGATTTTTCTCAAAATATAAAAAAAATACTATGTGGTAAAGTGATTAAAATGCAAGGTAAAATTTGTGTGACATGGTAAAAGTCATTTAACCTTTTTGTGCATTTATTTTCAGTATTGGCAACTTGCAATTAGACTTACAGTTTATAATATGTAATTAGTTCATCTCCCAGTTTTCCTCTTTCTCTAAATTAACAGCTGTCACTGCTCTACCTTGCATTCTGCTTAGTTGGAAAGCTAGTCATTTCCTTTATGTTGGGTAATGATGTTGTATCCTGAATTAAGCTCTAGGAAGTAGTTTTGAGCACTACAAATTGCCAGTCCACCAGACAACTTCAGTGAATTAACCCAGCTGTATGCTTGCATGTCTTTGGAATTTGATAGCCCATGAAACAAAGTGAAATATTATTTAAATCTTAGATTTTGTTCCTGTACACCTGATGCCTTTACAATAGTGAAATATCATTTAATGTTGGACAGTATGGCCAGCCTGTCTCTTAAATGTGTGTTTTGTGGTAATGTACTAGGCAAATCAAATAACTTAGTATATACTGTTTGACTGAGTTAAAATATATTGTTGTATCTGATAGTTTTAGGTGAGGAGGGGGGAAAGAAGAAGATGGGGAGTGGGAGTGGGAATCTACTCTAAGATGATGTGCGTGAAATCTGTGTACAGCAACAGTAAAAGACATTTTTGAAATAGTGTTTGGCAGACAATGTGACACTATTTGAAGTGTGTAGGTAATCTTGGTTTTGCATATGAGAGAAGTGGCAGTTCTGTCGCAGCTAATTCAATAGAAATGACTAGTGTCCTTGGCCATGCTAGTCTGACAGACTGCTTAGATGGTGTTGATGTTTGAACTCTTGATCTCTCTGGTTATAATGGAGATGGAGAGAGCCTAAGGGCTCTTGTATTTCAGAATATTAAATGAAATTTATAACATAGTGCATATCTGTACTTTTCCTTAAAGTGTACTGTAGCTTCCTATTATAGTGAGAAGTGAATATGGAACATTTAAAAAAGAATATGTGGAATAATAAAGATACTACAGTTAGTTATTTGGTTTTGAATGTATAATTCAGTTAGAGAATTAAAGCAAACTTAATCTTACACGCATCCTCTTTATAAAGCTCCCTTTGAAACTAACAAGCTGTGTAGTGCTGTTTCCACAGGGATGTCAGAGTTGTTCCTGAAAATGGTAGACACAAAAAGAAATATAAAAATCTACTGGCTGAAGATAGAAAAGATGGATGGGTATGGGGATAGAAAAAGTAAAGAACACTTTTGCTATAGCTCTGTGCATACCTTCATAGACTGCCTTTGCCAGTGCTCATTGTTTTTTTCCCAAGGGTTTACAATAATAATAGTTATGAAACTGACTGGTATCTTATTAACTTTGCTACTGCTTGTCAAAGTTCAGAGAAGCAAAAGAGCCAAAGCAGTGAGAGAGAACTGAGGAATTCAGTACCTTATTTAAGAAATTATCTTCATGACTATAAGGACCAAAACCACCAGCTTTTTGGTTTTTGAAATTCTGCAGGTATAGATACTTCAAGCTTTCAATGAAAGACAAAAACAAGTATCAAACTTAGGAGAAAGAGGACTTGTTCAAAATAATGTGGAAACAAAAATAAAGAAATTTAAAATATTCTGAACAAGGAGAAGCAGGAAAGCAAGGAATAAACCAATATAACTAAATAGCAAAGTTCAGGAGATTACTCAAATTGGAGACTGTTCAGAAAATTTAAGGCCTAGTGAAATAAATTGAAAGGAATGCAAAATACTGCAGACAAAATAAGTGAAATGTTAAGATAGAGTTTTAGTGGTAAATAGCTAAAGGTAAAGCAGAGAAAATAATATTAAGACATTAAGTTTTTGAGAGCTTTGCATTGGTCTTAACATGGTATTGAGAAGAGTTACCCTTTTCTGGTAACAGTAATGAGGTATTATTGGAGATGGTTTCAGAATCTCGTTTTTTTTAGTTGAGTCTTTTCTAAGAGAGAGATTAAAAAAATTAAGCTACCATATTTAGTCTCAGTACTTTTGATAAAGTATAAATATACTATTTGCAAGACAAGATCTGAGGAACTAGACAAGTACTGATTTCTTTTTTTTTTTTCCTTCTGCCCCTGGTTAATGGGTTAATAGTATTCATGTATTGCTTAGAGTGGGATGTGATGGAATATAACAAGGTAATTTTTGTACTAGAAAACTTGCTTTCATAATTTATTAGGATTAATAAAAGTCAATTAAAAGTACATAAGGAATAACTGATTGACACAATGTAAAGCCACACCAGAAGCTAAAAAGAAATTAGGTATTCATGATGTGTAAGGTCTTAGATTAAAAAATGCCTAAGAAAGAAAAGCAAAATAAAGGCTACTGAGCAGCCAAAGGTACAAGATTGGGCCAGAAAGAACAAGCAAGAGATTGTATGCCTATGTAACATGGTGGTTACTAGGAAGAAGGAACCTATCTCCTTTTTTTTTTTTTTTTTTTTT
>NW_017728921.1:14777679-14800614 GCF_001723895.1 Crocodylus porosus | reverse complement strand
CCTTTTTTTTTTTTTTTTTTCTTTCTTTCTTTCTCTGCTGCCAGGATTGCTTCCATTTTAATTGATGACTGTTTAATGCAGTGATTCTCAACCAGCATGTCACAGCACTTAGTGGTACCATGAGGTCCTTTTAAGGGTGACATGCAATATTAGCACTGTTAAGTATGCAAACACTTATGCACAATTCACAAAATAAACCAAGAGATTTAAAATACGAATCCAGAGTGTCAAAAACATTCTGACCTGTTTTGATTTTTGAGTTTGTTGCGACATAAAAATTGCTCTGCTATTTTTCCACAGAGGCGAAAAAATGAATAAAAGCTAAAAGCTGGTGAGGGGTACCAATCTAAGGAAGCTTGAGTACCATTGATCTAATATCAAATGCATGAAGGGTCCTCCAAATAAGTGAGGGAGCTTCTGTAGCCTACTGACTGTGGCACTTAATTGGGAAGGAGAAGTCCTAGATTCTTGTCCTAGCTGTCAGGGCTCCTTGTGTTAATGCTAAGAGTGATTAGTGGGTACAAAAAGACAGCTCTAGGGTAGAGCTACATTCAGTGATGCATTGAGAGAAATTGGCCCTTTGCAGGATGAGTAAGCTAAAGTAAATCTTTGTCTTATTTAAAATGCAAATACTTACTACTTCAAGTTGTTCATGGTACTTTGTACGTGCAGTAAAGCAGAATTGAACAGATATGTAAATAGATGCATGTACAAAGACTCATGGAATGCACATTCCACTTTCTGCTGGCTCAGTGCAGAAAGCTATTGCTACACGATAGAAAATCTCATGTTTCATGGCACTGGGGCAGTAAGTTTACTTTCAAGTAAAATGCATTCTCATTTTAGAGACTGAATCAATATCTATCTTGCTCGTTAAATATATGGGCCTTGAACTTTGTATGAAGCATCCAATGTATAAGATAAGATAATTTTCAAGAACTCTACTATTCTTTTAGTTGTACATGTTTCCCAAGCATCGAGAAGTCCAGTTTATCTATACTATGATGGTCTAGTAACCTGCGGGGAGGATATTGGAGGGAGAAGCTGCAATATATACCAAGAGATGATTTAGTTTTAGTGAATTTCTAATCTCTTATCCCCCTGGGTAAAATATCAAGTTATATGGTACATGTATGGTTCCCAAAGGTGTATAACATTTACATAGTTGGAATAACTAGTGCTTCAAGCTTATACTTTTTCAGAATACCAGTACTAGAGCAGGCCTCTTCCATATACTAACTGGTGTTCATGGCTTGCACAGGTAACAGTTTAAGGATGGAGCAAGACAGAAAATGTCTTAATACTTCATGATTAGTTAAGGGTGCTCAATCTCTGGCCCAGGGAGGCTTGGAAACTGGCCCACCAGTTGAGCAATTTGGCAGTGGGGAGCAGTGGCAGTAATGCCACCCCTCCTCATTCTGAAATCCCAAGCCCCATGGGAAAGGGCAGAGCTGGGCTACAACCCTCTGTCCACATGGCCAGATCAGAGCCAGGTAGCTGCAGCACTGTGTGTGGGGGGGGGGGACCCACAAACACCACTGGCAGTAGTGGCCAGCGACAGTCGTGGATCACCAGTGGTGCTGTCAGCGAGGGGGCACGGGTGGCAGCAAATGGTGACTGCCTGCAGGGGGTGCACCACCACACTTGGGGTGCATGTGCACCCACATGCACCCCTATGCATCACCAGTGGTGCAGCTGGATCTGGGCTGCCCCACCTTTCATCCCTGTTACTCTGTGCAGCTAAATGAGGCCCTGCTGAATCTGTTCTACTGAGTTATCAGGCACTGCCCATATGGTGTGCTGGCCAAAAAAAAGATTAAGCGCTAGGGCATTCTTATTTTTGTTTATCCTACTTGAAAGAACACATCAGTTTTGATGTTCTTGCTCTGCAAAAATGTCCGGTGCTCATACAAAATATTCTGCAGCAAGAACTATGATTTGATACAAGACCAGTGTAATGGCTATTATCTTCTTGTCCGTTGTAATTGTGCAAGTACAATGAAGAAATACAGCCTGTTCTTTCCCAAGTGCCTGGCACCTGTTGCTCTGTTGAAGCCAGTGAGCTCAGAGTGCCCGATTTTAGCTTTAAAAATAAGGCACAAACTTTATTTGTGAAATAATAAAGTGCTTGTTTTCTGAGTAAGGGAGATACTAGAAATGTATACCTGTTAAGTCTTGAACTTTTTTCACTAATTAGTGGGAATTGGGCAATTATTTCCATGCTACTATCTGAAAGATTATTTCTTCCCTCTTATGTCCCACAGCTTTATTTTTTTATTTTTTTAAAGGGAGAGGAAATTAATTTATTTTTATAATACATTTGAAATATTAGTTATGGCAATAATTGTTTTGGGGTTTTTGCTGACTTGACATGTATACTTCTGTTTCTTTTGAAGCTGATGTGTTTTGAAAGCAGTTTTCAGTGTAGGTTGGATCTTTAAGTTTTTTAAGGTAAATGTACAGAAACAACAGCCAAGATGAATATTGGCTATATAGCTGAGCATGATGAAGTGTCTGAGTGCAAAACTACAATACTTTAATTTCAAAGTTTTTAAATAGAGAGAGTTTAGGAAGCAGCTTATTAGCTGTCAGTAAATTTGCAGTTTAAAAACTTAAATTAACGATATGTGGCTGGTACGGCCTAAAATTAGTCCATTTCTAATGGGAGAAATAAAACTTAAATCCAAATATCTATACATTTCCAGAAGCAAATATTCTTCACATAGTGATGCTAATAAAAGTTTAAACAATTATTTTTTGTTTTATCTTTAAGAATGAGATGAATAGATAGGAAGAAACAAAGATTTCTGCATGTTCATTAGCAGTAGATATCTAATGTTGTAGACTAAAAAGAAAAAAAGCTCATTCAGTGATGTGAAAATGAAATCTTACTAGAATTTGGAAAAGGACAAAAACAGTAAAAGAAATATTCCAATACTTGAAATTGGACAGTGTTAGTACATACCATTAGAAAAATAAATTTTATTTTTTCTGCAATTCAGTCAACTAATGCTGGAAAACAAAATACTTTAATGACTTTGTCAACCTTTTAGGCTTATTTAAATAAAACAAAATGTTGAATAAATAGTTATAGGAAATGTATGCAACTTGTCTGTATGGGTACCTTTAGGTAGTAAGTACACAGTGTTAATATTTTGCTGACAAGAGAAATAGTAACAAGCTTATTTGCAGTAAAGCTTGACATACATGTCAGCATACCATAGAAATGGAGAATGAATAAAAAGGATGAATGTATAGATCAATTTCTACCTTCTTCCTGGAATGATTTTGCTTTTCCCTGTTCTGGTTGTTAGCTGTGCTGTTCTCGTTCTGTATTGACATGCTTATCCCTGGATCTGCCCTTGGATTTTTGTTGCCAAGGTAACACCAGGCTACAGATAGAAACAGATCCAATTCTGAACTCCCAATCAGCCTTTTATTTAGTATTACATTTAAAATGTGTGTCACATATAGCTGTAAGGATTTTATATGTAAGGCTGCTTGCAGACGTGGAGAGAGGGGAAAAAAGGTGCTTTACAGGAAGAAGCAGCATGTTACTTCATAGTTTCATAGTTGTTAGGGGCTGGAAGGGACCATGTCTGTATAAATTGGGTGCTTCAGCGGGGTTTTTTGGTGCTTTTGGCTAAAGCTGATTCAATTAGCTTTTGGCTAAAAGTACTAGGAAAAACCCCACTAAAGCACCTGATCTATACAGATGTTGGGTGAGCTGGCTCCAACTAAGGTGCTTTCGCCTTTAGAGCATGTATGGGGCTTGGCATGGGGACATGCTGAGTTTAAAGTAAAGCGCTGGGTAGTTTTTATTGTCTTTTTCTTCCCAATGTTTGCAAGTACCCTGAGTTTCCAGTTATCAACCTGGAAAAATACCTGGGGTGGATATTGCACCTCAAGCACTGTGAAGGATTCATGATGGTGAGCCAGAAGGTGGTCCATAGAAAGGACCGGCTTAAGGAGGCCAGGTTTTTTGAGCAAGGGGGGGTGGTTGTGTGAAGCAGTCTTCCAATCTCTGGGCTGAGACCATTGTTAGGCAGCTGTAGCATGCTTTTACTTGTTTCAGTTCTGCTCCATAAAAAAATGTAAGGAGTAGAAGTGGGTGGGTGAACATGCCGTAGCTGCTGGTAGTGGAAGGATTTAGGTTCTGGCAGTAGGCCTGTCCTGTGGAGAAAAGATTTTCCTCCTTAAGAGGTACTTCCTGAGGAATGGGTTGTGCATTAGAGGCCAAGTTTAGTAATTGGGATACTTTATCAGTTTTCCATGTACAGCAGCACATACTTTGTTCAGTTTTCAGAGAGATGTCCTTAACCTGGATTTCTTAACCAGGAAGTGAAAGTAAGATTGTAAAAGGATGTATATTTAAAAAAAAAAATATATATATATATAATAATTTCTGTAGTTAGGATCAATTACCTATGTGCCTAAAATGTCCTTTAACTCATGTCAGTAAAGCTTAGTTAGCTATTTACAAAATACTTAATAGCATAACACAGAAAATTCCTAACAGTAAGGAATGTAGTGTTATCTGATCCTAATAAAGGTATTTGGCAAGGTGGAAGCAAGTCTTGGTTTAACGTAGTAACCAGACCTTGATTTTGCATAAAGGAAATCTTTTGTATATTAGGAAGATTGTTAAACGGTTTCAAAAATCATTTACATTTAAAATCCTCGTTACAATTTAATAATATCTAGCTCTGTATGCTTATATCTTCTCATGAAGCTGAATACCTATAGAAGAGAAAAGGTTTGAAAGCGCTGAAAATGCTATTAACTAGATTTGTTGAAACTGTGAACAACACGGAGAAATAATTAATGGAAGGGGATTTGTGGTCCTTACAGTAATGGACTGTCTCATTTTGCTATGTAATGTGACTACCAAAATTATAGATTACATTGGTAGCTCAAAGCATAGATTGGCACTGTGAATACTGATTGTGCCTCCCAAAATCCTTGCGAGGGTCATGATGCTATATATTGCTGTACGTTGCTCCATATTGTATCGGCACTGATGAAAGGAAAATTGACATTATTGACGATAAGGTTTTTTTGGCTGATGAGGCCAGTTACTGTTACCGATAAATGCTGCATGCATGCACGGGCCAGGAATGCAGCTTGGAGAGCATCCCACTGGTAAGTCTGTGGGGGGGAAGGGGCATGCAGGCATGGGGGTGCAGATTGAGGCCCCCACAGTGAAGGAGGGAGTGGGGAAGGGTAGGGTCAGGTAGTGTCCAGTTAGAGTGGGATGGAGCCATGAGCAACTCATCTGGAGGTCCTAGGAGGGCATGGGGGGCAGGCAGTTCCCACCTCGGTGCTCACCCCAGGGGGAGGCATGGGGGGCACATGCCTCCTGAGTCTGTGCGCAGGGCAAGGGCGATTCAAGGTCAGGGGTCATGCTTGGGACAGGTGGTGGCACTGGAAGGGAAGTAAGTAGGGCAGATTTTGAGGTGGCTATAGCCCCCTCCCAGCACAGCTGATGCCTGCCTCAATCACAGCCCAGGCCCAGTCTCTGCTGGGAAGAGCACAGTGCAGCCCCAGCCCCAAGCACGCAGTGGGCAGCCCACCCCCACCCTGCATACAGATCCAGGGGCACATGCCCCCCATGCCTTCCCTGGGGATGCATGCAGTGGCAGAAGTCATCTGCCTGCACTCCCTGAACAAGCTGTGGCTCTGTCCCACAGCGAGATGCTGCTTTCCAAGCTGCCAGGCTGCATATGGACCAATATAGCTTGTTGTTAATTGGTGATTGGCATTGGGCCAAAAAATCTTTATTGGTGCACCCCTAGTAAATATTATCTGGAGAAAACGTAGCCAGTTGATAACAAACGTGCTTCCTCATGGAAAAAGCGAGCGATTGCATAAGGATTCTAAATTTGAAATTTTAAGTCAATGTAATGCTTGTAGATGCTGATCCTTAGTTATTAGGATTTGCAGCCTTGTCTGTTGACTTAGTCTCTGGATTAGTAATATTTTTTTCACCAACTTGTGACTTAGTGATGGTCTTGAGCCATGGGTGTTCAACCCCTGGCCTATAGAACAAATCCATCCCACAGCCCTGTATCATCTGGCCCTTGGGGCTCTCCACTGGCCACGAAATATGGCAGTGGGAGAATTGTGGTATTGCTGTCCTGCCACCAAACCTCCAGACCCATGGGGACCCCTGGGCCCTGTGTGCTGCATTGTGTACCTTATCACATTGTGCAGGGCCAGGTGGGAATGGTGTCAGGCCCCGGGGCCCAATCCAGGCATGTTGGAGGGTGGGAAGGCACCGTGCTGAGTCCCAAGGCCCATCCTGGAGTGCTGGGGTTAGAGGGGCAGTACCAGGCCCCTGGGGACCAATCTCAATGGGAAGGGCAGCTCTGAGCCCCTAGGGACCAATCCTAGTGTGGAGGGCTGGGGGGGGCAGTGCCAGCTCCTTGGAACTCAATTCTGGTACATTGGGACAGGAAGGGGTGGTGTGGGAATGGGTGCTGCTGGGCCCCAGGGCCCAATCCTGGTGAGTCCTGCCCCACTTACTTGGTTTGCAGGCCCAGAAGGTTGAGCACTTCTGATCTAGAGGGAAGTATGTATGGAGTGATGTTGAACAGTGTTGATGTGTAGAAACCACCCTTAGGGCTGACTAAGTGAGATTTTGGTCTGCTTACTGATGCTCCCAACAAGGATTCTAGTTGTTCTGTAGTGTGCATGGAAGTTCCCTGTGCTAACTGATTTTGCCTTTCTTACAAACCAAGTACTTACCCATTTTTATGGATGTTCAAGCATACACAGGTATATGCGTTTTTTAATGGCTACTTTAATTCTGAATGCAATTTAATGTAATGCTCTTTGGGCACCTATACACATGACAGAGCTCTGTTCTGATGCATGCTAATAATCAGAGGTCAGGAAAACAGATCTTACGATGACAGGCTGAGAGCCATGGGACTCTTTAGCCTGGAAAAGCGTAGGCTCAGGGGTGATCTGGTGGCCACCTATAAGTTTATTAGGGGTGACCACCAGGATCTGGGGGAACGTTTGTTCACCAGAGCGCCCCAAGGGATGAGTAGGTCGAATGGTCACAAACTCCTGCAAGACCGTTTCAGGCTGGACATAAGGAAGAATTTCTTTACTGTCCGAGCCCCCAAGGTCTGGAACAGTCTGCCAGCGGAGGTGGTTCAAGCACCTACATTGAACACCTTCAAGAGTAAATTGGATGCTTATCTTGCTGGGATCCTGTGAGCCCAGCTGACTTCCTGCCCTTTAGGCAGGGGGCTGGACTCGATGATCTCCTGAGGTCCCTTCCAGCCCTGATGTCTATGAAATAAGCCTGACACCTTGTCCTTGGTGCCAAAAACGTTAAAGGTTAAGATAACAAAAGTTTTGAGGCATAAGGAAATACAGAGGACCCATGCGAGGGGCTGCATGGTTGGGAGTGGAGTAGAAGTGTGAATGCAACTAAATTGCATAAGAAACATGGAGCTGACTAAGCCCAAGGGTGAGAGGGGCAAGACCAATTGTATAGCAAAGAATATACAGGAGATCTCATGCAACAATACCGCATTTGAGTAGGGAGGTGGCTGATAGGTACATGCAGAGTTACAAATAGAAGGATGGAAAATATAGTTGGGGTAGACAATTTGTTAGAAAATGTTAAAGTTCAAGTGACAAAGTTCAAGGCAGAAGAAAATACAGGAGACCCGAGCGAGGGGTTACATAGAGGATGGGGATTGGGGTGGGAATGCAACTAAGTTACATATGGAACGTGCAGCTAACTGAAGCCCAGGAGTAGGAGGGTGGGGGAAAACATGATGTTTATATGGTGAGACATATATCGGGGACCTCACACTGATGCTGCATTGTGTTTGGGAGATGGTTCATAAAAACGCACACAGTTACAGATACCAGCATGTGGGATACAATTGTGGGGGTAGGGAAGGGTCTGGGATGAACAAAGTCCTCAGAGTTTGCTAGATGTAGCAGTAAGGTGGGAGCGGGGGCCAGTCAAGTGATTCCCCCTGTGTCACTTTCGGTTGTTGGAAGTCGCAGTGAGCCACTATACTGAATACATTTTGATTTCCTCTTCAGTCCCACAGTTCAGCTGTCTGTCTTTCCCATTTCCAGTGATTCCTGTTTCTTAACCATCCTTAAATGTTTGGGAAACATGATCAGCTGGGTCCCAAACAGTT
This sequence comes from Crocodylus porosus, assembly GCF_001723895.1. Taxonomy (NCBI): domain Eukaryota; kingdom Metazoa; phylum Chordata; order Crocodylia; family Crocodylidae; genus Crocodylus; species Crocodylus porosus. The sequence goes on along the minus strand of NW_017728921.1, from coordinate 14,792,440 downwards.
CACCCGTAATACTTCCGTTACCCCTTCTCTGCCTGTCGAATTTGAGTAAGTGTGGCCCTGCCCTCCATGAGGGGGAGCAGGGCCAGGTTGCCTTATGCTTCATCTATATATAGATTTTTGGAGGATCTCGGGACTTGTGACAAAAACACCCAGTTACAGTCATGAGTGGGGGAGTGGGAGTGCTGATTAGCACATGGATCTTTTGTGGGGTGTGTCTGGAGTACTGTGCAGTGCTGAACTTAAGTCACCATGACTTGAAATGCTGTTGACTCTGCTTGGGCCCAGCCCAGTGAACTCTGAGGTAAATCATGAACTTTTTATATCATGAATAGTTTGTAGTATGGGTCAGTAGGTGCAAAAGTGCTGCTTAAAAGCGTGTTTATGGATTACGTGTACTAAAATTTGCAGCAGTTTCAAACTAAGTAAATGCATCGGTTCTGGATAAACTTAAGTCAGTCCTTGGGTACCTGTAGTAATTTGCCTATATGGTTAATTGTGTTTATTCAGGGTCATTGTTTCCAAATTTGCTCCTCATTTCTGCATGGTCTGGGAGAGCAGGGTCTGACAGTAAAGGTGGGGGGAGGGAGAATGACTGCAGGGGGGGGAAAAAAAGTGGGGAGGGCAAAGGGGAATGGGGCTAACTAACTCCCCAGATCTATTTTTTCCTGCTGTAACAGGGGATGGCGAGCAAATTCCAGGCAAACCTCCAATAATTTGATTCTATACTTGTAGAATTATAACAAATTTATAAATTGTCCATATATAGAATCTAATTATTGGCAGGTCATCTTATTCAGGGGTGTCTTATTTGAGTAAATACAGTAGCTTCTATTTCGTATGTGCTTTTTTGTGAGCTTACACAGGCTTTGCAGTAGTAGGATGCATACTCAGTTATTACGTTACAGTATGATGCTGATGAGATACTCTGATATGAAGGGAGACAAGTGACTGTGCAGGATGTATACTAAAAAGGAAGCTGGTTATATCTTTACTACATGTACCTTGCTTTTTTCCCCACATTGACCTTCTATAGTTCACAGTAGTACGTATAGGTCACTGTCTGAAGGTGCAATTGTTTTTGCTGTTTTAAGATGATGATTCGCAGTTTTTCTGAGACTGTTTTACAGACTATAAAAATTAAAAATCTGAGAGGTGGCTGTAGCTTAATTTCATTAATCTGTGGATTAATATTCAGTTAGTCCGTGCAAAGTGGGAAGAGATTTATACCTTCTTCCCACAAATACCTGAACTTGGCTTCATTTGAGAAGGAAATTTTTTTTTTAGTAGAAGTGTTTTAAGGCTTGGGAAGCAATTCCCTCTTTTATAAATAATAAAAAATATGTTTAAGTAACATTAGTAATTAGGAGTATATTATTCCCAATATTAATTTTGCTACCCCTTTGTATGTTATCTGTGTGCTAGAATTTTTTTGTTAATGGGGAAGAACAAATGTACTTCAGTCAATGCAGAGGGGAAGTAGGTGGTTTGTGTACAATAACATGAACAGAGTAAGATTTTTATTCCTGTCTAAATACGGCTCATTCATTCCTCAGATATTTCTGGTTTAGTCTTGTCCTGACTATCTTTGCTTTTTGTAAACAAATAGTAGAGGTGATCAACAAGAAGTTGTCTTGGGTATCAGAGTGAAGCTCTTATATTTTCAACCAGTAATGTAACTGAGAGGCCGGCAGCCACAGGTGCTGCCTTCAGAGGAGTCGGGGGCAGGGGCAGGGTGCAGTGTGTACAAATCCCCCTGCTGCAGCTGGCGGCTGGCCCCTTTGCCCCATGCAGAGCCACTGTCCAGGCTGTGGAGCTGCTCTATTATGCTTCTAGTTCCAGCCCAGAGGAACTGTGAAACTTAAAAGAAAAGGGAGCCTTGAATGGTGCATACAGCCTTCCAAACGCTTTTCCAAGTTCCATCCCGGACATGTGGTATACATGTATTTTGGCTTGTTTTTTTTGTATCTTAATTTGGTACTTGTGGTGTGAATTCCTAATAGTTGGTGTGATATTCATATCCAAATAACTGTAGCATTTGGCACTTTGAGAGCCTTAGTCTTATGCAAACATTACGTCCCAGATGCCCCATAAGTAAATATATGTGCTATTCCCATTTTATGACTGGAAATGAGTCGGATTAAAGGGGATTGTGGAAAGTTTATAATCTAGTGTGGTGGTGGATAAAAATGGAGGGTGAGGTAGGGAGGAGCTGAAGGAAGGCTATACTGATAATGGTGATTCTGTAGCTTCCAGGCACTTGACCTGCAGACATAATCTTTCCATGTAGCTTTTTGAAATGTAGTAGTCTTATTTCCTGAAATGTGACTTCCCAAAATAGATGAAGGGGTTAGGAAAAGGGATGGTGGTTGAAAAGTTCAGGATTCTTTTGAAGAGGGCCCCTTTTATTGCCCATGTTCTGCCATATGGCTCTACTCTACCTGATCATAAAGATATATGAGCCTCTCAGAAGACATTAGAAGAAGCTTAAGCTTTTTGATATTTATAAAAATTTGCTAGACGTGTCTGGCCACTTGAGTTTTGTGTGTGTGTGAAATTTTGATGGATAGATTCACAGTCCCCTTCTTTCTACTATAACTAGGTTAGACAGAATTCGATTTTTATTTTTTTAATAATGTTGACAGATAATATTGATGTTAGTTTTTAATTTCATTTTATTTCAATTTTTATTGATTTGTAAATTTTCATGATTGTGCAGTTTAATCCCTCATTGTGGCAAACATAACTACTGTAGGACTGTGCCAGCTGAGTGGCAGAGCTGCCATCAGTCCCGGTTCTGCTCGCGTGTAGCTCCCTTGCCCACTGTCGCTGCTTCTTCCTTTGTTCTCAGTCCCATGGGGTTTTTGGGAGTTGCAGGCCAACGTACAGGTAGCACAGTTCTGTAGGACTGCTCCCCCTCTCTTCGCACATTCCCTCATGTGTCATATTTCTTACGCCCCCTTTCTGTAAATTTCAATTATTAACAATGGAAATATTTTTTCATAGGTCTGAATGTAAAGTGAAATCAACATTTATCAAAGTGTACCAATAAAAATTGAATCCTGCCAAGCCTAAATAGAACTTGTAACTTTTGTTTACGCGCACATGCTAACAAGAATTTAAGAAACAAAACACCCCTTTGTGAACCTTGCTTTTGGTCCTAACTGGCCAGAAGGGTTGGTTTGTTTTGCTTTGTTTTTTAATAAATGTTTTTGACTAAAGTATAGGTTGTCTGCTCAGCCTTTCTGAATGAAAAAAAAATGATTTTTTTAATGACACTTGATTTGTTGTTGTTAGTAGGAAAATGGAAAGCTACCTGAAGTTCTAAGCATTTAAAAGATGTTGAAGTATAATTTTAATATATTCTGCAATATGTTTTTCCAGACTTGAACCAAATACTGACACTTTTCTCTCTCAGTGTATCCAAGATGAAATCCGTGCTCTGGAAAAATCAAAATACATACTGTATTTTGGTTGTCTGATACTGTAGGCTGCCTCTAGGATTCAATGCATCTGCCTGAGAGAACACATCACTCTCTGCGCCATTTACCTTGGACAAGATCTGTACAGGTTTCCCTCGCTTTCTGTGGGGTCTGTATGAGCAGACTCACTCTTGCGACCCTTTTTAAATTTGCTATGTGAGAGTTAAATTCACTCTTATGCGATTGATGTAGTGGAAGCTCCAACAGTCAGGTGCTTTGTGCAGCGCATTGTGGGGTGAGGTGCACCAAAATATAGTCTCCTGTGTGGATCTGTGCTTCTTGCTCATTGACTATGACACGTGTTTCTGTAGTTGCCATCTCCATTATGATAGTACCCTGTGCTTGTGTGTACTGTCTGCTGTTGGCGAGTACCAAAATTCTCTTGTAAAAGTGGTAGAAATGGATCTGGGGGTCAGTACAATCAAGTCTTGGAACATATCCCTATTTGTTACATCGTTAAGTGGGTTTCCTTTATGCAAATTTGAGTTATGTTTTCAGAAATTGGCACCAAGGCTACGGAACTTGCCATTTCAGAGCTAATTATTGTAAGCATTTTCATGTTCATCTCCCCTGGTTGGGCTTCCTAACTACTGAATTCCAAGAGAGAGGGGGGAAAAAAAAGGAAAGGCTATTTTTCCAACAGGTGGGTAAGAAGGAAGAATTCTTTCTTGGTTTTAATTGTAATGACGTGGGAACAACTAACACAGTGGGAGGGAATGCAATGAATACCCCAGTTGATCTAATGGTTGATGCAATACAGCTAAGTTGGTTGGCAGATTTAAAAATGTATGTCACTCATACATGGCAAGTGTTACAGGATGTGCCAGTGCCAAGATTCTGCTTCATTTACACTCCTGCTTGCTGGATTGATCAGGCTTAATACTCCTCATAACTTAATATTGTTAATTCTCTTCCAGCTCTGCCTATGATAATGTCAACAAAGTTCGAGTAGCTATAAAGAAAATCAGCCCTTTTGAACACCAGACGTATTGCCAGAGAACTCTGAGAGAAATCAAAATTCTGCTGCGTTTCAGGCATGAAAATATTATTGGAATCAATGACATTATCAGAGCTCCAACTATTGAGCAAATGAAAGATGTGTATCCTTTTGAAGGTTTGATTGTTGCACATGATGTGCTTTCTTCTTAATTTTAATTTTCTACTTCTATGTATGTTGAGGTAAAGGTTACTGTGTTGCAGCCAAGTGAAAGGAAGGTTTGGTGATGCTCACTTAAATTGTACAAGACACTGCAAACAAAACTAATGTAAGTAACTACAATACATTGCCTGTTCTGAAGCAGTCCAGAAATAACACCCAAACTTCAGAGCTTCTTGCCAGTGAACTGCTGCTTTGGCTTCTGAGTCTACTTGTTCAGAATGTTTCAGAAAATGTCAAATATTAACGCTGTAAAATACCCAATGTGGCCTTCCATGTGTTATGCAATAGTAAGAGCTCTTCATGTAGTGTGGTTTAAAAGTTGAGTCCATCTTGGGTTTTACTTGAACAGGCCAGCAAAATAGGGTTTTTAGGCTTATTCTATAGAACAAAAGATTCTCCTGTTGTCTAGATCAGGGATCAGTGATATTTGGCTTGAGAAATGATTGGATCCACCCTGCCCTCATAGCATGTGGGATTGGCAGTACTCACCTTGGCTTGGTGTGTCCCACATCTCAGATTAGCTCTGTGTTCCTGATTTTTCCCTCCCACATCCATCTATATCTCTCTCTTGTTCTGTCACCCCCTATAGCAGGCACTGCTTTTGGGCTTACTGATGAATTTGCCCCTCTGTGCTGCAGCTGGGGACTGGAATGGGCAGCATGTGGTAGAGGCAGTGGCATGTGACAGTAGGTGGTATGGGCACTGTGAAGGGGATTGGTGGCCTGCTGTTTGTAAAAGGTTGCCAACTCCTGGTTTAAATAGGTTTTATCTAGTTGCTTTTTCCTAAAACTAATGGCTCTTAAAGTCACAGCTTGACTGCTTTCAGGGGCAAATCTTGTGGGTTGCTTTTTGCTTTTTGAAAAGTGTCTGCAAAAAAGTACCTGTTGTATATGCAAAACTCACCTTCTGCAAGCAGGTAGGCCTGAATAAGATGTGAATAAGGGATTTGTTTTGGTAGTTCAATTGTGCTTTTCACAGGAAACCTTGGCTTAACGTGTATGTTTACTATCAGAAGAAGCCTTATCTAGAGGCCTGACACAGGGGATGCAAAGTGCTTTCTTTTATTCAATAAATGATACAGAAGTAGGTGTTTTGAGTATAGCTAAGACTCCATGTGGATCTGATGGTTCTTCGGGTTTGTGACTTATGAGGGAAAACCAATTACATGAGGTAATACTGTTTTGATTTGATTGAGTCAGGACATAAAGGGCTGGTTCTCCTCATTGAGTTTATGTAGTTTCATCTCCAAATAGAAACCTCAAGAGCGTAAGGGGAGGTGAGCTGTCAGTTCCTTTTAAAATTGAGATGGTGGAAGGGGGAATTTTCCTGGAAACAAGGAATGTATGGATGCAAAAAGTGTAGTTTGTGTTTTATCTAGAATGACAAATGTAAAGAAGAGGGCAACTCTAGCTCTGGACTTGGATCGTTGGAGAAATCCTGGTTAGAAATCAGACTGCTATAAGCTTGATTTCCTTCGCATCTACTTACCATTGGAAGCAAGCATCATCTTTTCAATAGTTTATTTCCCATTATGCTAAGGAGTCTTCATTTCTTGGCAAGGAAGGTGCAGATTTGATCACATTATAAGCCAAATAAAACAAGCTTCATAGGAAGAAATAGAAGGCTTTCTTGTAATAACCTGAAAGAATTGTATTCAGTTAATCTTGTAAAGGCCTTTGATCATTGAATAAGGTAATCGGAACTGAAACTTCTGAGATCAGAGCATCCAGATTGTTTTATGATTATGAAGAAATGGAGCTTACAAGAAATGGAAACAAATGTTGGGCATTGGCATTATTTTAAAATTTAGACTGTGTAGTTCATTGTACAGTGTTTGGATATCTGTAATGAAGCTAAGGGTTTGTTTTGCTGCCTTACATCTGATGGCTTACAGATACATCGTGCAAGATCTCATGGAGACAGATCTTTACAAGCTTTTAAAGACTCAGCACCTCAGCAACGACCACATTTGTTATTTTCTTTACCAGATTCTGAGAGGGTTAAAATATATCCATTCAGCCAATGTGCTGCATCGTGACCTCAAACCTTCCAACTTGCTGCTTAACACCACTTGTGATCTCAAGGTTGGTTGAAGACTTTTTACAAATTCTACTCCTTTGCACTTTGTGCTATTGTGGAATGCTGTACTTTTCCTGGTAGGATTGCCAAAACTGTCTTCCATTTTGTTTAAAAATGATTTAGTTTGGAATAGCTAAGAACTCCATATGCTGTTAAGTGATATCTCTGTGTTTAATTCATCACAATTTCAAAACCGCAGGGGAGTTTTAATATAAATTATTGTCTACTTCAGGCTGGTCACTTGGAAACAACAGCTGTTTATCATAAACTAATACTAGACTTAATTTCCACATGCTAGGTTGTAAAATATTGTCTGTGAATCCCATAGGCTTTCCCTTTTTAATGCATTGATTTTACTTAAAGAGTTGGATCAAAGATTTATTTTATTTTATCTTTAGAATGTGTAATCTCAATAGTTTTGTGGCATTTACACACTGATTAATTTTTTTTTTTCTGGACAGAAAGTATTTGCGACAGCGACTTTTCATTGAAATAGTATAGGACAGGGTGGCCAATATATTGCATAAGTGGCATGGGCAGTTTCTGTGTGGCATGTGGCAGATCAGGGAGGGGACAGACAGCACAGCAGCAGGTAGGGCAGGAAGTAGAGTAGGACATCAGGGAGGGATCGTAGAATAGGGAGCAGAAACCAAAGTAGCAGCTTGGGCAGAGGAAGAATTTCAGCATGGCTTTTGAGGAAGATATTGGGCTGATGTGTGGCATGGCTGCCAAAAAGGTTGGCCTGCACTGCTGTAGGGTAATATAGTATCACAAGTAGTGTTGATGTGAGATTGAAACTGTGTGGAGGCTAATTCTGTTTTTTCTGTGCTAATTTCCTAAGAAGCTATTTCATATCTGAAACTTCCTGAGAAGTTGATTTCTGGTTACCATAGTACTTAATTACAGTTCCTGCTCTTAATCATCCAGTATCTTACAGTGCACAAGGAAGTGACAGGTATATTCACCATGTGTCTAGTACTTTCCTATGCATGCTGTGGGGTTGCAGCCGTTTTGGTTAAAGCAGACTCCATTAAAGGCATAATCTCCTTCAAGAGAAAAGGACATCCTTCTTTTGGGAGAGCTAGTAGAATTTCAGAAGAATCTGTTTTTATATGTGCTCTTCCAGAATACACGTAAGCACAAGGTGCCATTTTGGCATGGACGAAGGAAGGTTGCCAAAAGAAATTTTGAGAGAGTTGAGGCAAAATTGCAGAATATGACTTTTAGAAGCACTATTTGTTTCCTTCTCTCACTCTCTAGCATTTCCATAGCATGCCTTGTGTGCTCTTTATGCATACAGTTCCAGCTCGACCTGGCTTTGCAATGTCTGTATAGATCAGGCACTTCAGTGAGGTTTTCCAGTGCTTTTATATAAAACTGTCAATTAGCTGTTGGATAAAAGTGCCAAAACCCCACTGAAGTGCCCAACGTGTACAGACACTGGGAGAGCTGTGTCCAACTAATACGCTGCCTCCTTCTGGGCGTGTGCTAGGCTTGATGTGACAGTGCAGGGTGTTTAAAGTAAAAGTACCTGTTAGGCTGGGGGGAGGGGTGTAGTGTCTGCAAGCAGCCATAGAGCAGTAAGGCTGGAAGGGCCCTTTGGAGGTATATTCCAACCCCTTGCTCAAGGTAGGATGATCCCTATCTAAACTATTCTATATAAACCCTTGTCTAACCTTGTGCAGTTTTAATATCAATCCTGTGGCACAGCTACAAGGCATATTGCCCAAAGATACTAAAAGCATCCTAACCTGCCCAACAGATAGATACAGCAGGAGGATGAGAACCTGTCCGAGTCCTGTCACTGCAAGTGTTGTTAAAATGCACTTTGGAAATCCAAGGAAGAGAGCAGTATTCCCTACCCCCTGAGGAAGGCAAAACTTCCCACAGTCCTACCAGTCTGACCATGGTGTAGAATTCCTTCCCATCCCAAAATGTAGAGATCAGTCTAGCCCTGAGGTGAAGAGCAAGACCCTCTAACCAGGATTTTCTGGGTTTTACTGTCACAAACTCCCCCAAGACCGTTTTAGGCTGGGCATAAGGAAAAACTTTACTGTCTGAGCCCCCAAGGCCTGGAATAGACTCCCTCTAGAGGTGATGCAAGCACCTACTCTGGACTCTTAAAAAATGTTTGGACGCTTGTCTTGCTGGGATCCTTTGACTCTAGCTGACTTCTTGCCCCTGGGGCAGAGGGCTGGACTCTGATCTTCCGAGGTCCTTTTCAGCTCTAATGTCTATGAAATTTAGTCCCATGAGGAGCCACTGGCACATCCTTTGAGAATCCCCAACCTTGGCTGCAGCCAGCACTCAGCAATTCTGAAAAAGGGATTGCTTTGTACTGCCTCACACTTAAACTGCGACACCAGGAAGAAAAGCAGCTATTAGCAGTATCATACGTTCAGACTGGAGCACAAGAAACATGATCTTGGGCATGAGTGTTGGAACTTGGCTCCTGATGCTGGTCTGGTCCATATTTGTCTGCATATATGTATAAATATAGTCAATGTTAGAGACAAATATAAAATGAAGCTCACTATGCAACAGAACAGACTTGCATCCAAAGTCACACCTTTCCAGAGGAAGAGTTTCTTTTACGACTGGTGTTGGCAACCAATGGCTTGTAGGCTGGATCTGGTACATGGAGGGCTGGTCACGTGTTGGGGGATTGGTGATATGAAGTTGTGCTGTGCTGCTTGGCCCCTCCACAATGTTACTCTCTACTTGTATGTAGTAATGAAAAGAAACAGATTAGTTTTGGTGATTTTTCTTTTGGGACTAGAGCTCTAAGGTTATCATTAGTCTTCCACCTGTTATCATTAGTCTTCTTACCTGCTGCCCACAACTTTGATCTCCTGCAAAAAAGTTAAATATAACTGTAAGCACTATGAAAAATGAAAATTACTGCTGCGAATTATGTGGAGGGTACTTCTGGGTGAAATGCAGATGCTAGAGCAGTTAAGATTTCTTCAGGTAATGATAGCAAAATAACTTCAGTGAGGTCATAAACATGATTCAACTCATGCCAGATACTTTCATAGATACTTCACCTGTCCGTTTTCCCTTGGAGGAAGGAAGAAGCATGGTTTTCGGTAAATCCCCAAGTCAAGCCAAGCAATGTACTCAAGCCCTGTCTTGGCACTAATTTATCTTGTTAAAATATGGGAAGAGAACTTTGAAAAGCAACATAATTCAAAATGCTGGAAGAACTTGGTGTTTGAGAGGTGTTTGATTATATTGGATGGACTTACCTGAGCTTTTTTCTCTGTTGAAAATATCTTTGCTTACAGTTTGTTCAAGGATTTTACTAATTACTTTTCGTTAGTGAAAGACATTGAGTTGCTCCAGCCATTGTTTCCTATTACTAGAAATTTAACTTTTATGTGAAAGATTCCTTTCTATTTTCATTGCTAGGAGCTAGAGGGCTGCCTTCTATTGTGCTGTGAGGCATTTTTCTAACTGGCTTGTAAATAATATGTGCATGTTCCTCTTACTCTTTTGTTTGCTTTAGAACTTCACCAGGTTTTGAAAAGCAACTGACATAATCCTAAAAAAAAACAAAAACAAAAACAAGTGATTTAGAGCAAGACATTTACAAAGCAAAGTTTTTAAGAATCAGCCTACAGCAGTAGCTGTAAGCCAAATGAAGGCTAGACGAAATATCAGGACGTCGACCCTTCCTTCATTTAATGTCGGTAGCTGCCGGTCAGTTCCCCTTGACTGTGAAGGACTTGCTGCCACACCCAGTCTCTTTTGGGACAAAGCTTGGTTGTGTGCTTTTCTTTTTACTTTTGACCATGAAACTTAAGCAGAGCATCACACTGAAGAGTTCTGCCTGTCTTGGTGTGCCAGGCTCTAAGCCTTTTCCTTCGTATGAAGACCCCAGATCAATGCGTGCTGGGAGGAGTCTGCCATTCAGCATCCTGAATGCAGTTGATTCTTCTAATCTTCCCCCAGGCCTCGCTTGCCTGTATCTCTATCTTGTTCTTTTTCCTTCAGGACCTCCTAACTGACTTCCAAAGCAGAAAGGTCTACCCAGGGCTTTGCAGTCAAGATCTGATCTGAAGTCCTTTTCTCTTCGTGCCATATTCACGAAAGTAATTAGTTCGGCAGCATGTAAGGGTCTTGCTGTCACCTCAAAGACTGTATTTTTTTTCTGAAGAGCCAATGCATTTGTACTTCCCACAGACGCGTGTCCTCCTCTGCTGCTTGGTGTGCTTTGCGCCAGGCCTGCATTTGCTTTTCCTTCTTTCTTTCTGAGCTCTCAGCTCGCTAACTTCCTCTTTTATCCTGTGCTTCATTCTGTCCACTGAGTCCTGGAGATGTGCCAACTGTTATTTTTGATTGAGTTTCCTTTCCTCACTCAAGGAAACTCTCTCCCCTTTTCTTACTTCTAGCAGAACATAGAACTTTCCTGATCTAAGATACTGATGCTGTGGACAGTCTCTTAGTGTTTGGCTTTATTCTGGCCTTTCTAGGATTGCTGCAAACTCTCTTTGTTGCCTCTCTGCCTGGGGAAAAATCTCCCTTGTTTCCAGGTTTTTCCATAACTGCTTCTTAGGACAACAGTAGTGAGAAAAGCTGTGTCAGGGGTTTTGAACCTTTATTAAGCAGTGTACACTTCCTCCTTTTTTTTTTTTTAAATAAAAGTTGAAAACCCCTGACAGGGGAGGGAGGGGTGGGGTAGCACCAGCTGGATGCGGAGCAGGGGGGAGCTTGCATGCCACAGCAACATGGGGTGGTGAATAGCAGCGGCTGCTGCGTGGCATCCTCTCCCTCTGTGTCCAGCCAGCCAGGTGGCACCTGTGCAGCCTGTAGAGGGGAGCCACTGACCTCGCACTACCCCCCCCCCGCCTTATCCTGGGAGGCAGCAGCATGAGGTGGTGGGTGGCAGTGATCTGTCCCTGCTCCCCCACACATACCCCGTAGCCCCTTTCCAGGTACCTACAGTTGACGACCCCTGTCTTACGTAATGGAATTTGCTGCAGACTCGCAGTTATGGAGGATGTTGCCGATGGATATTAAGCACTAGTTTGCCTGTTTAAGGCAGCCAGTCATGCTGAGTGTTTTGGGTTGTTGTGTTCTTCAGTGTGAACCAGTGCAGAAATCCAAACAGCTCTTTGGACCATGGTGGTTACCTGAAGAAGCTGCCTCGCTGCAACTTCTGCTAAACAGAATTGCTTGCTGGGTTTTGCAGTAGCTTTTCTCTCAGCTAGGTCTGCTCATGGCTGATCCGAATCCCTTTGGCACTGAAAGGGGCAATCTGCCCTGCTACAATGAGGCCCCAGAATTTGTTGATAAGATTGTTTGTATCTTTTACTGCAGGATATGAAGTAAAGAATTTCCACTTCCTTTTTTTTCATTACTAAGCTTAGAGAGAGAGATTTCTCTTTTGTAATGCAGGAAAATACTTCCTAATGGTCTTTAAACTACATGTTCACCATCTTGACTGTCTCTAAGAATAAATATTCTGTTGAAAGCCATGGTTTCCTGTAATGGAGACACTTCAGAGATAAACATCTTTGTTGAGTTGGGTCATTTTCATAAACTTTTCGTCATGTAGTAAGACTTTACTTCTGTGTGGTTGCATCCTGAATCATGTAACCAGCCAGCCTTTTTGCCCATTGGGATGGTAGATATTAGCAGCTATCTAGTTTCCATGAGCACTATATTTCTTTAAAGCTCTCAATTGTCTTCCCTTCCTCCTTGTAAGAATGTAGATGTGGTTTCTTCATCTCTACTTTTCCCTTCCTCCAGAAAGCAGGGAAAACGAGCAACAGTACTTTAAACAAGACAGAAGCTGCTCCAGTCAGATAAGGACTTTCAGTCCCTTAAGGAGTTAGATCTCTGCTTTCTACCACCAGAGATCTCCTCTTTTCTTTTGAACTCACCTAATCTATATATGAACCGCTTATCATTTTTAAGATAAAGATATATGAGCTTCGCAGCAGGGTTTTTCACTCCTTCTCTCATGCTCTTAGCAACCTTTATTTTTCCGAGTCTACCATTTTTCTCATGATTAGGTAGAATATTTCTGCTACACTTACTCTGTAGAGCAATGACTTCCACAAAAAGTGCTGGAAGTAGCAGTAACTTCAGATCAATGATGATTCTTTTGTTGGCAGTGTTGGCTCCCTTTTGTTTTGTGGGGGGGTTATGAAGTCAGAACAGTGAGTCCTGTCTTGTTTTACAACAGGGTATTCCATTGAATTAAATTTTGTAGTTGGCTGGCTTTAGCTGTATTAAGTGTGGAGCAGACGGACCACAGAAAACTATTAAGAAAAAGAAGTGTTTGCTAAGATCCAAATTTTCCATCTTACACTAGAGTGGGGAAGAAGAATAGGCTTATAGCAAAAATTGAGAAACTAGTCAAATAGCTTCTGGGTTTTTCTAGGACAGAACTGTAGTTTGAGCAAGTATGTTCACCCAGTGTGGCTTTGTTTTTTCTCATTTGCAAAATGGGGATAGCCTGTTTTATGGAGATGGTCTGATACTTAACTCATTGCTTAGAACCTACTTTGAAATATTTGGATGGCAGGCAGTATGAAAGCAATTGCTTTGTTCAGATCAGGGTTAGTAATTTTTTTTTTAATTGACACTTTTTTTCTTCTAGAGATGTGAACAAATTTTACTGTAAAATGGGTGTTGCATGGCTTGCAGTCTTGCAGTAGTTTGTGGAACAGGCATCTTACTCATCAGCTAATGTTACTTATACCGGGATGTTGTATTTCTAATGCTGACCTTTTTTTCAAAACTTTAATATTAGATTTGTGACTTTGGACTGGCTCGTGTTGCAGACCCAGATCATGACCATACAGGATTCCTGACAGAATATGTAGCCACTCGTTGGTACAGAGCACCTGAAATCATGTTGAATTCTAAGGTAAGTACCATAGAAGGGCCAACAAGAAAGATAATGTTTTATGTGCTATTGAGAAACTTCCTAAACCTGCTAGAACCAGTAAAAGGTTTGTTGCGTGTATGTGTGGAGGGTGTTAAGTAGAGGAGATCTGATTTTGCTCATCAGTGCTGGTGGGGGAACAAGTTTGTCTGTACTGATGCTTGCAGTACTGTTTCATAAATTAAATTCTTCTGTGCAGTTCTAGGATCCTTTGCTGCTTGCACAATTTTGCCCCTACTTCTCTCCTTCTTTAATACTGATAGGCGACATGAAGATTCCTCAGTGCTTGCCTTGCTAATGGTTATTAGGGTTTTGTAATGTTTCTTATACCTGGTTTTCCATAGCCCTCTTACTAGAACTTTATCTCCACGTATTATTCTATCATTGACCAAAAACTCATTTCCATTTCTTTATTGCTGGAGTAGTTAGATTCCTTACTCACTTCTTAGTAAATGCTTAGATTTTGTATCCATATAAAATGGCCCCTATAAGGATCTTTACAGATCTAAAGTTTAGTCTCAGGAGTTGTTTTAATGGCAACAATTTTTAATGTGAAAAATTAGCAAGTATTCCTTTTCTGTATAGGTCTTTTAATTTTCTCTCTTACCAGGCTGCGTTGGGTTGGGTTTGGTTTGATTGTGTTTTGTTTGTTTTAATTAATGCTTCTAGTAAAATGCCTAACTTTTACAAGCCTACTTGTCACCGTACCAGATTCGAAGATATTTGCATTAGCTAAACTGTATATTAGTTCATTTTCAGTGATCTGAAGTCTTTTTCTTCTTTATATTTCAACTCTCCAGCTACTGTCTGTACCAAACTATCAGCATATCCAAAAAACTGGTGCAGGCCTTTTAAATTTCCCTGTCCTGAAAATCTTGCAACTACTCTGCCATCTCTTTCCATAGCCACATTAAACAATAAAAGGGTATAGTAGATTTCCTTGCTTTCATTCCTCTTACTCAGGTCAGACTTTTTGCTCCCTGTTCAAGCCTCTACTGTTTAAACAGACGCAAGGATAGCAGTGGATATAATCTTCCTGGACTTCCGGAAGGCTTTTGACACTCTCTCACCCTGTTCTCATTAAGAAACTGGGGGGCTGTGGTGTAGACACCCACACAGTCAAATGGGTCGCCAACTGGCTGGAGG
>NW_017728921.1:14761663-14776779 GCF_001723895.1 Crocodylus porosus | reverse complement strand
AAAAAAAAAAAAAAAAATCCCATAATGTATTTGATTATATACCTATCTTTCATAAGTAGCTGACTAATTGAAAATTTGGCCCACAGTAGACCTGGGGGGTTTTTTTCCTACAAACTTGGTAAGACTTTCATGAAAATGGGCCCTAAAATTAGACAGCTTGCAAAAAGGTGTTTGCAGTTATTCATCTGAGCTAGCAGCATTTAAAATTAAAGACGGGAGAATGCCTGTGGAACAATAAACACTGCATAAATTTTTCTTCCTTCATAGTAAAGCAGCATTTCGAAAATGTGATGCTTGATGAGTGTGTCTTGATGTGCACGTAAGATAGAACAGTTTGAATGTGCCTTGTTCTTGCTTTGGGTTATCCTAGTGCCCTATCTTTCCAGCACTTGCGTAGCTGAATATACAAGACCTGTTATTGCATTAGTTATACAATGGAATACATTTTTTAATGCGGGTAATTGTTTTATTTTGTCATTCCCCCCCAGGGTTATACCAAGTCTATTGATATCTGGTCTGTAGGTTGTATTCTGGCAGAGATGCTCTCTAACAGACCCATCTTCCCGGGAAAACACTACCTTGACCAGTTGAACCATATCCTTGGTAAGCTTCTATAAAATATAATTTTGATATGCTATATTTTATTGTTTTATTGCATACCACAGAGACCCCCCCCAGATAAGTCACATGCCTTGTTTTGAAAAGGCAGAATGCAGAAGAAAAGATTTTTCTTAGTCCTAGCTGAATCCTGACTATAAGAGATTTTGACTGCACGGCTGAATTCTAACTTTTTCTGCTAAACCAAAGTTACAGTTTTAATTCTCTCTTACAGCCCCAGTTGAATTGGCAGCAGATTTTGGCTACTCAACTCTAGATTTCACTCCAATCCTCCCTCTCTGGGGCCAGGAAAAAGAATTGGAACACCACCAACCATTGCAGCTTCCCCAAGCTTCTATTTTAGTGTAGAATCAGCTTTCTGACTTAAGACAGCACCCTGACTTTGGAGGGCTAATTGTTTTTGAGGGGGTGGGGGAAAGGGGAAAAGGTGTATATGTTTATGCAAGTAAATATAGCTTATGAATGAAGGAAAAAATATTTCCATGGTTGTTTCTGTCATTGGGAACTTCGTACCCACTACACGCACAGTACCAGTCTTAGCCACCCTTTTATCTTCTTTTCCTATGGTTACCACCTATGGTACTTTCTTTCACGCTATGCTATATATCTTTCTGAACTAATCAGTGAGACGACTTCTTCCTTCTAAATAGTTCTACCATGATGTTGATAAGAAATCTTCGGCTTCATTTGAGGCAGCTGAGGACAGCTTATGCTTATTTTTAGAACAAGGTCCTTCTAACTGCTTTGGAGCTATGAAGTTCTGAAAATAACCAGCCTATGTAAACTTATACTTTTTTACTGATATCCTTGTCTCTTCTTTTCTTTTTCTATTGTTTGCTGCTTGTGTAGATGAAACAATGAGACTTCTAGCCTAACAATAAATGTGACAGTGTCCAGAAGGCCCCAAAACTTCATACAATAAGGACACTCTACCAGATAAGCAGTCCAAGGCCCTTTTTCACAATTAAGTAATTTTACCTGAGGGAGGTAGATGGGGTCTCTCATTTAGTTGTGGTACTTTATGGGATTCTGAAGGGGGTGAGATTTTTTTTAAATCAAATGTGGGTCATCAGAGATTTTGCAATAACTGTTGCTGGGTACTTTCTTCAAAACAGATTAGAAGTCTTTGATATTAAATAGTCTGTATGTGGTTGCGGTGGAACTTGGTCAGCAGTTTTTGTCAAAGCTCTTTATATCAAATTACTTTTTATAAGGCTTTCCTAAAAAAATAAACTAGTTCATTTTTATTAAATTAAAAGCCAGAACCCTTTAATGTCCTAAGTTATGTTTGTTTGTTTTAGTACTTTGCATCTTATCTCAGGTATGCAGTGTGGCTGTTTTGTCCTTCACACTGAAATAAAGGTCTGTTTTTCTTCTGTCTTTCCTTAGGCATACTCGGATCCCCTTCTCAAGAAGACTTGAATTGTATTATCAATTTAAAGGCCAGAAACTACTTGCTTTCTCTTCCGCACAAGAATAAGGTACCATGGAACAGGCTGTTTCCAAATGCTGACCCCAAAGGTACATTTTTATTATAATGTTATGTTACCCTTGTACGAAATCTGTAAGGATAAAAATGGCACAAAGCAAGTAAGAGCGGGACTTTCAGGTTATGTATAAACAGTTACTATTAAAGATAATGGGAACTAGGCATCCAGATCCCCTTTAAACCAGCTTGAAAGATTTCATCTTAAAACTGTAGGTCAGTGTGACACAGTTGCTCTTAATTGTGCCTCCTTTTAAAATCATGGGTTGACACATTGTTTCCCTGTGTCCTGCCCCAGCTAGGCAACCTCTACCCGCCCCCATACTTACTGACAGGATGCTGCTCTCCAAGCTGCCGGGCTGCATATCTGCTGTCAGATCAGTATCTGCTGATATGACTAGTTAATTGGCCATTGGTATCGGCCAAAAAAATCTTTATTGGTGCACCTCTAGCTCTCACAGGAAGGTTTACAAGACTAGCAAAAAACACCTCCTCCTCCATTCCCCGCCCCCCCCCACCCAAACAACTTTCAAACTAAATGAGATCATTTGACTCTTTCTGAGTATGATCAAATAATGGGCTAACATGCAGAAGCATAATTCTGTAAGAAGAATGAGCCCTGTGCATCTTATTTTAATCAGAGATGATAGTGAGACTGACTAGGCTTTTATAGAAGTGGATTAAATCACTGCTGTTTGGCCGAGCAATGTGAGAATTCCTATCTCTGGGCTGCTGGCAACTTAATGAACTGTGGTGATGTTGATTCAGTTAACCTGTAGGAGAATGAACGGTTTGCAGTGACCTTTCATAACATCCTCAAATGTAAATCCTTAGAGTAGCACTGATAGTAGGTTTTTTGTTTTTTTTTTAATGAGTTATTTGTTACAGTAAAAAGCAAAGAGCAGTATTACATATAGCTTGCAGTGTTTAGGAAAGTGTATGTGACACGACTTTATTCAATTTTATATAAGATTTGATATCAATCAGAAAATGTTTTTTCTTCCTGATGTAAAATTATAGCAATTTCAGTTTAGAACTATATAGTTAATCAAATGAGAATCTTATTCTTTCTCCTTCTTCCTGAGGTCAAGAGCAGAGAAGAAATGGAGCAAAAACAGTGATAACTCCAGCTCTTTGGCCTCTTCAATAATAAACTAATTCCAATATGTTTCGTATTAGAGAGGTGTATCTATTGTAATAGGAGCAGCTGAAAATAACCAAGCATAGGTCAAAGGCTCCATCGCACCTTATTTCCCAATTAGTATGATATGCTAAGTTTTCTCTGCAATGTTCGTGGCTAATAGCCGACAGATTTCTAACTTAGCCAGTGTGGACAGATGTATTTTTACATATTTATTAGCATGCTGATTATGCTAATAGCGTACTTGAGAACTCAGGGATACAGCTAGATCTAGTTACATGATATTTGCACAATCCAGTAAAACGAGCAGTTGAGACTAAGTCTCTATGGACCAGTGACTTGGGAGAGAAGCTTTTCAGAAAAGCAACATATGCCTGTTTGAGATCTTTCTCCTCCTCAAAGCAAATCAATAGTTCATCAGAGTAATTGGCTCCAAAATTTTTTCTGAAACACTAATGCATTAAATTTAATGTACGAGAATCTACTCTGTTGAATAGACAGAACATCATTCTTGGGCATATTCTTGCTTAAAGTTACTTTTGCATTTTCCAAGGGTCCTAAGCATCAGTATGAACAAAAAGGAATAAATCTTTCCATGCCACAATGCTTTTTTCCTGACTGGCTACTGTAGCCACAGATTTATATACAGTTTTCACTCTGAAATATTTAGTGAGAGAAACTGTAACACTGAATGCCAGCGTTGTACACAAAGGAGTCCATCTAGGAAGATGCACTCACCCTAAAGAGTGAAGCAAGTGCAAGAATGTTAACAGTAGAAATTGGGATGGAGTTACCTAGTAGTAGGGCTGAGTTATCATGATTTCAGACCTATCTGACTACTTCAAGGGTTTGGTATGTCAAATAGATGCACTAAGCCACGGCCTAATAAAAAACCGGAGAAAATGCCTCTAAAAGGTAAACTTAACAGAGGAGATTTGGTAGAAAGGATGATAATTCAGAAGTCAGTGAGCTCTGAATGATACCTTGTAAAGGGTAATGGTCATTGTAGGACAGAATTAAAGATAAATTTCTCTCAGGATCATCTCCTATCAGCAAGATAGAGATTTACTTTAAATGAGGGAACTCGGGACAGAGGAAGATCTGGTCATAGCCTCCTAGCCATGTTTCCATCAGGCATATAAGTCACAAAAAGGAGAGGAGGTGATGTTTTCTTTCTGGTCAGCAAGTAATCTGTGCACAGCTAAAAAGTGTTATTTTGTGTACCAGTGAACTTGTTGATCACATCTGTCACAGAAGCGACCAGCTTCCTATTCTGACCTTTTTTTTTTTTTTTAAGCATAGCTATTTGATTCTAAAAGCAATAATGGAAACACCAGAATATTAGCAGTTAATTGTTGTTCCTTATAACCTCGAGGACAAGGTAGGAATCAAACATTGTAGCATGCTTCTGGATATGGCTTGGGTTTGGTATAGATTTGTCGAACACAAATTGCCAAGCCCTCCAGGTCTCAGTATTACAGTTTATTTGGAACAATGTTAGCAGTCTGAAATCTGTTACCTCGCTCTTCAGCTCTGAACACAGTAATTAGATGCTGCAGGAAAGAGCCTCTTCTGAAGCACCTCTGTCAAGCTAAATAGCTAAAATGGCCATTGTGCAGTAGCTAATTGAAACTGCTTTCCCCATAGAACTTGAGCCTTGTTACACAATCTGATGCATCTCCTATTCTAACTCAGAAGGTGTTATATAGTCCTTTTAATGTTTGCTGACAAGGTATCACAGTTGAATATTCCTAACAGTGGTTCAGTGCTTCTGCATTTTCATGAGCACACTTAGTACTGTGGGGTACTGGGGAAATTGCAGAAGTGTGAAAGGGTTTTTTTGTTTGTTTTTAACTTCAGTATTCTAGTATGAATCTTGGACTGGAAGAGGCTGTCTGGGCTATTGAGTACAGGAGTGGGCAGGTGGTGAGGGCAATGGGCACCGGGGGGTAGTAGGGAACACAGGTGGGGAGAAGGAGGGTGGTGAGGCCACCTGCCTCCCCCCACTTGTTGTTTGCTTTTGCTGCTGCAGCAATGGTAGTGTTGGGGGAAGGGAGAGAATGAATATAAGATGACCCTCCAGTGATTAGATTCTACGTGGAAAAATCACTAATATAAAGTTTTCCATGTATAAAATCTTATTATTGAGAGTTTATCTTGAATCAAAGTAATGTTAGATTCAGGTAAATGTGGTATGTTTTCCAAGCAGTATGCTTAACTTAGCAGACTGTTTTGTAAAATTCCTGAAAAGGTTTTGACTCCTTACTGGTTTTAGGTAGAGGATTGTTGAACAATTATGAGAAGAAAATTTACATGGACATTTTGCATTGAAAATAAAATTAAACTGTTTTGGCTACCTGAAAAGCATTCTGGGCCTGTTACCAATGATCTTCAGAAACTTATTAACCACGTACTTATGTCTGTCTCAAATACAGTAGTGAAAAGGTTCTAAGGTTACTGCTGGAATTTAGTTTTAACAACTTTTTAAAGCTTGTGTAGGGAGAGGATCCACTTGTAGTCAACTGTTGATCCTCTGGATCCGGGGTTTTCAACCTTTTTTTAATACATGTACCCCTGGCAGCCAAGGGGGGAAGGAGTTGTGGTGGGTGGCTGGACATGCAGGGGACATGTGGCCAAATGCAGAGCAGCGGTGTGGAGTGGTGGACGGTGGTGGCAAGTGCCACCGTGTGCGAGCCTGACTGGCCGGGTGGTGCCTGTGCAGCCTGCAGAGGGGCGCCACTGCCCTTGCCTTGCCCTGGCCCTGCTCCTGGGAGGCAGCAGTGCAGGATGGTGGGTGGCAACGCTCTGTCCCCGCCTGCCTGTGCATATCCCTGGCTGACAACCCCTGCTCTGGATCATGGTGTATACGTGCGGTTTAGTCAGATGCCTGATGAATTTGTAGGTATCTAGCCCAATTTGAGAGCTACACAGTTCGTTACAAGTTTCGCAGATCCATATATTGCCTGAGTTGGAGTCGAAGTTTACAGCATGCTGTTTCCTTCTGTTTCACTCTGCTTCCATCCTCAGGATCAAAGCTGCTGCACGTTAAGCTGCACCCAGTGCCACATGTTCCCACTAGATTGGACAGGATTCTGTGTGCTCCTCCCAGCTTTCTCAGTTGATGTTGAATGATTTCATATCTCTTCCATAGACTGGGTTACCCTGCTTTCTAGAGTTATCTTGAATCTTGCGATACAAAATCTTCTTGGGGATACAGTCTCCTCCCGTTCTCCTGACACACATGATCCATTGCAACTTCCTTCTCTTGATAGTATAGTGGTTTCTAAGTGTTTCAGCCCTGCATGCTCCAGTAGCTCTGTGTTTTGGTATTCTGTCTTGTGTCTTTATTTTCAGGATCTTATGCAGGCATTTCGTGTGGAAGCTGTTCAGTCTCTTGATGTGCCTAGCATATGTAGTCCATGTTTATGAACCATAAAGCAGGAATAATAGCACCTAAGTCTTGTAGATCTGCATCTTCACCTTAGCTCAGGGATTTTCAACCTTTCTGGGTCTGTATACCTCTGGTGGCCAGTCAAGGAAGGAGGAGTCCCCCGGCAGTTGATCAGCGAGTGTGCTGGTGGCACAGCGGCAGTGGAAGTGGTGGTGGCAGTGCCTGCTGAGGCCATCCCAAGTACCTCCAAGGGTACGTGTACCCCTGGTTGAAAACGCCTGCCTTAGCTGATAGCTTGCTGTTATTCCATGCACATTTCTGCAATAACCTGAAATTCTTAGCTGCTTTTCTGATTTTGTTCAGTCTGAAGGTTCAGATTCCTTCAGACCCCAAGTAGCAAAGCTGTCAACGACACCAAGAGGTTTATCCTCCAAAGTCGCATCAAGTATTGGTTCTTTCACCCCTTGATATGTGATCACAATCTTAAGGCTAGTTGCCACCCCAGAGCTCTTGCATGACTCACAAAATGTGTCCAAGACATTTTGCAGAGAATATTCACTGAGACTAACCAAGACCACCTCATCCACAAACAGGAAGTCTCTTGGTACCATTTCTTTCACCTTGGTTTTTTCTCTCTAAACTGTGCGATGTTAAACAAGCCTCCATCTAGTCTGGTTAGAAGATAAATGCCTTCACTGGTTTCCTTGAGTGCATGAAGCAGCAGGAATAAAAGTAGATGTTAAAAAGCACAGGGGCTAAGATGAACCCGTTTCATCCAGTTGCTGACATCAGAGGCATCTGATTCTTCGCTTTCATACGCTGCAGTTGCCTTCATACCTTGACAACCCAGTTTCTTCAGAACAGTAAGACAGCCCTGGCTATTGACTATATTGAAGGTATTTGTTTTTTCTCTACACTTCTCTTGCAGTTCCAGGATAGATTCTTTCATTTAGTCCTAGAGATTGCAGCCTAGGAAGCATGATGCAAGTGACAACTTTTCTGACCATGTTCAACAGGGAGATAACTTTATAGTTGTCACAGTCACTTCTCTCTATTTTGTTTTTGTATAATTGTGCAAACCAAGCATCTTTGAAATCTTCTGGTACCACTTCCTCTTTCAAGAGAGCAATATAACTTCATGAAGCTTTCAGAGTGATTTGCCATCAGTGCATTTTGTAGATTTCAGCAGGCAAGCAGCTGTTGTCAGATGCCTTTTTCCCCAGGAATTGATTTAGTGGCTCTTTAGAAATTTTCTAATATAGGCTTGTTGTTCAAATCTGCCATAACTTCTAACTGTGGTAATCCTTTGAGTTCTTCGCGTTTGATTTGAGTCGCGCTGGAGTATAGAATTTCATAGTGTTCAGTCCTGTGCTGGAGTCTGTTTATCAGTAATGACATTTCTGTTTAACTCTTTCAGCAAAACTGTTTGTTTTCTTTTTGACTGGACCAATTGCTCATTTGATGCCTTTGTACGTTCCACAGCTATTGTCTGCATCACTAAAGGATCCGCTAACATGTTCAGAATTACTAGACTTACTATGTCATGGTAGACCCTTATAGTTAAGATTCAGTTTTTATCCCTTTGCATATCTCCATTATTGTTGTCCTCTAACCACAATTTTACTTTCCCTGAAGTCCCAGAATACCTAAATTTTGTGGAGTGTAATAGGACCCTTGTTCTATCCTGGTAGGAAACATTTGGGTGGGAAATGCAAACAATTCTGTATTAAATATAATTGATAGCTTTATAAACAAATACCTTCTTTTAGTACTGGTTTATGATGCTAGACATCAGTAGTTCTCAATCTTTTTTGTACCAGGGCCCATTTGTAAACATTGGCCAGTCCAGACCATTTATTCATGACTCTTTCATATATTCTTGTGACTCACTTTTTGGATTGTGACCCATGTGTTGAGAAACACTGCACTAGATATCACACAACTTCCTGCTGATATGAAGAGGAGGTTAACAATCAGAAAATAAGAATTTTGAGAAGACAGTGAGGGTAATGACATAAAAATAGAAAAGCTTTGCTAAATTGGTTCTTCAGTTCTTCCTCCTCCTATGTGTTATCTGCAAAGATTTAAGAATAGCACTTATCAAAACTAATACTTATAGCAAAGGACAGTTATTGTTTGTATTGTACCAATTATTTTTACCTTTAATGTGATGAAACATGAACTATATATTGACTTTTTTTTTTTTAACAACTTTATTTTCTTAGCACTTGATTTGCTGGATAGAATGTTAACCTTTAATCCTCATAAGAGGATTGAAGTGGAGCAAGCTTTGGCCCATCCCTACCTGGAACAGTATTACGATCCAAGTGATGAGGTAAAGGATTTTTTTTTAAATGTAAATATTGCAGAGGATAGTATAAAATCCTTAAGGAAAAGGAAGTCTTCTAAGGAAATGTTTGTATAGTTCTTTCTGAATTGGAAAACCTGAGCTGTAAATTATGAATTTTACCCTGCTAATTGGTTAAAACCTCTGTATCAGTGTGTGTATGTGGTGCATGTATACGTTTGTATTTGCATATATGTAATGTTTATGTGTAAATATGTACTATATGGTACATACGACACAGTTTTAAAGAACTGAGCAGATATAAATATTTCAGGTTCTTTAAAACTGTTCCTTCTAGGCATCTAAGTATGGGAGAAGGAGTTTAACTTTGGGAGTGCAAGTTTAAAAGACATGTTTAAAAGTCCTTAAATAATATATTTCACTAGTAAAGCATCAGATAGTAAAGGACTAACTAAACTGGGTAGCCAAACCTATTGTAATAAACCAAGTTATTCCTCAGCTAAACACTTGTATTATGCGGGTGTTTGAATACAACTGTAGGAACAGTGGGCCTGAATAGACAGCTAAATACTCTGATGTTATGATTTAATAAGATGCATGCAAGTTGAAGTTAAATTTTCCCCTTCTAGAAAGCATCTGTACTTTCTATCTAAACAGCAGTTTTTAAAAGCAGCAAAAGGATTATTAAACTTTTTTATAATTACTTTATTAGTCTTTTATGACTGCGTTACTGGATAGTCATAAGGGTGCCACGCTTAGTATATTTTTATATCTTGCTGTTTATGGAAGCAAAGCTTGCTAGTAGTCGCTGGAATGTGGTATTGTTAATTTTTTATTATGAAAAATCTACAGTAAAAGCTCTGTTATCCAGTATCCCCCAGGAATGGGGGATGCCGGTTAATGAAATACGCACTGTTTGGTGCACTGTGCCAGGGAATGGGTGGGGGAGGCCGCGCAAGCTGCTTTGCCCTGGGCCGTGGGCCAAAAAAATGGCAAAGAAAAACTCAGCTTGCAGCAACGAGACGAGAAGTCTCCCAGAAGTGGTACTTCCAGTTTCGCTTTTGCTGCATCACTTGGATCCTGGTAGATAGTTTTCCAGCTAATAAAGTGCCCATTAACTTTTTACTGCACCTTTTACTGTATTTAACTTCTCTTCTGAGTTTGAAATGTACATTTGCCAATGTTCAAAAAGTTTGAATAAGTTTACTTAACTCTTTACAAATCTTGTTTTGTTTAAATGATCAGTTTTCAATTACTTTTGTTCTATATATTTTTTTTAGCTGTGCTTATAACATTCTGTAGGTACATTACAAAAACATTGGGCATACAGATATGGGGAAAGCCTTTTTTAAGGCTTAACTTTACTCTGAGCTCCATTCTGTAAGGTGCCTGGCAGATGTTGCATTTATTGCATGATTAAAACAGGGCTCCTGTTAAGATTTAGAATTGGAAAATTAAGGTTGGAAGGGATCTCGGGAGACTATTTAGTTCAACCCCCTGTTCCTAACTATATCATCCCAGCCAAGGCTTTGTCTAGCCAGCTCTTAAAAACGTCCAAGGATGAAGAGTCCACAGCTCTTCTTGGATACCTGTTTCAGTGCTTTATTTACTGTCCTTTAGAGAGGTTAGATTTTGGGGAAAAAAACTGACTTCCCTTGATGCAACTTGAGACCATTTCTCCTTGTTCTGTCATCTGCCACCACTGAGAACAGTGCCTTTAATCTCAGTCTTGGCATAAGACTATTCTGGTAACATTTTGATCAAATTTATTCAGTTTTGTTGAAGAAGGGGAAAATAGAAGTCAAACTTAAGATTATAATGGACAGTTACCTTAATTTATAACATGTAGATAAGTATTTCTCTGCAACATTTTTTGAGGTATTTGCTTTATGAGCCTTGACTCTACCTGAATATTTTAACATGATCTAAGTTGGAGAAGCTATTCAAGGAGCTGTTTAAAATTTGCCAGAAAAGATTATGAACTCGAAAAAAGATAAAGGGACAACCCATTGTGCTGGCCACTTCAAACTTTGTCCTTTTGGCGAACAACACACATAACTATCAGTCAGGTTCTCATTCACAAAATACGTAAAGCCTAGAAAAATATGACTTAACATTTAAAAATTACTAACTTCTCCTTCATCTTATTAAGCCTGTAGCTGAAGCACCCTTCAAGTTTGACATGGAGTTGGATGACTTGCCGAAAGAGAAGCTGAAAGAACTGATTTTTGAGGAAACTGCTAGATTCCAGCCAGGATATCGATCTTAAATTGTGCATAGGTACATAAAGCCATGATCATAATGAATCGTGTTCCTTTTTTTTAAAATGAGTTAAAAAAAAAAATACTTTAACATAACTTTCATTTATGCAAAAATATAGTTTGTCATTTTATTTAGTATAGTTAAGTAATCCTTTTAAACATGGATTATGCTTTCTGAGTGCTGAATTGACCTTGCTCATAATTTCTTAGAGAAATGGATTTAACTTTTCTCTGTAGTGTTTAAATTGCCCATAAAATTCCAAGCAGTTCTTAATGTGCTTTTTTTATTTAATTTACAGATTACATCTAAAGAGTGACAGTAAAATTTAATAGGTACTTGCCAAAAGCTGTGGAAACAGCTTGGTATCAGAATATCTCTTAAATTGACTGAGATCATATGAATTTATTAGAAAGCCCTTTTTATTTTAAAATAAATCACATTGCAAGAGAAGAACACAGTTA
The DNA here is from genome assembly GCF_001723895.1 of Crocodylus porosus. Taxonomy (NCBI): domain Eukaryota; kingdom Metazoa; phylum Chordata; order Crocodylia; family Crocodylidae; genus Crocodylus; species Crocodylus porosus. The sequence goes on along the minus strand of NW_017728921.1, from coordinate 14,765,112 downwards.
AGAGAGAAAATCCGTCAGTGTAAAACAACTGCTTCTAATAGTAGCCATTTAAGTTATTTTGAGTGTTTCCAAAATAGGTACTTGAGTGCCTAATCATGCATTAAAATGTTTTCATATTTTAGTTTTGTTTTAATGACTTTTACACCATCTTCATTTAGAGTAATGAGTTTCAAATACTCCTGTACGTATATTCATCTGAAAAAAAAACAACCCATAAAACTGAAACTTGCAGAAATAATCTAAAATCATGTGGAACTTCTTTAAATGTTTTGTCCACACCTGTCTCCATATTTCATAACTTGCACATAATCCTTATTATCTACAATAATCTTCCGTTGATGTAGTTCATACCATTTTTTAGGTACTCTGACATTTGGAAATATCAGCAAGCTTCCTCAGAGTTATTCAAATAGCATTTCATACTAATAGTTTAAAAGCAGAGAAGGGGCAGTTAGCTATGTTAGACTGAAGTCAGGGTAAAGATTCATCATATAGACCAACTGAATTGGAGATGCATAAGTTTTTGTGAGCAAGAGATGTATAAGCTCAGCTCTTGTTCATGGAAGCTTATACATCTCTGACTCAGTTGATTGGGTGCATCTCTATCCTTCCTTTTGCCTGGTAGGTTAAAACAGGGGTCTGCAAGATGTTGGCCAGGGCCTGGATCCTAGCCTACAGAGGAGTAGCTTCAGCAATAGGGGGCTTTGGCTGCAGGCATTCTTACCATATTGTCATATGAATGCACCTCTGACTGTGGGGGATGTAATTCCAACTCGCAGGCAAAAAAGGGTTACTAGTCCTTAGTTTAAAGCAGGCTTGTCCAACATACGGCCTACAGGCCACCATGCAGCCCTCTAAGCTGTTTTCTGAGGCCCGAGGTGCTGCGATGGGAAACGAAAGTTAACCCTGTACTTTTGTTTCGAGGGGGGTGATGTGATACCGCTTCCTGTGGGGTCTTTGAATATGGCTCACATGCCCACTGGGTGATTAAAAAGTTCATGATCCGGCCCCACACTCAAAAAGGTTGGACACCCCTGGTTTAAAGTATTGCTAAATAGTTCACTGAGTGAGGGTTTAGTTCCTTTTTATAGGAAAAGAAGTGACAGAAAAATTTACCCTGCATCACACATTTGAAGATGTTCCAGACAGTTGGGTTTTTTTTTGCGGTCTGTTTAATTTAGCTTATCTCAGTATGGTTTTCCAGCTGTCCATTACAACTGGTATCCTTTCTGGCAGTCTCAGCAAAACAACCTATTTACTGAGCCTACACACCAGGGGACAGCAGTGTTTTTGGGCAGAGTGCCAAAAACACCCTCAACCTCAACTCATAGGATGTTGGTGTGCCAGGGCAGACAGTGGGGGAGCCATGAGTTGCCCAATTCTTGTTACAGCAGCAAGGCCCAACCCCTTCCCTGCCATCCACCCCTGCCATCCACTATTCATATCTCAAGAGAGTCTCTACAGGTTGAGGTTAAGTAAGTTAGCACAAGAGTGCATGGAAACTTTATTGGTCTGCCACAACCAGTGCTCTATCTGCACTGAAAATAGGATTTCAATTTCCAGGGTGGTGATCCAGTTCATGAACGCTAAATTCACAACAACAACAAAAATTAAGTCAGTGAAGAGACTTGTGGAAATATAGACTGTTATGGTCAAACCAAGGTAACTTCCTCCACAGTCACCAGCTTGAATATTCAGTTACGTGATATGAAATTTACAGCAGTTAATATTGAAATCTGTTCTTTTAACGTTGACTTGTTTTCACTGTATTTACATGGTTAGCATCTAAATTTTTAACAGTAGACTGAACAGGATGCAGCTCCTACCATGAAAACCAGGTATCAACACCAGGAAAATTTTAGATTTATGGTACCAAGATGGTGTCATACTCCCATTTCTGTTACTAGCTGTCAGAGAAGGAGTCTGTAACTCGCAATACATATCTGTGCTTCTATAGAAAGAATTGAATTAAAATATTTTCTCATAGGGAAACAAATTAAAAAATCAAAAACTTTATCTTGCTGAGGTTTGCAGCCAACTTGTTGGCTTTACACTTTGCATAAACAAAATGGCTAGTTTCTGAATGCTGTCTATGCGAAGTGCACTGAAATATAACAGTATTGAGACAAAATGGGAAATCCAGACAGTGGAATGATGTTAATTAAGCAGCTCGGAGGAAAATTGTAAAACGAGCACCAGTGTCAGCTGCTGAGGTCTCTAGCTGTGAGGAAACATCTGGTGGAAGACACCGCTAGTAGACCATCTCAAACTTGGGGAAAGAGGAGGAATGGTAGTGTTGTCAGAAGGAATACCTGTTTGGTGGACAGCAGTTTAATAATTCCTTAAACTTGGAAGAAATTGTTATTGCTCAAAACTAGCTACCTGAGAGAGTAGATCATTGAAAACTTGTCTTCACTATTAAACCTTATTATATTTGAACATAGTAGCAAAGAGTGCAGTTGGCTGACATAAAGCTGTTTTTAATTAGCTTAGTCTGATACACCTGGGGTAGTCAGTTGTACTAAGAATAATCAACTGGTCAACCTCTCACAATTATTTGAATATTATATTTTGAATGTGAAGGCCAGTCCTCAGTAATTGAATTAAACTGCATAGTAATACTCTGTTCCCTTGGATATTTTTTTGAAGTTGTCTCCTTCAGAGGAGCAAGGGTACTTCCAGCTAGATGTAGTTTCCCACTTTTAAGTTCATTCCCAGTCTTAACATGAAATTGCTTGTTTTGTAGTACATGTTGGAGCCAGCAAAGGCAGGTGGTTCACTTTTTGCTTCCTTTTCAATAAGTCTGCTGAAAAGTGATAACAGTGGTTCAATATAATTTTGTGAATCTAGTGCTGTTGTTATCTGTGTAGCTTTGATTTGAGTCTCAAGTTTCTCTCCTTGAGATTCAAAACTTCTGGCCTGAATCTGGACCCTAATGTTGACATGCTGAGTGAAAGTAGCTGAAATTCTTATATCCCCAAGAAAATTAACTTCAGAGTATTTAGTTATTCAAAAGCAAAGCTGCTTCCTGTGTAGTGGCAGAGTCAGCTGATGACATCTCTGTATGTGACATTTTTGAGGAAGGTTATATGCAGAGGATCATCCAGCAAGTGCTAAGACAATCCACCAAGGCAATAACTAGTGGAACAGATTACATGGACATGTAGTTTGGTTGTGCAGTGTCCCCAGCTTACTAGAATCACATCTGCCAGAGCACTTTTAATTCTAATAAGTGGTGGCAAAGTAAAAAGCCCTTGCAGACACTCACTGCACATGCTCTGTAGGTGTATTGTACATCAGTCTAGCTATACAGCAGTGCCAGACTGGTGTAGGCTTGATTCTTAATTGCCAGAGGGTAAGGAAGGTTGTATTTATAATGTATTTTCAGATTCTTATGTTAATAAGTGGCTGATTCTATTAAGCAAGATGAGAAGCAGAAAATACTTGTA
>NW_017728921.1:14741929-14761399 GCF_001723895.1 Crocodylus porosus | reverse complement strand
TGGGCTATTATTTGGGCTGGAGGGCTACTTAGGGAGTTTCGGTGAGCTGTTACGGAGGGGAATGAGGGGGGCAGTGGGTGCTGACCCGGCCCACGACAGCTCACTAAAACTCCCTAAGTGGCCCCCAAGCCCAAATACTTGCTCACCCCTGCCCCAAGTCCTTGGCATGCAGCCAGTTCAGGCAGGACTTGCACCCATGTGGCCCAAGGCAGCATGCAAGAACACAGTGTGAGACCAGCCTGGCTAGGCCACATGCTGGGGAGGAGGGGTGCAGGCAGAACAGGGCCAGGAGCTGCAGGTTATCTGGGCCAGGCCTGTGTTGCACTGTTTTCCCCCAGTTCTCCCTGCACCCCCCTCCCCTGCCCTGAGTCCTCAGCATGTGGCTGGGCCAGACCATTGCTACGCTGGGTTCCCATGTGCTACTTCAGGCCACATGAGTACAGCTGGCATGACAAGCATATCGGAACACGGTGCCACACTGTGTTAGTGATGCCTCTGTCCCTACCAGGCTCCAGTCTAGGAGAGCCTAGATAACCTGCACCAGTTCCCTCACCAGTGGAGAGAACTTTACTTGAGCTTCAGCTTGCTGGGGATCAAGCTGTATGGTCTGCAAATGGCTACAGTGTTATAGCTGTGGGCAGAAACCTGGCCAGGAGCCCAGTGCCCCCCACCTTGGAGCATACACTGGAGGCTAGGAGGCAGGCCAGGCCAGGCTAGGTGAAGAGAGAAGGGTGAGAGGCACTGAAATCCAGGGCAGCTGGGGTTGGATACAGTTCTCCTTCAGAGGAGCAGCACTGGGTTGGATAGAATCATTTGACAGGCTGAGTCCAGCCTGTGGGCCATATTATGCCCACCCCTGTCTTAAGGACGGGTTTCTGTCCAGTTTCTTCCACATCCTGTTTTAGGACCGCTAATCAGATTCCAGCAGTCTGGATTGATGCATCTTTTTTTTTTTTTATTCACCTGGGAAATCCCTCTGGTGTGTTTTGGTTTGTTGCTGATGGATAGCAAGTTAGCTTAACACCAGTACTTCTGAAAACTTGCTCCTTGAGCTACTCTGAATATCAGGAAAGCTTCAGTAGAACGTGGGAGAAATAGGTGGGATTTAGCGATCTTGCAAACATTGGTGTTGCTGCCTTTGAATCTTATGGGGAGCTGCAAGCTGTCAGTCTAAACTGATTCCTGAGGTGCAGAAATATGAATAACTTTTCAATTAAAATTTGCTAAAAATGCCTTCGTTAAAACCTGTTCTTTGCTCTTTTTTTTGTAGGACAAGGACTTAAAGGACTGGGCATGCTCAAACGTTGCTGTTCCTCTTCCCAGTTCTTTATCCTTGGTCATGTCTTGTGGCCTATCTCAGCTTATCCACTAACTCCTTTGAGCCATTCAGGAGGGCAGTTTCTGGTAGTTTTGGCTTTTTATGCTTTCAGTGAGTTTTTAAGCCTGAAGAACTGTTGTTGACACTCCTATGCGTAATACCCATTGTTGACCTGTTGCAGTGCTGTACTATAAGTGCACCTACTGCTGATCACATTTAACTGCTTGCTTTCTGATTTGAAAGATGCAGTAGTTCCTTTCACTATTGGATTATTAACCAAGCAGATAACTCATAAACCCATAAGAAGTTTACACCATGAACTGTGTTTTTCTGATTTTACTGAAGTCGCTGACATTTTTTAGGGAAAGCTATTATTCAGGGCACTTTAAGTCAGTGACATCCCAGATGTTTTTGCACTTGTCCTTTAAACATTAACAGTTTACTCACAATAAGGATTTACGTAAATATATACCAGTGTGCTACAGATTGCAGCATAGGTCATGTTCACATTAATCTTGCTTATGCACTTGTTTAAGTGTCTTATGCTGCCTACAACATTTTATGTACAGCATATAATGGATATGTAGGAACCCAGCTTAACAGAATTCATCTACTCATCTAGGACATTTTCCCCATTTGTTGGGGGGGGAGGGGAAATCCTACACGTCCTGCCCCTCCCTCCTAACATTTCTAAAAGATCATTGCTACTTTGACCATTTTGGAGTTACAGTACTTCCAAAGTTCATACTCTATGTAGTGTTTACAAGATTTATGCAAAAAGAATGAGTGGCAGCTCACAGACTTGGAGTTTTTCACTGTGTGGTGAAAGATCAACAAAGAACACAATGACATCATTACTTAATTGTGAATGCCTTACTCTGAGAGACGGTATGCATTAGTAAGCAGAGAAACCAAAATGTGATGTTACTAAACTCAGTCTACCTACTATATACCAATGAAACACTTCAAATGAGGATGGTTTAGTTTTTATAATACCTGAATTGAATCACTAACCTTCAGGGTTTTTGCAGAGAGGAACACTGCATCTTTAAATAAGAAAGTTTGGATTTACTTTTGCTCCTACAGCATGTCAGCCTCTCAAGTTCATTTCTTGCAACTTACACTGTAGTGATTTGTAATCAAGTCTCCATGAGCTCGTGACATGAAATACTGTTCTGTAGTCAAGTACTATCAAACTTTTCTGATAATGCTGAGTTAGGACAACCAAACAAAGCTAGCACTAAATCATGTTTAAAACTGTATACCTTTAATGATCTTTTCAAGTATTTGTTACTGAAATTGTATAATGTGGAGTTTACTAGGTGTTATGTTCCAGTGCAGTGCCTCCTTTTCTTTCCCCACTGCTCTCTGTGGTGAGAAATTTGCCTTGTTTAAAATAATTACTGTGCCCTCGCATGACTGTTAAAGCTTTCTGTGCAAAGATGATTGTCTAAGTGCCACATGCCTATGATTGAAAAAAAAAAAAATCTATTGTTACCTCTGAGTTGTGTTCAACTGAAATGCTATTCAACAAATAACTTAGGAAAATAGTTCTATTTTTAGCTTTTTTCATATCTCTGCTGTCTTTTTCTCATTTTATTTTGGCAGCAGTGAAGAATGGATTGTATAAAGACTGCCTGCTAATATGAACAAAATGCACTTGTAATTCATGGAAATAAATTTAAATCTTATATCTTCACATTAACGTTAAAAATTAGTTTTTGGTTTCCTCTTGAATAATGTGTTTGAATGGAAATCAGGTTCAGTTTGCTACTGTAGTTAGTATACAAGGATGCTTGCTGGCTAATTATCCCAGGCTTCCTCATAGTACTTCTTAGTCTGCTTTTCAAGGAAATTTAGAAAGCCATTACCTTAAACTCTCAGTACATAAGGGTGCTTACAGGATATAAAGTTCTAAAATTTTTTTCTTTATTTATAGTTTGTGTTAGCCTGCCAAAACTAATTTTTAATAAATAAGTGTTAATTCTTAAAGGGCATTTTCTATTGGGAAGATCCTGTGGTCCCATGAATGTTTGTTACACAGAACATACATTAAGAACATTCTCAAAACACTGCACGGGTGATGGTTGGATTGTGGTATAGTACCTATGCTAACAACTTTTTCTACAATACTGCACTTGACTGTTGATACTAGTGTAGAAATTTCTCTTTACTTTTCTACATATCATATCTTTACCAAAATGCTTCTCTCTCTGCTTTAAGAAGCTGAACTATTTCTAGATTCTCTGCCCCTGCATCATCGTGGTTACTACATGAATTAATTTAGCAAGAATAGAGAAGATGACTGTTACTGAAACTTAGTTTATAACAACTCAACTTTTAATTTATTAAGGAAGAGCTTTGGCAGCTCATTTCATGCTCCCCTTTCCCTGTTCATCTTTTGAATACTTGTTTTATTTGCTGGGGGGTGGTTTTTGCTCTTTCTGTGTTTGTTTTTTAAATGAACTAACTCTTGAATTAGCATCTCTTCTAAATGCGAAGCCGTGGGTTTGCTTTACTAACACCTGGTGCTTTGCAGCTTCTTTCTTCCTTAACCATCCTTGCTGAGTCAGACTGGCATGAAACCACTATCTGCATTCATCATGGTCTTTTCCTGCAATCATTAAATACTTTTGAGCTGAACTCATAGATGTTTGAACTGCAGAAGCATGACTTTTATCAGATTGGAGAATATTCAAAAGGAAGGTGCCTATAATAACATTGTGTTATGTGACTTTTTTTTTCCTAACTACATCTGATTTTATTTTTTAATGTGTGTATTATTTAGGTTATATTTCTGGAAATTCCCTTAGAGTAGCAGAGAACTGAAAGGTGCATTGTTTTGGATGTGACGTGTTTATTAATAGTATAAAGATTTTTTTGGTTATAAGGAATGTAAACAGATGACTGTCAAAAACATTCCAACCTTTATAGATAAAGAAAAATGCAAATATGCAAACCCTTAATACAAGAAAATTGTTTTGAGACTTTGGCAACATACTTCCTAAAAGTTTAATACACTACATGGGGTGAGCAGAGTAGTGCACTATTTGCTTTCAGGAGTTCACTATGATTACATAACTCAGCAGTGCCCAAATAAAACGGAGTCAAGTCTGGTTATTATCGGTTAACTGGGGGGAGGGATCTATTGTTGCTGCCCACCATAATATGCTACAATATATTTATACCATGTCAGAGGTGGTCTGCTGAGCAACTGTACCATAGATTGAAACTTTATTAATATATATTTGCTTATGTTAGTGTAGTTTATTTAGTGCATTAGTTATTGATATTTTTAAATTTTATTAATTGCTGTTACAGCTCAGTTATAGCTCAGTGATATGGTATAAATATATTCCCAGGTATACATGCAAATACAGACAACTCTGGTCCCTTGCATAGTACTTTTATATTTGTACAGCAATGTCTTCAAGCAATCCCAGATTTTAGGGAAAATATTTTTGTAAATGCAGTGGTTTAAAAAGTCTGAACAATCCTTTTACATAAGTTTTAAATTCATATGTGCTTTAAAATGGTTTAGTTAATTGAAATACAAGACACTAAATTAGTGAAAAGTGCACATTAGTAAAGTGAAGCATACAATGATTCTTGTAGCATGTGCTGTGATCAAAACTAAATAAAAAGTTGGGAAGAATTTAAAAGTTGGATTATATTTGTAAATCCAGAACAAATTTTTAAAGGTTGCAGCAGGTTTACTTACTATTGTTGCCTTTTCTTGTGTTGTATCAGTGTAGAGCACTCTTAAGAAAATACTCAAACTGCTTTGTATTTGCTTTGTACTGTTGGTGCCTTCTTAGTTATGTACCCCAAAAGTCCTGCATAGCTAATTTAGTTAATGGTAAGTTTAAAAGAAAAACATAAAGGAAAATTTTATAAAAATCATTTTCTGTATGTTCTTATTCATTATATTGTAACAATTAAACGTTTATATTGTGACAGATTCGTGATTTGGTTAATCTGTATAGAACAATTGTAAGTAGCAAAGGTTTATATTTCGTCTTAATTCTTCTGATGTTGTAAACGTATATGATTTTTTAATCAATTAACTGAATGTTCTGTTTTTCTGGCATCTGACTCTTGTAAAAACAAATGCAAAGAAAATCATTAAATTGTGTCCCTGTATTACCAAAAAAAGTATAGTACTGTGCATATATAGAATGACTGGAATTTCATGCGTTAAAAATAACTGCTGCTATCTTTTACAAAATGAATATACATTAGGTTATTACCCTCTGACTTCATTTTTTTTAAATGACATTCACTTGAATTATCTATTGAGAATTAACCAAAAGGTCTTTAAAAATAAAATACTGGCATCTGGTATTTCTCCTTGTATTATCCCTACCAAAATATTTAAGCGTGATCAGATGAAATTATAACTAATGTGGCCATCCAAAAGCTTGATAAGTAAATTCCCTACTAGTAAATTGACTTTTGCTTGTAGTTAATGAATTTTAAAAGGGATCGGGGTTTTAAAATATTGAGTATGTAATATGGCAGATAAATTCCTGTATGTCAGTCTAGCTGAGAATACTGTGGGTACTTTGAACACTTTTATGCCCAACTTTATTCTTTTGGCCAGAGAAAAAATGGTGGTGAGGAGTTTATTGCACTTTGGGTAGCATCTTGGGTTGCTAATAATTCAAGCTACCTTTTTAATTGCAAAAAAGATTCAAGGGTTTTTTTGTATTCCGAGCAGACCTCCATTAAGAACGGAGGTAAGCTTGTCATTCTGCTTGTGTCTGTGTGTGTGAGAGCAAGCTACTTAATTTCATGCCTACTCTAAACTTGCTTTCAGTCTCGTTAACTTATCTTAATCAGCCAAGTACAATGCACAGTATTTTTTTTTAATTCTGTTATTTGACAGTCACACTGTTCTAAAAAAATTACTAAAGCATTGTACTGGTACAAAATGAGCATTCTGCTTGTATAGTAATCTCGGTTCATTTTAATAGTGGCATTCCTGCAAGGGTAGCCACATCTCCAATTTGCTGTAACGCTGCTTAGTGTTCCACGAGTACTCTTCAGAATCCATGGACCGAAATTATGCACTCTGGGTCCAGGTTTGAAGGACATTGCTGGTGACAATGCAAGTAAGTTTGCATTTGTGTACTTTGGGAATCTAATAGCTGAATAAGTTGTTGTGGAGCTCAGCCCATGCCAAGAAATTGGGTTCCAGAATCCCAGCTGCCATTATAGATGTTTTAAAACTATACAGATTCTTGTGTTTTATAGTGAGCAGGATTAGATAGGAGATGGAGTTGTGCCCAACTAGAGAGAGAGCCTGAAGGTAATTCTCTGAAGTGACTTATTTCACTGCTTCTTTCAAGACCCTACAGATGTCACAATGACAGAATTTGATATTTTCCCAAGAGGCTTCAGAAATCATCATTGTTGTCATAGGCAGGTGCCTACTTCCTTGTTTTGCAGTTCCCTTTTGCTGTCCAGCTTTCCTCAGTCAGCAAACCGATTTTCCCCTCTAGAACATGCCTCAGTGAGAAATGTCAAAAAGAAGCCATCCTCTGCTATGTCACCACTAGGATTTTTATATCCAGGTAACTAACTTGGTCAGAGCTCTTGTAAAATCTACATCTTTCCCCAAGTGAAGATACTCATCATAAACAGAAGTTATTTTGGTTACTTGGATTACAGTGCATACTTTTATTGTTCTGTGGAGTCAGGCAGCAGGGATCCAGGGAACTAGATATAGAGTCCAGCTTTCAGCCAGGGAGTAAGAGGAACCTGAACAGTCAACTGGAAAAATGGGCATTCGGGAGATAGCACAACATCCAGAGTCTTTGGCGATGAGCAGCTGGAACCAGCCAGGAGCTTTCTACTTGCTGGCCTGCACTTTGTTCACAGCATCATGGGAATTGACCTCTTTGGAGAGTACAGTGAGAAGAACCACCTCCATGTCAAAATCATTCTCTAACATGTCTATAAGTATTTTCAAATTATTGAGCCACAACTGTTTGAATGGGTGCTGGGAGCACAGGAACTTCATGGTGATAGAACAAATAAATGTTTCCTGCGTACTTTTGGTTCTGTGGTACTATGTGGAATATAAAGAGTCTTGACTGCAATACTCCTGTAGGCAAAAGATGTTGGTTTCCAGGTTTGTCCCATACTTCTTACCTTCAATATCTTGCTGCTTTAATTGGGAATACATGATGATTTTCTTAACCCAATCAATGTTATACCAAAGGTGCTCTAAAGAGCGTTTGTGGTGGGAGTGAGGTGGGGGATGGAGGAGGAGCATATATCAACTTGAGCCTATTAATCTAGTTACTATTCATAGAATTGCCATTGCAGGTCCCTACTTAATATAGTCTTATGCTGCTCCTTAGGTTCTCAATGATTATTAAAACAGTAACCATCATTCCACACATGCATGTGCCCAAGCTACTCTGGGTATGGATAAACCTCCTTCCCTTTTAAAGCAGCTAAGAAGTATTAGCTGCTGCTCAGGAGTGCACAGCGGTTGTTACAATCTTTTCTAGCAGTACAGGTGAGCTAAACTGCCAAATCTTGACCATGCATGAAAGAGGTTTAAAGTCATAGCTGTTTTTGCTACACTATTGCTACAGAATCATGCAGGTGTAAGCAGTTATGATGCAGCTTATACCAGTTTCCTTAGGTATTGATTGCAGTTGTTAGGTTTCTGCTAAAACTTCTGTCCAAAGCTTGCAACTGGCTGCTCTCATTTTCTTTCCAGTTTCATAGTATTTTGGAGAAAAATCTTTCTTTTCCTATCATTTTAGTACCATTTCTGAGTCTTTTTGTTTCATTTTTGCTAAAACAGTAATGTAGTTGTGCTGTATAGTTTTATGCAGTTAAATAATAGATTATGGGTTTTTGCTTTTCTGTCTGAATAGAATCATCAGAGACAGCCAAAGAAGTGGCTGAGATTCAGGGATTCTGTACAGCTTTCTTCTAATTGTTCAGCAGAGCAGCAGCACTTTAGGGGTGTGATAGTCTTACAAGGCATTTCTCACAGGGTTGAAGAACAAACTCGGTTATCTGATGAGTTCTGATGGCTTGTCTTGGCATTTGATAAGATCAGTGTCTTTGTAAAAATCATGGAGTTGGTAGGTGTCTCAGTAGTCATTTGGTTCAGCCTGAGGCACAGATGCAGGATTGCCAGTTGTTAAGCCATCCCAGGCAGCTACCTGTTCAGCAACTTATACAGAAGAGTACATGTATTCTTTAGGCCAGTGGTCCTCGACCTTTTTACACTCAAAGCATTCCACATGGGTGAGGAGGGGGTATGAGAAAATCCTTGAAAGTTTGGAGCCTTTGAGCGAAGCGATTTTAGATACTCTGGTCAACTGTCTGCAGGTTGTAGTAAGGCACTAGAATCCAAGACTGAACTTTTCTGTAGAGAAACAAACCTGGTGGGTGAAAAGGAATATTGGGAAGTTGTGATGCTTCAGCTTTGAACAGTCCTTCTCTTTATTTCTCCCACCGTTGCAGGATCACCGTTATTGGGAGGAAGTTTAGCTTCCAAAATTCTTAAAGGAGTTTCTTGAGTCCTCCAGCCTCCCAGTTGAAACTTGCCTCTTCCCATCTTTATAAACTAGTGTGTATACCCTGTGTATAATGGATAGCTTATCACCCATCCTATCCATGCTTATAACTACCACCTCATTATTTTTTTCATCTGCAGAAGAAATCTCTTCCTGCTTCTACAAAGTGTGCTAGTTTGACAAAGCAGTTTGTATATAGTCCTTGTGACTTCTCATCCCTCCATAAGCAAAATTAGTTATAAGGCCACATTTTTTTAGAAGATAGAGGGTGGAATATAGGCTGTTATATTCCCCAGTCTTCCAAGAAAGACACCCCCCTTGGCCTAATACATCTCTAGATTCTTTTAATTTGAAAGATCTGATCAGTCAAAAGTCAGAGCTTTTTATTACAGTTGGCTGGCTAGTTATTCTCACTACTTCAGTCCAAGATATGTCCAGAGCCCTGCCAACAAGCCTATTATTGGGTTTAAACTTCCTCATGATACTAAGAAATGTAGTGCTCTTGATAAAGAGGTGCAAATAGGAAAGCTCACAACATTGTGAATGATCCAGTAGTCCTACCTTTGTAAGTTAATGTGGCAGCTCTAGAGAAGTTCTAGTAAAATTGTATGTAATGTATTAATAAACAGTTCCTACTAGTGCAGTTCTAGCTATCTAGCAATATATGTCTATCAGTCATGACATGGTGCCAGCTAGGTGCTTTTTGCTTTAAAAAAAAAAACAAAACACAACACAACACATCTCTAAGCATTTGGTAGGAGACAGTGAGTGGAGTGGAACTGAGGGAAGGTTAGGGAGTGGGGGGGAAAGGGGGACAGGGTACTGTTGCCTCAGTGGTAGGATCTGCATCTAATGCCCACAGCTGAACTACATTATTCCAAGACTTGATAAATGGTTCGTTATGGGGATTTGCAGAACTCTGTAGCTAGACAGTTTTGCTTTTCTGAAACCATGGATTTTCCTGTGCTTCATACAACTTATTTTTTCTATATAGTGTTGAATTTTTTTCTGTGCTGCTGGGATAACCCATAAAGTTATCTTTTTTCTGTTTATTTGCGGGGATTCGTAACCTTTGAGATGGGATGCAATAAAAGATGGGATTTAGCCACCCATTCAAGCTTTGCAAAATGAGTAGCTGAAGTACTGTGGTTGAAAACCAACCTAATTTTCCTCCACCTGTGAGTCAAAACTGAAATAAGAGTTTGGAAAGAAAAAGAACAATTTGCAATCTGCTGGTGTGTGAAGAGATGCAAAAAAGCATAGATACTGAGCTGACACATAGTATAGTGGGCAGATCATAGATCTTGGAAGCTGATAAATTCTGAAATGTAATCCTAACTGCTCACAGAATCAGCTGTGTAGCAAGGAGCAAATCACCCAGCCTCCATTCCTCCCCTCTAAAATGTGGATCTATAGTATGAGTCTCAAATATACGGCCAGTCCTTTAAGCTGTAACTTACAGGACTGGCCTGTGTTACTGAAGAGAGGTAGCACAATTTCTGCCACTTCTAATGTTGGATTCTCCACAGTATAGCAGGATGCATGTAGTGCTGAACTTAAATACAGGACCCAAAAACTGATGATAGGAAAAACTACTGACTTATCTACCTGCAGTGCTTTTACAGTATCAGTGAAATATGTAGGCTTTTCTCTGCAGCCTGAAAAAATGGTTTGAAGATTTGGAGTGTAGGCCTTTTTTCTTGTATTTTAGGACATTAATAGCTTTTTCAAGAGAGGAACTATTTTCAACATGGATACTGATTTAAGACTAGAAATGGAGACTCCAAACGAATTGGATTTGAATAAGGGAGAATTAAAGAGTGGGACTAAAAACTCTTTAGTCCCTATTCTGTTTAATTGTTTTTAAACTGACTGTAACTTTAGTGACTGGTAGTTTTGAGGAAGATGTGGTAGAAAAAACTTCTAATTCAGTTGCATCTTCAGCTGAAGTTTTAGGTAGCATTGTAAATTTTAAGGCCTCTAGTAACTTGACCAAAAAGGACCAAATCTGATTCTCCTGATTATTACAATGGATTTTTAAATTTTCAAATTCTGCCTTCAACTGATTTAAAGAAAAAAAAGTTCTTCTATTTTACTTTGTCATAGGAAGTGAAAAACCTACTCTTTGCAGGCCATCTTCTTAAGCTTAAAAATGAGTGTTTTTGCTTTTAGAATAAGTGTTGTTCTTTTCTGGCTTAGGTTTTCCAAAACCTAATGTAACTTTGGGGTCACAAGAAGTCCTAGATGACAAAGGGAAATTTGTCAAACATTTGGGATGGGGAATAAATATTGGTCATTACTTGATAGTTCTTTTATAGCCAGTCAGAACATATTTTCTGTCATTACAAATAGTGGTTTGGGGAGGGTGGTATTTTGGGGAATTGTACTGGATCATTTACAGTTGATTTGCTAACGCATTTGACTGCATATTCCTCCAGACATTGTGGTGACAGTAAGTGGTAAGGTACAAAAAACACCATCAAAATATATTCTGGATGCAGTCAATACTGAAAATAATAATTACTGCACAGGTTCTATTTTAAATGTTGCCTTTTTCATTGCTTGTTTTGTTGGTTGTCACCAATGCAAATTGTGTGGGTTTGACAGTAACTCCAGGTTGTTACAGCTCTGGGAAAAAATTCCCTGACTACTTATTTGTTTTGTTTTCAAGGAGCTGTGGCTGCTGCCCTTCAGTGTGGGTTAAGAAAGGACAAGGGTGGCTTCTGGTACTGTCTCTAAATTTTGTTTTTTCTTGATTTTTTTAGTGTCTTAAAGGAGCTACCAAACTAATGTGTTTTTGAAACTTTCTCTAGACCTGTGCATTGTTCGTTTTTTAAAAAGTATCATGCCCTGGAGATTTACCAAGAAGGGTATATGTTCAAGGATTCTCCTTGTATGAAGCCCAACCTCCACCTCTGCGATGGGGGTATAGAATATTACAACTGATCTTGTTGGCTAGCCTTTTGCATTGAAACTGGAAGAGAATGCAGAGGAGATGCAATGTGGCTGAGATCTGGCTCCAGTCCCGAGTCCTGAATTACCCTATGGGATCATCTGGTTGTAGTAGCTGTTTTATTTCATTGTTTAACACCCACACTTTTGTTTTTGAATCAATAAAATGTCCTTCCCATAAAATGACTGAGCATCACATTTCCAGCATACTCAGAACAACCCCTCCAGTACAGCATTTATTTAGCCATGTAATTTGTATTTCTCCAAAATTGTGTAATACTATTCCTCCCCCCCCAGTCCCAGTAGTATTTCACCTGATTCTGGCCATGTAGCATGCAAGTCCCAGCTAAATTTTCTGTGTAGTGAATAATGGTATCCTTTCTTTTCCCTTTAACCGTGCTTGAGGGATGAAGAGAGACTTTCTTCACCACCATCATGCTACTACCACAAGTACTGAGTTCTATCATAATGAAAGGGTCATTTTATTTATTCTAGGAACTCTTAATGCAGCGGTTCTCAGTTGGAGCATCAAAGCACCCTGGAGTGCTGCAAGGTCCTTTTAAAGGTGCCTAACATCAGTAGTGATAGGTGTGCAAGTGTCTATACATAATTTGCACTTTAAACCCAGAGATTTCAAATAGGAATATAGTGTCAAACCATTTTGACTGGTAGTCTGAGATCTTTACAACAGACTTGCTCTGTTATATTTTTGTGCTTAAAAAAACAAGTGAAAGCTAAGAGCTGACATTTTTCTAAGGCAGGTGGTACCTTGACTCTAATGAGTTGAAGATCCACTGTGTTAAAGTATGGAAACTGCTTCTCCTACACATTTGCCTTTAGCCTATCATTTCTCCCTGTTTGTAAAAGCATGAGAACATAATTTATGGAGGGTTACAGTTTTAACGTGCTAACCCCCATCATATTCATCTGCTTTGCCTCTTCCCTTCCATTCTTCCTAGGCACAAGTTTTTTCCTTCGTTTTTGTAGTACTTCAATTCCAAAGGTAGATTTGCAAATAAAATAGCTGTAGATAGATGTAGCAAAGTTGTCTGATGTTTTCCTGTCATAGCAGGAAAACAGGCTGCCTGGTTCTTTGCTGTATGCCTTTTTGCGAAGTTTACCTTGTGACAAGGGATCTAACAGTGAAGCATAAGAACTGTGCTCTTACAGGAAATCTGTGTTACCATAGCTTGTACAGCAATTCAGTTCCAGTAATAGATTTCAGACAGCTATCATGTTGAAAAACAATTACTTCTATCCAATAATTTTGTAACAATTTGCGAGAGGATGATGAAGCACATCAACACTCACGTCAACGCTGCCTGTCAGTATAGAAACACAGCCTGTCAGTATAACAACTACATTTTTATTTAAATGTCTTCAGCTTTCTGTATGGCAAGAAGAATATATTTCCAATTAATTTATGGATAAATGCTGTGATTAGAAAACTTACTGTGGTGTAACATCTTGTCCTTGGAATCTGGCAAATGCAGCAAGGGACTGTCAGTTTCCATTACAATCAAGGGATAAGGAGAAAAGGGGGTGTTATGAGGGGAGATGGGAAGGGGTCTGATGTGCACAAAATGCAGGAAAACAAGTGTTCTATTTTGTTCAAGCATAGCTGCATTGCATCTCCTGCATCCTCTTCAGGGGTGCTGTTGTGTAGCTGCAAGGTCACCCTGCCAATGGACGTATGGCTGCTGGCAGAGAGACAGGTGGGTGCCAGTATGGTCAAGAGCAGGCTGCCTGTGAGCGTGATCAGGAAACATACCTGTACTGGGCTCTCCCTGCATGCACTTATAAGGAGCAGAATTCTAACTCTTGCATGGAAAGAGCTTCTTTCTTCACAAATACCTGTGATGTCTAAAGTGGGAGGGGAGACGGTATCTAAATATATAGCCCTTGAGATACCTCCTGTGACTCATCAGTGCTCCTGGATCATCTGAGTTTTTTCTTTTTTCCTGCATCTCTTAAGCTTTTCTGTTGGAGATAGTAAATTGCCCTAGGTGAATCAGGCTGCTAGGATTCTTTCTGGAGAAATTCAGATGGAAGCAGATGTATCTTTCTATCATGCTTTCACTTTCAGCTTCCATTATTTCCAGCTTTCTATGGAGAACCTTGTCCTTAGGTTTTATATTGGGCCAGCTGTGCAAACAACACCACCCTGAAGAAGTTTTATGTATCCTGTTCAGCTGCATTTCTGCTCTCTTGCATTCAGTGTATTTGGTCAAGGTATAAATTGTTAGAATTTTGCGATCAAATTTGAAGAGTTTACATCACTTTTCAGGGATAGTGACTGATTAAAAAAAATTGGTTTAGCTGAAAATAAGAATAATAGTAATTTAAAATAAATTGTCACTAACTGTGTTATGACGTAAGGCTGTCTAGATTTTAATCTATAACTTGCAGAAAGGGCTTTTTCTAGGAGCTGTGGTTGTGATGCATCATGCTGGGGAGATTCACAAGAAAGGGAAGGTTCCAGTGGAGAAGCCACACTGGAGCTTCACAGTAAGATCTTGTTTTAAGTTTTCAGAATTGCTAAGGGGAGGAAAAGTGGGTGGAAAATGCCAGAAATCCTCTAATATAACTGGATAGCCAAAAATGCAAAGGTGTGGCTACATATTGATGACTTAATAGTGTTAAGTTAGTGTGACAGACAAACCCTCTAAACTCATTTCTTGGTATGAATATTGTTGGTGCATAGGCTAAGCTATCTTTGTCTCCTATCTCTGTGTACAAAGCCCTCTGCTGAATGATGTATAATGCACAGAATGATTCAGTGACGTCTCCAATTTCCCTACCTGTTTTTTTTTCTTAGTTTAAAAGAATTGTTTACATTTAGAGGAGAAAAATTAAATGCTGCTGCTGCCAGAAGGGTTATTTTTTTTAATAGGGTTTGACAGCACTTCTCCCAGCTTTATTCACCTGCTCTTGTAGGTCTGTGTCCTGTTATCCTTTTCTTCCTTCAAGCCATTCTCTCTCTCCAGTAGCAGTACACAATCACAGGGGCTAACTAAGTACAGACAGTCAAAAACCCAGAAGCTGAATCAATTTTCACAGGTTAGTCTGACATGCGTAGATGGAACCGATTTTAAGCAAGTGAACAGACGTTCACTTTTGATTCCAGAAGTGTAGCCACATGTCTGCAGTGGCCTGTGTCATAAGCCAAGGGGTGCTAGAGCCTGCTTCCCTTGGCTGGAGCAGACAGCTTGAATGTGGAGGGGATCTGGGACAGAAGTTCAATAAACCAGTTTAACCTAAATCAGTTATACCTGGATGTAGTATCAGACTTATCTCAAACCAGTTTCAGCTATTTTGAAAGTGGTTTAAGAGCGCTGAAATTTTCAGTTACATATTTGAACCAGTTTCTGATCACCAGGGATCCTGGTTTCTTCTGTTTAAAACTCATGAATTTTCTGATTAACACCAAAATCCATCACTGCCCACTCGCAGCAAGGTGCCCTCCCAGCTCTGGTGGATGGGGGGCTATAGTGTGCAGCCCCCTGCCCCACACAGCAGTGCCCAAGCCCTGGTCACTGCCTGCAGGAGACAGCAGCTGCTGTGGTGGAGTGGAGCATGAAGCCTGGCTTCCCCTCCCCCAGGGCCAGCACAGCTAGAGTGGAGCCCATGAAGGGGTGCAGGCTGTGGGCTTAGGGCTCCCCACCCTGCTGCCCTCCCCACAGGGCCTTCACAGCCCAGCAGGTGGGACACGTTATGGCAGGGCAGAGCAGGGAGGTTCCAAGCTCAGTGCTGCCAGCATAAGCCCCACACTGCCATGGTGAAGTGCCCCCTGCCCACCCACCAGCAGCAAGGCTGGTGGCATGGAATTGTGCCTCGTGCTGCTGCCAGGTAAATGGGGTGCCTCCCCATGGCAGCACTGGGCTTGCAGCAGCAGGATTGAGCTTCCCTGCCCAGCCCCATTCTGCCTTGCCATGCTGAGTCCCACCTGCAGGGCTGCAGAGGCCCCAAGGGGATGGCAGCAGGGCAGGGAGCCTGAGCCTGCAGCATACAGCCCACATCTGCCCCATGCACAAATCTGGGGGTCACGTGCCCCCTATCCCCTGCAATGAGCCACCCATATCTTCGTCCTGCTCCCTGCCTGGGCCCTGTGACTGCACATTCCAGCCCCGAGCATTGCCTGGGCTGGGCAGCAACCCCAGCCCCACCCAACTTGCTCCTTTTCTCCCTCTATCCCTCACTATGGGGGCTTCAATTCCTGCTCCCCTCCAGCCTTGACTTACCTACAGGAGCTGCTCTCCAGGCTGCCTGATGGCCATGTGCATGCGTATGTGTCCACATGCATGTTATGCCCCCAACTTGACCACAGTCTTCCTGACCTTGGAGGCTGGAACTGCCAGCCTGCAAGGGGAAACCGACCATTTCCCACATCTTTCGCCTTTTAAAAGAGCATCTCTGGATTTTTCTCCTTTAAAAGAGCAAACCTGAATCTTTGCCCAACCACTGATACTGGGTTATGTGTTACTTCTGTATCAAGCCAGGAGGGCTAATTAAGTAATTTAGGTGCAGATATCTATCTGTTAGGGAGTATGTGGATTTAAAAATAACTGCTGGGGGTTTTTTTATACAGGTAGCACATGTGAGTTAGGTTGGGGGCAGTTGGGAATGGTGGCTAGAATTTGTGGAAGCAGGTAATGTGGGGTACTTTTTTTTTTTAACAGGCTGTTTTAAGGTTGGAAGGGGGACAGTTTACTTGTTCTTATTGTAGTGTTTTATGCTGTGTCTGTATTCATTTATTGTAAGCTTCCCTGA
This sequence comes from Crocodylus porosus, assembly GCF_001723895.1. NCBI lineage: Eukaryota > Metazoa > Chordata > Crocodylia > Crocodylidae > Crocodylus > Crocodylus porosus. The sequence continues at coordinate 14,744,812 of NW_017728921.1, read as the reverse complement.
GCCTATTCAGAAAGGCAGCATATACATCTAACAAATAATCCCCTGGATCTAAGATTAAACCCCACACTTGCTATAAGGAAACATCTGGAAAATGTGGCAGTCAAACTCTTCTTAAGAGTTCCATGTGAACCAGCTCGCCTTTAGCTCCTGCTTCAAGTAAATGCTCCAAGCCACTGTGATTCCTTGGGAAGGGAAGTATTGGTTACAGGTAGCCAATGACTTCCACTAAATATCTAGTTCAACCAATAAATACATTCATAATGAGTGACCATATTTTACCAGAAAATGTTGCGATCTCCTGACACCTACTAAATTGAATTTCTGGCAAAAGAGAGTTGCAACAAATGAGTGTAAGGAGACACACCTCAGAGAAGAGCAAAAAGAAGCAATGCTTGGATGAATTAATTGCAAAACAGACTGCATCTGAAGGTGATTACTATAACCATGGCAGCCTTTATCTGTAGAGGGCTAGACTGAGTGGAAGGCTGGACAGCAGCAAGGAAGCTTGAGGCATTTCTTAGACCCCTGACAGACGTTATGTGTAAGATGGGATTAACCACTTAGTGTCTTTTAAGTAGTAACCCAGCCACACTTGCTCAATTTAATAATGTGATCAAATAGAATAAGCCACCAAGTTATTAAACAGAAGTGTATAATACCTTTGTGACTGGCTCCCATCACATCACAAACATGGCCAGCCCCAAGCGTGTGCTCCTGTGGCTGGGAGCTCCCAGCCATGGGGGTACTGAGCACCCAGCTTGCTAGTGCATGATCCTGTGCTCCCCCTGCATTGGCAATGTGGTGTGATTGGGGTCTGATCCCACAGCTGTAGTTCACATCCCATTGCATTTTTAACAAAACACCTGCCAGAAGCCTTATAAATATTCTTATCTGCAAATTGTGCCGCCCCCATCCAAAGATGGCAGCAATTAAGTGGAGTCAATTTCAGTTTTTAAGGGGCCTTGCTTGGAAAAAGCAAGTGTTGCCTTGGCATCTGTTTATGCTGTAGTTTTTAAATACCTTAAAAGCAGTTAACAAATGATTACATGAATTTAAACGGTTTATATAATGCCATATGGTAACTCTGCCCTTAGAAGCTTCTGGAAAGTTTAGTCAAGGCCTTAACCTGAGGCAGGCACACAAGAACAGAAGTACCGATGACCTACTGAATCTAGTGGTGTGAAATGTGTTAAATATTAATAAGGGCAGAAGTTAATTTATAGAGCTGTGGGCACCACCCAATCTTAACAGCCTCAATTTTATATAAATCCAGGTGCATGTAAGCTGACAAAAGAGACTGGGTAGGAATTAAATCTTTCTTTATGTCAAATACTGACTGATACGGCATTTGTTCTGCGAGCCTCTGAAAACTAAAGCAGTCTAAAACATTTCCAGTGCTCTGCCTGAATTATAAGAGTGAAATCTCAAAACCTCACTTTGGAAACAGACTATGATTAGGCTTCAAATATAATACCATTGTGCTTTGTCACCCCCAAAAACCTGGAGTGTGTCTAAAGAATTAAGCAGCGCATATTAACAGCTCTCAAAGATGGGAAGACTTAGAAATTAGACTGACGTGAAATGTTATTACTTATGAAAAGAACAAGCAACAAAATAACTATTTAATATAATTTTCTGACAAGCTGTTCTGGAAATGCATTTTGATTTGATGAGCTGCATGGATTAGAAAATGTTCCTCTATAAGCGCTATTCATTCTCCATTTGGAAACTGTAGTTCAGTGTAGTCAGAAAATATGATGTATGATTTTTGAAGTTTGTTCCCATTGCATTAGTTAAAAGGAAAATGATGTTAATGACCTGGTGTAACAGGGTGCACCTCCACGGGCAGCTGGGTGCCTCCTAATAGATGGCACCCAGCTTCCTGCCATGTCTGGTGTTATAATTGAGATTCCTAAGGCAGCCTTCTCAAACAGCCTGGGCTATAGGTGCTTTACTTCCCCTACCCTTCCCCTGGTCACAGGTCTGACTGGGCAGTGCCAGGATCTGCCCTTCTTTATCAGGCAGTGTTCAGCCCCTGTTGGGTTCTGGCCTGCCTTGATTTAGTCAGGGCCCTGGCTGTCTGGGCTCTGACCACCTCCCCCACCTTCCACCTAAAGAGGGCTTTTTGCCTGCCTCCTGCTCCAAAATCAACAAAAGAAATAGAAAATCAGAGACAAAAAAAATGCATAGAAAATTGCAAGGTACTGGGTATTCTGCTGTGCAGCCTCTGTACCATCCTAGTCCACCAAATGTTATTACCAAAATGAGCAGAGGAAAAAAACCCCCCAAAAGCAGACCTGTATTGGGCTCTCATAAACAGTGCTTGGTCCTTGGGGTGCACTCATGCCCCAGGCCCTTCATGGGCCATCATACACTGTTCTCTTAGGCATACTCAGTCCCCCGGGGCTCCTCCTGGTTTAACATAAACAGTTGTTAGTTCTCTGTATACCCCCTTCCCCAGGGCCCTCCCAAAGCACCAGATAGTCTTTAGTACTTCCTCCCTTTTCTCTGCCAGTAGGGCTGTGCAAAGCTTCAGGTGCTGATTCAATTCTGAGGAGATTCTGCCGGATTTTGGTGGCTGAATCTCCAAATCTAAATCGGATCAGGGGACCAATTAAATGGTCGAAATCAATTTGAAGCTCTTGGAATCAAGTCGGACAGCTTCAGCAATTCGGGCAGTCCCCACCAGCTACAGCAGGGAGCTGGACCAGGACTCCATGCTGGTAAGTAGGGGGCGGGGGTGGTGGGGCTACAGAAGAGGGGAGGAAAAAATGGGGGAACCCCTGCCAGGCCCCATCCCCTGCCCACTCCAGCTCCTGGTGCTTTAAAAACAGCCCCTACTCACTGGCTACTGCCCAGCAGGGAGGCAATCCCCGCTCCCAC
>NW_017728921.1:14730624-14741741 GCF_001723895.1 Crocodylus porosus | reverse complement strand
GGGTGGGACAGCCATGGCGGGGGCTGGGACAGCAGGGTAGGGTTGGGGGGCTTGGGGGAGTGGGGGGCAGCGGGAATCACCCCCCCACCCCACCCCACCTGGCTGAATCAATTTGGCCAATTGATTCAGGGCAGTAGTTTGAATCGCCAGATCAAATCGCTGTCCCCCAAATCATCCGAATCCAAAGTAAATGCTAGCCGCTTTGCACGGGCCTGTCTGCCAGGTGTGTTCACCCTGCAGGGCTCCATCTCGCTTTGCTGCTGGGCCAGGCTCTCTCCTCTACCCCGAGAAGAGTTCATATCCCAGTCAGCCACTCCTACCAGGCAGCTGATGAAGCAGGGCCGAGCAAAACAGCACCGTTCCACTTCTACGTTTCGACAGAACAGCATCTTGTTTTGAACTTCATTTTGATTAGAAACAGCTGTTCCGTTTTTTTGTCAAAACAGTTTTGCTGTTTTGATGTTTGGCCCATAGTCTATAATGGGGAAGATTGAAACATCCTATAACTTTATAATTTCTCGCCTGATTTGGATGAAACTCACAAGAATGGTAGCCCTTTCTAAGGGCATGAAGTCTGCCAATTTTCAAGGCATTAGGTGCAGGGGTTTCAGGGAAACTGCACCTCAGTCTTGAAAGCAAAAAACTTGTGTCACACGCATGTGTTAAGTCACAGTGGGGTCAAAACTGCAGGCATGCTAGCCCCTGCTGAAGCAGTGAAGCCTGCCAAGTTTCAAGGAGATGGGTTTGGGGAAACTGTACCTCCAGCTGCAGACAAGCAAAACTCATGACATGGGTGACGCTGTGTGTTAAGCCACAGCAGGGTGAAAACTGCAGGCCTGCCAGCCCCTGCTGAGGCTGCGAAGCCTGCCAGCTGTTAAGAAGGTCGGTGCAGGGGGAGTCTGGGATCTGGGGCCCTGCACCTCTAGCTGCTGACAGGCAAAACTTGTGACGTGTGGGTGACACTGTGTGTTAAGGTGCGCCCTCACTCAGCTGGCACCAAAGCAGAAAGCAGGGCAGTTCAAACAATGCCGCCTTTGTGCAGATTTTCCATCCCTCCCCCAGAGCACTGGGATTGGAAGGGACCTCAGGGAAGGGCGCCAGTCACTGCCCAGCTACGCAGCCCTCCCTTCCCCCACCTCCCTCTCCTTACTTTAGTTTCTGTTTCCCTGTAGGCAAGCCCAAATCCAGTTTTGAAACTCAAAACATTTTTTAAATTTTGAGACGTTTTGACTTGCCTTTGTTTCATTTCAGGACTGTTTCAAAGCTCTCTGTTTTGTTTTGATTTTGCTGTTTTGAGCTTGAAACGAAACTGTCGGCAAAATTTCGCACAGCCCTACTGGCTGGGTTTCCTGCTCCCATGGCCCAGGTATGGCTAATCTCCTTCCCTGGCTGCTGGGGTCTGCAACTAGCTGGTTGAAAGTTGGGCTGGTCAAGGGCAGGTTTGCAGCCCAGGGCTTGGTGTTTCCCCTCCAGGGCTCCCTACTGTCACCAACAGCAAGCCACTTGCTTCCTCCTGTGCCTTCCTTGGTACCCAAGATCTTTTCCACTTTGGTTGTGCTGGCAGGGTCTTTCTTTGCAGCAGGAAACACGCCCCCCCCCCCCCGGGGCTACAAATATTCAGACCTTGAAGGGTGCCTGCTGACTTTTCTTCCCTGACCCCCCTGTTCCCTGTAACAGAGCTCAGGCTCCCTGTTACACCTAGGCATAAGCATTTCATTTTGAAAGCTGTCAAGTATTCTAGTATACTTAATGGCATCAAAGTCATTAGTCTTATAAGAGTTAATGACAAATGACTGCTTTTTCCACAAACAAATCTAAGGCAAGACTGGTAGTATTGCAATCAAAGAATGTTTCACTAAAGCTTTAAACATTTGTGAATTTTACTGGTGCTAAAATGACAGAAGCACTCCTTGAACCATTAAAAGAAACAGGAATCTTGTGCAGTGATTTGAGGGGTGAAAACTGCAACAGTGGAGCCAATCTGAAAGAGGGACAGTGGAGTTTGGAAGAGAAATGTGGGACCTGAAGAAGGTGACATCTTTCGCCTGACTCATAATCAATCTTTTAAAAACCTAAGTGAGGGTCAATAGGGAAAACCAAATGGATGCAATCAGTGTGTTGCTTTACCAAATTTCAGAAGTCTGACAAAATCTACAATTCCAAAGTCTTAGGCAGTGAGCAACTTCAGCTGTAATATACTTTGATGTCAGTATTACAAATACAATGTTTCATGATATTGAGGTGGAGAACAAACAATGCATTAGGTAAAAGCTTAGAAGAATTTCTTTGTAAGCTACTTTTCTGATAAGAGGTTTGCAAGTGCCCTGACTGCCAAGGAACTGGCTGCTGAACTGGAAATCAAACTAGTGAGGTCTGTAGGGGTTCATTTTGGTTTTATTTTGTTTTTGTTATAAATTCAGTTTCTTCTAGTCTGTTAGGTATTGCCATGTATGCACTCAGTTCTCTACCTCTGGAGTATCTCTCCCTAATATTGAAGGTCCCCTGTAAAACAGTAGAACAGTAATGCATTTTTTGGTGGCTCCTGAGGAGCTCTTGCAAAATGAATGTAGTGAATCCATTTTTGTCCCCACAAGAAAAAGTGATCACATTTAGAAGGGAAAAAAGGAATGTTACCCCTCCTTGGCACTCTAGTTGGCAGCCTCAGTTAGGAGCAAGGGACTGAATGGAGGAGACCGCATTTTCCCCTTTATGTTAATTGGGAATATTTTTCCCCCTCACTGGTGTTTCGTCTAACCCATTTTCCAGTCTCTTTTAGTAACCTTGCTATTACTTCCCCTATCCCCCTCTGGTCACTCTCTTGTTCTACACTGACACTTCTCTTCACCTTGACCATGCTCATTTTTAACTTTCCTCCTATTGCCTTCTTTTCACCCCACCTCCTACTATAAGTATACTTATTCTTTTAGTAAAAGAGGGGGAGCTAATATTTTCCTCCATTAGCCTGAATACTCTTGTTACATCCTCCCCCCTCAATATATACACTCTGTCTTATCTATTTACAAGGTAGGCTTTTTGAGGGGGTTATGTTTGTACTCGTGCCTGATAAAATAGGAGCCAAACCCCAATTTGGGTCTGCAGATGCTACTGGAATACAAATAATACCATCCTATCATCTGTACAGGTGGCCTGTACAAGAGTCATCATTGAACATGGGTAAAATATGGTGGAGAAATGTTTACTTCCTCTGCTTGAGCTGCTACCTACTCTATGGGTAAGACTAACTTGTCAGTCTTGAATCTTTAATAATCACTAAATTATGTGCACAAAATACATACTTAAAACAAGAAAATATATAAAAGCTACTTCATGTAGTATGCACTGTTTAGTTGTGGAACTTTTTATGGTCTGTGCATGATATTTTTCATCAGCAGAGCCATGCTAGCTCAAAATCAACCTCCCCATCCCAAAACCCAAATTGGACCAGTTAAGAATATAATGAAGGTTTTTATTTAACCACTCTCGCTACCCCCACAAAAACTGGGGAAAAATCCTGTCAAAAGAAGGCATTTACTATAGCTTAGAGTAATGTTTAACAAATCTCTAATGTATTTCAGTAATGTCAGACCTGCTAGGCAGACAAGTTTTTTTGGGTACATGTGCTATCTTTTATTAGACCAACTAAAATAGTTGGAAAATTCTTCTTTGCAAGCTTTCGGGTACAAAATCCCCTCATCAGACTGAGGAAGGGTCTGCAGTTGGTCTGTGCTCTTCTTGAATGGAATAGAATAGAAGCCAGAGGCCAGTATGCCTGCAAGTGCCAGTAGTGAAAATGCTAATTGAGGCAGTCAGTGGGTATGGGAGAGGTGGCAGGGCAGGGAAGGGGAATGTAGACCTGGTGATAAGAATATAGCTGGTAAATAGTAGAGATGTTACCTGGGGTGTCAGATGTTAGGTAGATTATAATGTCCTAAATGCAGGTGCAACCAGTGAACTTGGACTGGAGCATCACATGGGAGCAAGGGGGAGGTTGCAGCCAGCCAGGCAGTCCAGCTGGAAGTTGGGAGGCTACAAACTCCGCCCTGCTCCTGGCTGGCTGCAACCCCTCCCCCTCCAGCTCCTGTGTGCCACTGGACCCACCCCACCAGTCTGAGTTCACCAGCTGTGCCTGCATAAGTCCAGTGTATGCATTTAGTCCATGATTTTTTGTATCCAGTAGGTTGAGGAAGTGAAGTTCGTAGGCTCATCTGTGAAAGGTGTTTTGTAAATTCCCTTTGAGGATTAAAACTGAGAGATTAGAGGGGGGGGGGGGAGGTTTCTTGTGAGACATGTGCCCCCACTGGTAATTGGGTATTCTTGTTTTTGAAAGATTTTTCAGTGTGCATTAATTCTGGGATATAGTTGTTTTCCTCTATATTTTCCATCAGGGCATTTAGTACACTGGATGAGATGTGTTACTTTTTGGACATGAATGCCGTGTGCCGCCCCACCCCCCCCGGAGGCTGGGGAGGGCATGACAAGCTCCCGCAGGTGGCTGTGGTGCTAGCGGCAGGGCGGGGAGCAGGTGGCAAGTGCCCACCAGTGGTTGGCGACCATGCACAGACACTGGTGGCGGCCAGCAGCAATCGGGGACCATCTGCAGACACCGCCAGTGGTGTCAGTGGTGGGGCAAGGAGATGGTGAGTGGCAACTGCCCACAGATGCCACCAACAATGTCAATGGCACTTTTTGCAGAGGGTGCACTGCCAATCTCAGGGGATGCATATGCACCCGCATACACCCCCTACAGGTTTTACATTTCTTGTCATGGCACGGTCTAGATCCATTTGGTGTGTTTTGGGCCATAGGAAGTTTGCTTCTCATTATGAGGTTGGCAGGGTTTGGTGCTTATTTAAAGGCTAGGATGGGTGGTTCTGGGAAGATCTCTTTAAGAATTGGGTCTTCTAGTATGGGTTGCGGTTGTTTGAGAATTTGCCATATAGGTTCCAGGGATGGATGATGCATCGTAACTAGTGGTTTGTGAGTCATGGGGGTTTTCTTTCTGTACTCCAGCAATTCTTCACATGGTATCTGGGTGGCTCTTTCAAAAGTGCAGGGAGGGGGGTGTCTGTGTCGCAGGAGTGTCCTTGTTGCATGAAAGGCTTTTTGAAATGTCTGAGGTGATGACCACGGGTGTTGTCAGCGCAGATTTGGTGGTATTGGAGGGCTTGGCTGTATATTGCAGCTTTCTTGGTGTGTTTAGGGTGATTTCTGGTTCTGTACAGATATGTATGTTGGTCCATGGGTGTCTTGTATATGGTGGTCTTTATTTTACCATTCCAGATGGTGATCGTGTTGGTATAAGAAATGTTGCTGCTGGAGTATTCAAAAGAGAGTCTGATGGAGGGGTGATGATTGATTTCCATCAGAAATTCAACAATTGGAGATTACAGGCTTTCTGTCCAAATCATGAAGATATCATCAATAAGTATAGCAAGGGTTTGACAGTGCCGTTCTTGAAGAATTCTTCTTCCAGGTGGCACGTAAGAAGGTTGGCGTATTGTAGGGCCATTTTGGTGTCAATAGCTGTGCCCATGGTCTGGAGGAAGTGTTGGTTATTGAAAGTGAAGTTTTGTGTGCAAGTTTAGTAATATCTTTAGGTCTGTACTCTGAGTTGTAATATTGCTCTTGTAGGTATGTAAGGGAGGTTTGGATGCCATCCTGGTGTGGGATGTAGGTATAGAAGCTGGTAATGTCCATGGTGGCTGGGAAGGTGGTCTGTGTTTTGTTTTGTGGTTTTGGTTTTTTTGTTGCAGAAAGTCCATTGCGGCTTTGGGTGGTGGGTTTTAGGATTGATACGTTGAAACCTGATATTTCCTCAGCTGGGGTTCCACGGGTGGATATGATAAGTCTGTCAGGGTTCCCTTGTTTGTGGATTTTAGGAAACGTGTAAAAAGTCCCTGGGTTAAGTAGTGGTGGGGATCAGGTTCTGTAGTTTTTCTTGTAGTTCAGATGGAAATGATTTGATGGCGATTTTGAGTTCTAAGGTCCAAAGGGGAGTAGGATCTTCCTCTAGTTTTTTGTAGTAGGTGGTGTCAGAGTTGTCTGTTGGCTTCTTTTATGCTAGTCTACACAGTTAAGGATAACTATAGCTCCTGCTTTTATCTTCTGGTTTTATTACCATTTCCTGGTTAGATCTTAGAGATACTATGGCCCTTTCATCTGAGGGAGAGGTCCTTTATGGTGGCATGTGGTGTTGATTATTTCATTGTTTATTTTTTCCCTGAAGCAGTCAATATAGCAGTCAAGCTTGGACATCCTCAGTGGATGAAATTCTAATCTGATTTTTTTGTTTTGTTTTGTTTTGTTTTGTTTTGGAGGGGGGGGGCTGATCTTTTCCTCAATGTTGTCAAAGGATGAAGCATTTTCAGAAGTGGATTAATTTTGGTTGTGGAAATATTCCTTGAGGCAGAGGTGTCAGAAGTGCTAGGACAATTCAAGCTAGATTGTGCCCTGGTGTTATGCCATCTGCTGGAGAAAAGCTACTACTAACATAGTTTATATAAATAATAAAATGTCTGAGCTGTTAACTAAACTAATTAACAGAATTGAACATTTCAATTCTTATAGTACCTTTCATCCACATAGCTCCTGAAGAGTTTTACAAAATGTTCTCAAAACTATGCATAGGTATCATTTCAACTGCTGTTGAATGAGAGCCACTCAAGAAATTAGGGCAGGAAGCGAAGAATGTCATATCAAATTGAAACTACAATTAAAAGATTAACTTAAATTTAGCATTTTGTGTTTCTGAAGCAGGCAGAGTGCATTTGCCAAGTATGAAGGGTGGGGGGGCTGGGCAGGCTAGAGGAAAGTGAGAATGATTCTGGACTATAACTGTTAAGTTTGGATTAATTTGACTGTCTGCCTTTCCTCACTCCAGTCACTTTTGTCAGGATCTGAGATAAGCCTGGGCATTATGACTATTATTTAGTTGTTGCTGTCTTGCAAATTCCAGGCTCCTGTAACTAATTTGAGCCACCCTTGTAAGCAGATTGCACCCATGCCACCCCACTGGATTTTGTTCAAAGACAGTAAAATCAAAACTGGGAAGATTGTTTTAGTGAATGAGAGGGAATAAAGTCACTCTTGAGGCTTCTCTACATAGGGAGGTTTACTTTGAACTAAATTTGGGTTGCTGGGCGCTTAAAAGACCAGTGTCCAGAAGATTAACGGTAACTGGCAAGGTACTGTGGTCTCATCTCCTACTTTGAGTAGCAGTAAACTTACCAATGTATCAATGTGGGTAGGGTCTAGTTTGTGCTGCGAGCTGTTCTGGTGGACTTCTAATTGCCTTCCCCCATGGTTTTTCACATGGATTGGCTGACTGATCTGCCTGTAGGTCCTCTAGTTCTATACAGTCATGGTGACTTCCTAATGGTTCTGGGGCTTGAGCAGAGTCAATTTGTGTGTGCTTACATTGTCCTGGAATAAGCGTATCTAACATTTTGTTGTAGTCCTGTGCCCTGCCTCATTGTGCAACCAGGTAGAGTTATGCAGAGGGAGGTCCTGGCTCTCTCCATCCTTTGGAGAGATGTAATGGTTCCAGAAATCCTAGAGAGAAAACATTCAAACATGGATATTTTTTGAGTTGCTAAAGAAATGTCTGAGCAGGGTCCAAGCAGGGCAATTGGAAATGCTGCATCAAAATTAGGGATGTGAAACCAGGTGTTCAATAGATCAAAGGACAAAAGAACAGATCTTGTATTGCTTCCTACACTTGTCCAGCTCTGATATGTACAGGATGCTATAGTCCACGATATAAGAACCAACCTGCCAGCCACAGGTTTCCTTCCCTTCCCTTCCTCCCCTCCCTCTTTTCTCTACTTCTGGCTGGAACATTACAAGGTATACCTGCCTACTTCTGGGATAGGTTGCAGCCTCCCAGTCCCTGCATGGAATGCCAGAAGGAAACATGTTGGTGAATAACGGAAATGCCTCCCTTGTTGGGCTGTTCTTGGCATCTGGGATGCAGTTTCCAAAGTTAGAGCAGCCTGCAGAAGTACAACTGCTAACCTAGCCATTTTACCAAACCATCCAACATGCCTTTCACTGCATGTCAGCCATAATAGCAATATCTGCACATCTGCGACTGCTTGTAACTCTTTTGGTCACACCTGAGGCAGCTGGATCCTCAGGAATATTGCCTCTGTTATGGCCCAGTTCTGGCAAACTTGCAAATGAAGAAGGTAAAAAGCAAAGAGGAAACCATCAGTAATCTTGCTGGAAGCCTTCAAGATCCAAGGTTCAGGAGTTCAGGGAAGGAAAAAGTTTTTCAAGGAAACAGAAGGACAGAAAGCCAAAGAAGAAGAGGGCTCTTTCTTTCTATCTGCGACCAGGGAACTGGCAGAGAAGAGGCTCTTTGACCAGTGAGACTGAAATGAACAGGCAGATGCAGAGGCACCTGGTAGAGATCTTGAACAGTTTGCAAACTCCACTGGCAACCCAAAAAGAGGTGGATGGTGAAAGAAGAATTGTGGTGATGTTGAATTTTAACGCCAAGATTTAGAATTCTCAAGACATTTAGCTAGCAGAAATTTCTGTAATATCCACAGGAGGAATCCCACAAAGCTTGGGGTCCAGCAGAAGCACAAAGGAGTGTAGGGCACCTCTCCACAATGCTGGGAGCACTTTTCAGAGGCATGAAGCAAAAACTGACTCTTCATTTGGATGTGGCTACTGTGTTGCTGCTTGGCCTTTTCAGCTCAGGCTGCTTCTCGGCCTCTTGAAGGCTCAGATCAAGTGTAATATGCCAGCTGCCTGGTGGCCCCTATCACTGACTCGGTGGTGACTGGCAGGCTCACAAGTGGGAGAAGTATGCCCCGTTGGCCAACATCCTGAGGGGCCGCGGCTACGACGTGATGGTTGATGCGCTCATCGTGGGAACACTCGGAGCCTGGGACCACAGCAACAAGAGCATCCTGCATGCCTGCCACGCTTCCTGCCACTATACCAAGCTGATGTCCTGCCTCATGGTGTCTGACATGATCCACTGGTCCTGTGACATCTACGTTTAGCACATCATGGGCCACCACCAGTACTCCAACTCCACCGGACCAACCACCACCAGATTGGACCCAGAGGGGACTACCTGAACCCCACAGCACCCGATGGACTTCACTTAGAGGATTCTTCAGCAACAGACCACCCTGCTTTACCCAAAGAGGACCCCCATGATGAGACTCTATATTGACTGAGACACTTTCCTCAACCTACTTCCTCCACCACTGTGGGCCACTGTATGGGTTTGTGTGTATCTACCTCCTTTCTCGCCGTGTCATGAACCCCCACCCCCGGGGTTAGTTGGCTAACATTGTATTTTCTGTAACCTAGTTGTGTTCCCCTCCTCACCCCCATCTCTCGAATATTAGTCCCTCACTTGGGCGATTTGTATTTCCCTACTGGCTTTTGTCATCTTTTTGGATTCACAATCCTAAGCCTCTTCTATGTAGCAGTTAATACCCAGCATCTCACTGTAAAATAAACATCTCCCTTCTTCCATGCAGACAAGCCCTTGGAAATAAGTAGAAGGAAATGAGGAGGTGCATATCAGAGGGGAAAACATTACATCTAACAACAATATGAAACTTAGAATAAATATTGAGAGACTTGGTATAAAGCATGTAATGATGCACAGCTAACTGTGAATCTCTCAAAGTATGAGTGCATTGCCAATAGATTGGAGGCAAGCCCCAGGTAAAGAAGAAAATACAGTAAGTGTATGGGCAAGATACTGAGTTTCATATGTATAACTATTTGCAGAACACTTGGTCAAAGTCCAGGAGACCAGGGCTCTGTTCCTTGGCCCTGTTGCCAGCCCATGGGATTTCAGATGAGTTGAGTGCATCAGTTTCCCCATCTGTAAAGTAATGGGAACAGTACTAATGCTAATCCTTTGTGAAGTGCTTTGAGAGCCTTAGATGGAAACAGTATTGAAGTGCATGTTTATGGTCTACAGTAGTAGGGCTCTGAGGCATGTGGCCTAGAATTCAGAGTATCAACCCGCTTCTGTTGCTTCTGCAAAATTATGTTGAGTTTGTCTTGTCCAAGATGAGATCAAGCTTTGAGCAACCAAGCAGCTGAGTGGGTAGGTTATTGAGTGTCTTTAGATGCATCTTGTAAGAAAAGTTCTACAATTAACAGGTTATATGAGAAATGCATCAGGCTGCTTCTTGTGCTGAATCTCTGCAGCAATCTTATACCCATTACATAACTTTCTTTTTAAAGAAAGAAACAAAACACTTTGCCAAAATAGCCAACATTAAATAGTCTTTAGGTTTAGACAAGTCTGGATGTTAAGCAGATGCTCTAGGTTCAATTAATTGGAGATATTAAGTCTAATACAGGAATGTTGGGATTTAGACGCATTGACAAATGTACCTATGTCTGTTTATCTTCACTGTGCTCAGCTCAGGCTTGTACAGCAGGGGACCAGAGGTGATGAAATTTAGAATAGAGATCAATAATGTTACATGAGGGATTTTGACAGTCTGTTCTAGTGCTAGGTTTGTCTTTAGCCAGTATCTCCATCCCTCAATTTACCAATGAAAAAAAAAAATCAACCTAGTTTTAGATTAACAGCAAATATTTTTACAGGTTTCCCTCTATCCGGTACATGCATTCCCAGAGAGTGGCGCATAAATCAAATTTGCATAAAGCAAACCCACTTTACATTGTAATAAATTAGGGATAGGTTCCCATGGCAGGAAGGGAGGGAGGCTGGGACTAGGGAAAGGGCAGGAGGAGGGGTGCTGCTCCCTGGGCTGCACAAGGCAGCAAAGCAGTGGGAACAGAGTGGTACTTACCCTAGCCCTGGCTGCAGCAGCCCTAGGAGTGCCCAGCGCCAGCTGCCTGCACCCTCTGGGTTGCACCGTACTCCACCTGTCTTGCCCACACTCACCTCTGCTCCTGGGCTGTACTGCAGACTCGCCCGCCCCCCAGCTGGCGTCTGTGCAGTGCCTTCCTGACAGGGGAAGCAGCGTGACCACGTAGGTGAGCTCCCCAGGGTAATTGTCTCTGATATGTCCTCCATAGGAGGTCTATATTGAGCTGATTCTTTTTGGTATTGGGTGGTGGAACCGGAGCGTGCTCCATCCACTCCATGCATTGACCTGGTATTG
>NW_017728921.1:14713134-14730464 GCF_001723895.1 Crocodylus porosus | reverse complement strand
GCAGAGCCCCAGGCAGCGTGGGCCGTAGCACTCACCCCAGCCCCTGCTGCAGAGGCCCTGGGAGCAGCCAACACCAGCTGCCTACACCAGCTGCCCCCCCCCCCCCCACAGAGTTACCTGCTTGGGTGGGGGCATCTATGCTGATCGCATCAGAGTGAATTTACCTTGCATATAACAAATTATGGATCTAAATACGCTCATTGCAAAGAAGCGAATTTGCATATAAAAAAACCCACATAAATCCAGGGAAACCTGTGTACAAGTTCAGACTTGGTGAAGAAAAGAGTTTACAGCTTTTAGCCACAAGATGGAGCCAGAATAATGCCATCCATACTTGCTTCTTACTGATTTAATTGAGGAAGTATGTTTTTTGAGTGTGTGTGTTTGTTTCACTTATACATTGTGTCCTCCCAGCTTCCTCAAGTGTCTGGGACTTTGAACTAGCCACTTGTTTTTCCTCATTTATTACATTGTCTTTAAGCCTAATGGAGACCAAGCGTAGGTTAAAGTGCTCCCCCCTCCATGCGGTGCTGGTCAGGCTGCAGCTGGAGTCCTGCGTCCAGTTCTAGGCGCCGCGCTTCAAGAGGGACGTGGGGAACGTCTTATGACCCCTCCCACCCCCAGTGGTCCTTCCTCCCCATGGCAGGAGTTCAGACTCGATGATCTGTCTAGGTCCCTTCCCACTCACTGATTCTATGATTCAGAAGGCAGGGAAAGGACAAGGAAATATACTCTGACATTTGCAAGTCCATCCTACAGATGAAAACCTCCAAAGTCATAAGATCACACAGCTACTGGATGACTTCTCTTTTATTAGCTACCAGGTTTATCTGGGCCTTGATTTAGCTGATTTACCAAGAGCACTTTGAACGGTAAAAGTGGGATGGACTAGGAAGAGGAGGAAGAAAGAAATAACAATATTGATAAGGAATGAGTTTTTGTCAGTTTGTTGGAAAACAGAAGTGACCCAGGAAAGTAATTGCAGTAAATTATTGCCTGGTTCAAAGAACTTCTCTCAGCACCAGGAAGAGAGAAGACATTTTATACTAATGGTGCTCAACTTTCAATGGTGCCCTGCAAGTTAGTTGAGTAGTGTGGGGCTGGTCCCTGGACCAGATCCTATGCGTGCAGTCTGGCACACCAGCCCCATCTGGCATGTGGCCTGACCTATGCTACTTTCTATGGCCATGTCTTTATCAGGAAAAACAATTAGCTTTTCAATAGGAGTCATCCACTCATAGTCGAATCCTACTGTAAATGGGAGATATATCACAGTTTCACTTTGAAAAAGGTGCATCTCAACCAAGGTAAAACTGCAACTCACTCTGTGTAAATACAGTATTACAGTTGCTGTGTGCTACCTGCTTCACTGTTTTGTTTTTCATTCATTTTTGTGGGGGGTGGTGTTTGTTTGTTTAAGCACCTAGCACCTACATTTCCTAGTAGAGGCATAGTCCTCAACTTTGGTGAAGAAATGCACACTCTGGCTAACTGGATGAAATACAATAAACTACTTTCCTGATAAGAAATCTGTTTGACCTGTTTGTCATTCTTGGCAACTGGGCCCCCACTGATTGGTTTAAAAGGCTAATGCCATGTTTATCTCATGCAGATAGATGAATTCTTGAGTGATATAAGGCAAAGGCATGTCTGGATCAATTCCATAAGATAGGCATTTTTAATGGCCAGCCAAATAGCTGATATGTTGTTTTCCATTATAAGCCAATTCTTACTAGTAGTAACTTCTTTAAATGTGGTTATGTGGGTGCATTCTGGAACACCTTGTATACCTTCTGCTGAGGCTAGGAATGTATTTATTTCCTCTTGCATGTAATCTTATTGCATAACAGTTAACACTCTTAGGAAGGACACAGTGGCTGAACAGCTTCTTGAATATTAAGTGCATCTAATGCTTTAAAGACTGAAAAATAGGCCTTAGAATGAAAAAAATGAAGCAATTCAGTGTGAGGATTGAGGGGTGACTTCATGATATCTAAGTGTGTCTATGGGGAGTGAAATGGAAAACTGCCTCATCAATCCTGCAGATCAATATACAATATGATAACATGTTTCAAAGATGGGCAAATTTAGGCAGACCTGTTTAGCAATGAAGGAACTGACCTTAGAACAATTTATCAAAAGGGTTGTGGTGGATTCCCCCTTTAATATAAGTATAGGATATTTTTCCTTTTCTGAAGGATATGCCCTAATTAACCAAGAATAAATTCAGAGGAATGCTTTTACCTGTTATTATATAGGAGGTAAGACTAGTTGATCACAGTGGTCCTTAAAATCTATGAATCTATAGACTACTTTCATGCTGGATGGCTATACCAGGAAGCAGAAAGAGTTGAACGTTTGTGCTAGGCTTTAAAATGATCAAGACATACTTTTTGTGATGCTCTTCTTTGGGGAAAGCTATGCTCCCCTGCCTTTGGCTGATTTGTTTTGTGCATGGTAAGTATCTACCTATATATACACCCTTAAGGCATATTTACAAAAGACACTTGTCAACAGAAAATGAATCTTGGCTTTCTTGAATCTCACTCAAAACTACAGAATTCCTTTTTGATAAGCAATGGCTGGCTAGTATCAGCCAGGGTTGTCTATCTGGAGGAGGAGGAGATGACCCTATGTAAAGGTATTTCAGGTTATGTATGCATACGTATGTTGCATATGATGACTATTTCTTTTCATGTTTATTTTTTTCCTGTTGCACCAAACAAGTTTTAGTTCCTGTTTTCTTTCTGATGATTAAATATGCTATTAGTTTTAGTACAGTGCAGGCCATAATCTGCTTATGTGCTTTAAAATACCATGGTCATAACAAAGCCCAATTAGTTTTCATGTACTATTGCTCTCCTTAATTGTGCACTGCCAGTCACTTATTTGCATACCAAAATTGGATCCAGATGCTCCTGGCTGCAAGTGACAAGCTGCAAAAGTAGTAAGACGTTTTTTCCCTATTTTTTATCCAAGTTCTGATCCTTTCAGCCAGGTGACTGTCAGAGGTACAAAAAAGTCTTTATCCACATTGCAAAGTTTCACAACTGCTGCTAGGGCTCCACCACAGCACTATCCTACTAACGAGAAGCATGATGTGGACTTAGAAGCACCATTTCTTCTAGGAACATCAAGTACTTCATGGAGCTGGATGTTCCTTCAGTGGGGATCCAACTGATGCAAAAGAAAACAATTGTTGGCAGTGTTTTTTTTGGTGCTGCAATGGCTTGACGTATTCTTGTGAATAAATCTCTGCAGCTCCAATATTCGCTAACAGGGAGGGCAGAAATGATCAGTAGCAGGGCATCCTTTACTTGCTCTAGCCAGGCAGCCACCTGCTCACAGTTCCTGTAATTGTTGGACAAAAAACTTTTTAAAGATCTGTTTCTCTTCCCCCCACCCCCTGTAAAGATTAGTTACAAACCAGGCAAGTTGCAGATGAACTCCAGGAAACGATAAGGCTTCCACCTGTCATGATAATACAGTTCATTGACATGGATGTGGGAAAGGCATTTTTGTGCTGATGTAAAGATTAAAAACAAAGCAAATAACTGGCTGTAAGAAAAAAATGGTTCTAATAATGTGTTACCATTATCATGCACATAAGCCCATGCCGTGTTTGGTGTATACAGTCTATCCCTCATTTCCTTGTGCACTGACTATTGTGTTTCAAGAGACTGGTGTATTATCTGTCTGTTGGAACACTAAATAATGAGAAGTGAGATTATTCCATCATCATGATGCAGGGATAAGAAATGAGGGAATGTTAAATCTTCAGTCTGGTTTTGTCTCATCTACTTAATTCAGATTCTTGACAAATGTCTGGAAGCACAATTATTTTTGTTAAAAATTTAAAATGATATTTCTTCCCCTTTTCTTTTTAGTTGTTCTCAGTCTTTCAGTCAAATCTCTGAAGGAAGTTGGAATCCCTAAACTTTTGAGTGCTCCTTGTATATCACAAAGAAGCAAAAGAGGTCATATGTCCAATATTATTCTTTTGCCAATCCCAGTTCTTGGTCCCTGGAACATCCTTCACTTGCTGCATCTAGAAGCCTTGTTATACTTTTTAGAAGTACCATTATGAATTGCAATCAGGGTTCAAATTATGGGGGGCTCAGGGGCTGAGCCACCCCATAAGAGATGAGCCCCCTGTAAGATTTAAAAATCATAACCTGGGGGGTCAGAATTCTAGGGGATTTTATTCAGGTATCTTGACGGTGCAGCCCAATTTTTTTGCAGCCCCGCTCCCCAAGAGTCAGTGTAATTCAAGCCCTGATTGCACTAAAGTGTTAACAGCACTGCATTCTAACAAATGCATGGCATCTCTCCATGTCCTGTAACCAGCTGTAAACCACATCCTCCTCTGCTGAACCCAGTAGAAAAACTGATGTGAAAGACACCCCTACTGTAAACTCACCTTCTAAATGGAAGTTCCCACAAGGCAGAATCCATAATATTCATGTAGGAGGAATTACTGTACTGGAATGATCAATATTTGTAATTAAAATACTGAGCATTGTCTCCATGTTAATACTTGGGTTTGACATAAATTGCCATTGCTATAGGAATTTACTATTCTTTGTACTGTATCTTTGGAAGACAGCATACCCGTGTACAGTATGCACCTTGATTTTGAAGGGGAACCTGAAGAAAAAAAATCTTTGATCAGAGTGAGTGAGTAGCTGCAGCTAAGGAGCAAAAGCTGATGTTAGCCCTGTGTGTTGGCTGAGCCTGCAGATTGCCCCAGAGTGTCAAGTCCCAGGCTGCATGCTGAATCCAACTCCCTGCATTGGCTCTGGAGCCATGTACTGGGTTAGGCTCAATATACTGAAACCAGGACTGCTGGCACCAGCTACATGCTGGGTCTGACCCTCTGTGTGCTTCTGCGGCCGCATGCTAAGCTCAGGCTGAACCCAGCATGTGGCTTCAGAACCAGCATGTGGTCCCAGACTTGGCATGTGACTCTGGAGCCAATGCATGGTGTCAGACCTGGTGTGCTGAGTCTGGCCACATAGAGTTCATATGTCAGCCTTATCTGGTGAGTGATTGCAAAGGGGTGCCTACCATAGGTTGGAAATTTGGTGGGGGGGGACAGTGGCAGTGTGAATTGCCATGGCTCCCAGAGTTGTGGCAATTAATGTTACTACTGCTCTGCCTCCCCTTGCCCTCCCCTCACCCCCAACCCAATTTCCAGGCCTGTGGGGATCCCTTTTCCTCATATATAAGGTGTGCCAATTATCTCTAGCTGGTTTTGGGGGAAAAAAGGTATTGGGTATATGCAAGGAAATAGTGCTGTATACAGACATTGTTATATACAACCAAGACCCAACCCACATTGTGTTAGGCACTGTACAACCCCAGAGATGCAAACTATTCTGAAGAGTTTACAGTTCAAAAAGTATAGATAGAAAATCAGACTCAAAGTGGAGTTTGGTCTCTCTCCTCAGTTTTCCAGCTGCACATCCTATTTTGTACCCATAGCTGAACTCTGTGGACTAGCTGCTTTATTTTCAACAGTGCTACTTTAGCTTTGTATAGGTCCATTTGTGCAAGCAACCTTAACCTGCCACCAAAGGCTGGGGGAAGGGGCATAAACTTAAATGCCTCCTGCATCTGTAGTTTAAAAGAGGTGGGGATGGATGGCAATCCACCAGCAGGGTACTGGTATTTGTTACCAGGGAAACAAAGAGTAAAAAGAAAGTGGCCTTCAGTGTGCTAAAATAAGGGAAACATTGTTTCGTCCCCACTGAATCTTTCTCCTCCTTCCCTATCATGTCTTAATTCAGAAAGAAAGACAGTCAGTTCTGTATTCTGAGGGGAGCCATTGATACCTCCTGTTCCTGCTACAGTCTGTAATTCATACATTAGTCAGTTCCTAGGACAGGGGCGGGCAATTATTTCAGATGGATGGCTGCTTACTGTGTTTTGCAAGCTGTTAAGGGCCATATAGGTAGCCCTGCCCCTTGACAGGTGCCCTGCCCCCTGGTTGCCATCTTATGGCTGTGAGTCCCACCCCCTAACCCCTGACCTTTGCCACCATATGCATCTCCCCATGCCCCCAGAAGACTCCTTTCAGCAAGGGGTTTTGCCATCTTGGAACCAGAAAAATACCAAATTTATATTCTAAAAAGCAAATGTCTAAAACAATTAATTTGATTTTAAAAATGTTTTTTGTCCTGGTTTACATGTTTGTGTAGTGTACCTAGAGGTGATTGTACATAATAGCTTAAAATTAAGTTTTACTCTTGTATATTTTGGTGGGGAGTATAGGTTTGTGGGGGGATGTGGGGATGAAGGGGAAGGTCCTACTACTACCTCTGGCTCTTATCTTTGATAGGCAGCCGGGAGTAGATAAAAAAAAAAAAAGTTTCCACCTCCTTATAGAACTCTGAAAATCCACATTACATCTGGTGCTCTGAACACCTTCCACCAAATTCACCGTTTCTCAAGATAAGGCTTGATCCTGAACAGGAGCTGGAGACTAATGGTCACTGTTATTTTACCTGCTTTCACACCCTGGACAATCGCTTAGTGTCTCTCCTCCAGCTTCCAGATCTGTAAAATGAGGATAACATAAAACCTGCAAGGAAGTATTCCAAGAATTAATGAGCAGAGACTGGTGTAGTGTTTTGAACAGGCAAAGCATATAATTAGTGGTAAGTATGACTAGTAGGGCAGAAGTATTACTGTTATAAAAGGTGACTGTGGAACACTCAGAGGGATAGCTTTTCATTCAATAACTGGTAAATGTTGCATTTAAAAGTTGCCATGGTGGTTGGGGGTGCAAGTTGATGGAACACCGGTCCATCCTGTCTAGTATTTTATACTTATTAAGCTACTTGAATGACTCTACTCAGTCTAACCTGTCAATAGGAGGGGGAACCACCCCATGGGCAGTTTGAATTAGACACACTGTGGGACAACTCCCTTTTCCTCTCTGCTAGAAGTTGGCTTATTACCTGGACCTGAAGATAGATAGCGCCTCTGCTTTTGATCCATGACTGTCCAAGTCTTTCTCTTTTGTTTATTAAACCTCAACAGCAATGGAGTTGAAACCATTGTAGAGATAGCAAGAGCTTGTCAGGAAATCTAACATAAACACACCTCCATATATTTAGCAAATGCAGTTTCCTGCTCTTTGTTGCCTGATGAAAGGGAGATTAAATTATACAGGCACCCCCCCCAGTTAGTGCTCTTAATTGGTTCCTGATAAACCCAGTGTTAAGCAAAAGTCTTTGATGACCCAAGATGGTGACTGCAAGCATTTTAATAAAAGTTGCTGAGCACTAAGTGGAATTGGGTATCAATTTAACATGAGCGTTATAACAAAACAGTGCTAAGCAGGGGTTGCCTCTCAATGCCATTCTCCTCCCTCCCTTCTCCCCATGTTAACTGAACCATACCTCCTCCACCACCCCCATGGACTATGGATATACAACAGGACACCTGTGCAACCTTCCTGTTAAGCTGGATGTTGAGAGGTGATGTGACGAGTGTGATCTCTTGGTTATAACTGTCCTCCCTGTGTAATAGTGGAACCAAATGCCTTGCACCCAAGGGGGTGATTCTCAACTGGGTGACAGCAGCGATGCTTGCAGGGTGTAAAACCCAGGGATTTTGCCTAGACCCAAGGACTTCCCACAGCAAGCCCTAGATGTTATGCGCTCCCTGACTTCTCTGCAGTACAGAAATGGCTGTCTGCTCTTTTCCCCCGCTGAAAACGAAGAGCTGCCCTCGCCCGGCTTCCCTCGAGTCTCTCAGGGCAGAAGAGCCCCCACAGACCAGCACAGGCCCGCTGCTCTGCTCCCTTACGTCACGAGGCTCCTCCCCGCGGCGCTTGGCGGGGGCCGGGCTGGCGCGGCCCCTCTTCCGGAGGGGCGGGGCGGGGACTGCCGCGCGCGCTGCGATTGGCTGCCCCCAACGTTCGGAGACGGTTTAACTGCAGCAGCGAGGAAAACAAAACAAAGGAGCCGCGAGCCGAGCCCGGCGCGGCGGGGCTGGCGGCGGGATGTCTCAGCCGCCTCTGGGCCCTGAGGGCAGCGCCTGTGGGCCCAGCGGCCGGATCCTCCTATGACCCCGCTACGCAGACGTCCCTGAGCCCCGGGGAAGGGGAGCGACACCCCCCTCCCCCAGCTCTGCAGCCGGTACCTGAGCGGAGCATGAGGCGCTGGTGCTACTAATATCTCCCCCCCCACGCGCGCGCACACACGCACGCACACACTCCCACCCACCCCCCAGCCGAGCAGCGGTGGAGGCTTCTCCCTGCCCCCCCTCGAGGGGAGCGGGCCCGCAGCACTGGGCGGCGGTGAGTACCCAGCCCGCGCAGGCGGTGGGAAGGGGCAGTGTCTCCCGCCCCCTGGGGGCAACTTTCCGAGCTATTTATAGTGCCGGGAAATGGCTGCAGCGAGTCCGGGGCGGGCGGCGACGCTTTACATAAACGCGGGTGGGGGGCGCGGCGCAGCTCCGGCCCCGCCGCCTGGGCCCCGCTCGGGGTTTGCCGACAGCCGCGATCCCCAGGGCGCGGAGTGAGGCTCGCTCGCGGAGTGCTGGGGGGAGGAGGGTGTCGCTCGGTCGGCGCGGCGCGGCGTTTTGTCCTGTGAACTTCCCGAAGGAGACTGACGCGCTCTTTCATGCGCTGTGTCCAAATGCGTTTGGCCGGAACCGCAGATCGGAGTCACGTGTGTGTTGTTTTGTGTTTCCCTCTCTTTTAAAAACAATAACACCACAAATCTCACGTGATGGCACCGTAGTTTGTGGACAGTTCCCCAGGGCAGTGGTCCGGGTTCAGAGGGCCAGCTCCTTGTAATCCTCCCTTTCCTACATGGACATGGTTTGGAGAGAGGCTCCTGGAAACGACCGTTTTGGTTTGGGTTTTTCCCCATACTTCTGCCTGCCATTCTGGAGTTGAGCAGAACAGGAGTGGGAAAACTGCCCGCACAAATGCACTCAGTGGAGTGAGCTGTGAACTTGAGAGATTTCATTGCACTTATTGACTAGCCTACCTAACCCAGTCATGTGTTTCTTAAGGAGCTAGGAAGTGGAGTTAGTTCCTTGCTGCCTTGGTCTGTAACGGGTAAACACCAAGGAGTTTTAAAACCAGAATATAGTGAATTGCTTAAGCACGAAAGAGCAACCGCTGGCGGATGTACTCAGTGCTATAGGTAACCTCCCTTTTAACTGCAAGCTACAAGAGAAATGTATGGAGACAGCATCTTTACTGCAAGCATTACAAGCTCTAAACAATAATTTATCAAAGTATTAAACTGTGTTTTATTATTATTATTTTTTCCAGGCAAGCCTGGATGACAGACTCTTTTATAGAGATTGAAGGTTTCTGTAGTGACCTTAGTTATATGGTGGACAATAGTGCTGTCTCTGGACTGCACCTGCTTAACATGCTTCCTCTATGTTTGTTTACACATCCGGGACCAAGGCAGGGGCTGCCCACTTGGTTAGGATTGGCTGGTACTTGTCTAGCAAATTCATACCTCCCATTGGGTGATGTCATGCTGCTGGATGGCAGCAAATCTAATACTGAAAGAATGCAATTCATGAATTGCAAATTTAAAACTAATGCTATGTTTCTTTGGCTATGTGGATTTTATGGTTCTCAAAATCAGTTAGTGCTCAAAATGTTAATGCTTTAGCAACAGTAGGATGGTAAACCAACTTGAGCAGTAGTGCATATATGGATAAAACTGAGCATGATTTTTAAAATGGAGCTTCAGTAATTAATAGTCTTCTATTAAATTGTAATATTGGCTTTTAATGCCTTTGGGCATTCAGAATCGCATTGTCTGAACTCTTGTGGCTAGCCCTCTCTAATTTTTGCAGGTGGCAAATGAAAGTAAGCCCATATGCAAACATATAAAACACATTTGAATTCCCTTGAGCTTAATAAAACGAAGAAAACAAAAGATTGTATGTGCTCCAGAATGACACTGTATAGTGTCTAGGTCAGCGGTTCCCAATGTGGTGCCTGTGGGTGCCATGGGATAAAACTTTAAAAAACACAGCTTCCCTTTATGTTGTATTCTTTTGAAGTTGTGGATCTAATGCAACTTTAAGTTATGGATAAGATGATCAGATTGATTTGAATTCTAAACTTTAACATTCATATTGATGCCTGCTGCTTTTTCTTTGTTGTGTCCTTGGGCACAAATGTTGGGATCCCCTGGTCTGGTGATATAGTTCTTAATGCTGTTAAGAGGTGGGTAATGCTAGGGATCTCTGCTCCTAATGAGTATACTGATAATTATATTAATAGTATCTTTGTAATTTAAAGCATTTGCCTAACTCTTGGAGCACTTTTAAGGTTAATATGTGGAGTAAGGTTAATACATGGAGTAAATTAAAAATACAGTTAGACTGCATTTTTTTTGTAGACTGCTACAAGCATAATTATGTGAATGAAAACCATTTCCATAATCTCTCCCTCTTCTACAGTGAAGCACTTTCCAAGTGTTCTTGCTTTGGCTGAAAAATTGTTTTTCCAAATGATTGTGTATACTCCCCCTCCTCTCCCTTTGGAAGCAGGACCATGTATGGATGCAACTTCTAATTGGGTCTAAAGGTTACAACTAATATTTAGTGATGGCCTTTTTGTGCTCAAGCATTATTTCATTCTTGGAATTTACTCTTATGACTACGAATACATCATCTTTGTATTCTTTTAAAGTCATCTGAGTTCTGAATTTTGATAGGAGAAAACTAATTCTTGTTTTAACTAGGAAGTACAAGTCTTTGTTGGGAGAGTTTTTAATAAGAAAAAAGCATGCCAGTTCTATCGTTTGCTAACAGCTGTGTTTTAGACGGCTGTTCTGAATCTGACTGTCACTAGCTTTGTGACAGACTGCCTCTCAGAAAGTATATGCAAATAAGCCGATACACTAATAATCTGTTAAAGGAGTTTAGATTGAAGTGCTTTGCAACAAATATTGAAGATGCTTTGTAACCTTAAGGAGAAAAAGGGGGACGAAGAGGGAAAGACAGAAGAGGGTTGGAAATCCAGACCATCTAATAGCAAGTTAACCGAACAAGGTGAAATAATTGAAATTATGGTATGTATCACTGATTAAAAGGCAGGAGGGAAGCAACGCTGACAGCAGGACAGAAAAAGGGATTGGAAGGAAAAAGCAAAGAACCAGTAAGAGACTAAAGAGCCAAGCTGACCTTACCTTGTCTAGTAATCTGTGAAGGCATGTTATTCCTAGCTTCTGCTTCCTGGAAGCCTTGCCAATAACAAGCTCATTCTTTTTCTTTCGCCCCTCTCCTAGGAATCACATGAGGAAGAGGGGGTCCATGTCGGTTCACAGGAATAGTTTTGGGCTTGTGTAAAGCTTCAGACTTTTTAACTTTCAGCTTTTTCTCAAAATACCCAGACTTCTCAAAGCTACTTGTAGATTATTGCTTAAACCCATTTGTAGTCCAGGTAGCAGCACAAACACTGTGGTTCTTGAGAGTAGGGTTGGGGTGTTGTAGCTGTGATGAAAGGTATCACAAAAGGTCCTTGTACAGAGAGCATGATTCTTGATGCATTTCCTGCTTTTGTAGGAATAATGGAAACTGATAGCAGATGGGCTTTTATTTAATTCATTTTTGACAGAGTGATGATGTGCAGTTGAGCCACTGGAGAGACTCACTGGAGCTATGTCTGTCTGAAGGCTGGGGAAGAGAATGCTGTATTGACTTGATCAATTCATGTTTGGAATCTTGCCTTTTTGTTAGCAATACAGCTTGGCAGTAATGATGTAATAAGTTACGAAGTACACTGCTATGACATTGCCACTGCTGCCAGATTAAGTAATTGAGAACAGAGAGAGGTGGGGGCATTTTGTTTTGGACATGCATCCTAGTTGCTGGCAAGAGCAGGAAAATCAAAATGCATATATTTATTATGACCACTTCAGAGGTTTCGCTGAAAACTTAGAACCAATTCTGCAGTATTGGAGTTAATACATCTGCTATTTTATCTGGATTTAGAGCAGGGGTAGGGAAAATGCGGCCCATGGGCCGAACGTAGCCCATCAGGCCATTCTATCTAGCCCACGGTTCCCATAAAAAAATTTAGAAAATTAATATTAATCTGCCCTGGGCTGCCTATCATGCGGCCCTCAATGGCTTGCCAAAACTCAGTAAGCAGCCCTCTGCCCAAAATAATTGCCTGCCCCTGATTTAGAGTGTGCTCATTCTGGTCTCTGGATTCATTACCATATTTAAAATTTGCAAATACTGGGGCAGTGTCCCAAGACTATAAATGCATAATCCTGTATTTCATCCTTATAAACTCTTCGACTTCTGCTATCTTTAAAAATAAATAAAAGGTGCAAAGCAATGCAAAAAAGAATGGAGATCTACAGGTCAAAAGTGTTATAATTGATAACCTTTTTTCCTTTATTCTCTCTCTCTTAATGCATATGTTCCACTATGTGTCTTCTTCAGAAGACTTATTTGTGGCCTTGGAGTTGGTTATGAATAGAATTTGAGGATGTTTTCCACCCTCATGAAAAATGTACCCATGCCTCTCTTCATCTCAAGGTGAAGCATCACAGAGCTGATGCTTTTAGTGCTTCTAGTTTCCCTGTATGTGCACACATATGTGCTCCTCCCTCCCCCTGCCCCTAAGACATTTTGAACTGTGATCACTTTTATAAGGTTTGTTTTTTTTCCTTGAGAAATTTAATGGTATTAGTAGAAACCATATAACTCAAGCTTTCCTTGGTGTTGTAGGACACGTTTCTGCAGTTTGAAGTAATGTGAATTCTTTTAGGTGGTGTTTTATTCAAGTTATTGAATAAAGTGGTTAGAAAACAAGTGTCAGAAGTATCTAAGAGGTGGGGCAGAGGCAGTGAGTACAAGGAAGGGCTTAAAGTGGAAAATATCTTGGTGGCAATTAGTTTTGTTTCTTGTGTTTAGTGTTGATTTTCTCTTAAAGCAAACTTTCCTGTATAGGAAGAGTTGACAGCAAGTAACTTTTACAGTTGGAGCTCTGTAGCAGTTAAGGTGCAGTGGGCTGAATATAAACTTTTGCATTTATTCAGTAAGCACAGAGGAAACAACAAATCCAAGGATTACTAGTTTGTTACTAATAGAGAAGTGTACTTTTTTTTCTGACCTATGGTTATCTGGCTAGTAAATACTATACAAGCGTGCTTCGCTTTATTGCGCTTCGCAGATATTGCGGTTTTTTTACCAATTGAAGGTTTGTGGCAACCCTGCCTCAAGCAAGTCTATCGGCGCCATTTTTCCAACAGCATTTGCTCACTTCGCATTTTTTATCAATAAAGTATTTTTTTAATTAAGGTATGTACATTGTTTTTTAGACATAATGCTATCGGACACTTAATAGACTACAGTATAGTGTAAACATAACTTTTATATGCACTGGGAAACCAAAAAATTTGTGCGACTTGCTTTATTGCAATATTCGCTTTATTGCGGTGGTCTGGAACCGAACCCGCAATATCTCCGAGGTATGCCTGTACTTTTTCTCACATAGTGAAAAAGGACTTAAGAGGCTGGGCTGCAGTATGTCAAAGGGTAGTGTTTGTTTTTTTTTACCATGATGAAATATTCTGATGCTTAAGCAGTGTCAGATTTTTATTGGTTGAGATTTTTATCATCTACCTTATTAGACTCTAACTTCAGCACCTGTGAAATGCACTGGAAACTGGCAGAAAAATGGCAGCCCCTATCTCCATTTTGGAGGTTGTTGTAAGTAGTGACAAGTGCAGGATTTTGTGCTCTTCTGATCTTTGTTTTCTATAGAGTTGACGAAAGAGATGGACCTAATGGTTAACCAACTTTTCAATCTTTTTTTTGCCTTTCTACTTAGTCTTCTAACCGAAAATGCCCATTAGGATGGTGGTGTGAATTTGAAAAGCCATGTGTAGACAGACGTACAATGAGAATATGAGTGGAGGGAGTTATGTGGACATCTGATTCATTAGGAATGCCATTTAGTTGAAACCACTGAGTAGAGAAGAATCATTTTCTACTGAGCTGTACAGAATTGAAGCCAGTGATCTGGAATCAAGAGGCTACATTTCATTACAGTAACAAGATCTAGAAAGTTCTGTTCTGAATGGCTATGTTCTTTATTTGCGGCAAGGATTTCTTAGTGTGATATCCCTTATTGGATCAACTACTTATTTGTTATTTAAAGTTATAATATTTAAAAAAGTGTATTTAAATTATTACAGTTAATTTATAATTTTAAAATAAAATGTATTTCTTATAGTTAAATACACTTTATTTTAAATTTTGAAATATATGAAAGAACTTGAACATACTACGTTAAATATCCTTGGCTTCTTGGAACTTATTTATAGCTCTTCTTTGTTCACCTATAGGTTGACTGTTTCTCTTGTGGCATCTGTGTGGAAAGTGCCACACACACTCCAGAACAACGACGGCTTTTGCTTGCATTTTCCAGTGTTTCTTTTGTCAGCGAGTTCAGCAAAGTTGTAATTCTTCAAGTGCCAGCCCTGAGCTGAGTGAGGAGCCACCAGCAGAGATGGTAAAAATGACAAAATCAAAAACGTTCCAGGCTTACCTGCCAAACTGTCATCGAACCTACAGCTGTATCCACTGCAGAGCTCACCTAGCCAATCATGATGAATTGATCTCCAAGGCAAGTGATTAGTTTTTAAATACTCTGATTTATTTTTAACCAAAATTTGTTATCATTGGACCACTACTTCCAGTAGATAAGAGATGCAATTCAAAAGCAAGTTTCAGAGTATCCCTCCAATATTCTTGGGTCACAGGTGTTGTTTATAGAGGACTGGATATTTTTTGGAAACTTTTGAAAACTTTGTTCATCCTAGTTGGTTTTTTTGTTTTTGTTTTTTTTTCAGTATAGTCCTCACCTTCTCAATTCTCCTAGACTAATTGGGAGGTTGTATTTTCTGAGTTGTCTGGTAAACCTATATTGGCATTAGATCTTGTTAGTTTGCTTATGAAAACTGCCTGATAGAAGTACAGAGCTCAGGACTCCTTTTATATGGCAAAAGAGGAATTTTGTGAATCAACACAAAGATGCTATTGTCACATTCAGTGGCTCAATCTGGGATTCATCAAGCCTTTTTCTTTCTGATTTGTTGGTACATGCCCTACTTTAAACTTGCGTATTTCAAAAAAGTTACTAAAGTTTAGGTTGTCTCAGGTTCTTTAAATAATGTGGGCTTGTGCTTTGTATCCATTATTGAAAGAATCTACAACTCCATGTAGTATCTAGGAAAATCATAATGCACAGATAACATGCTTTAAGGGGTATGTTTTGTTTGAATTTCACTTAGTTTGTCATGAACCATCCTCTAAATATCGTGTTCTGGGGAAATGTTTAAATCCCACTCTAAACTTCATGTGAAATTCCCCTGTCCCCTTTGTTTAAACAGTCTTTCAGCAAGGCAGAATAATTGGGCCCGAGGGGCGGACGTGCGCGCACACGCACACACCCCTTTATTTTTTTGAATTTTCTGTTTTCTGTCACCTTTTGCTACTGCTGGATTGACCATTGTAATAAGGCCCTTTCTTGAGAAGCCGCAGGGATTGAAAAAGTCTCTCCTTTTAAGTTCTTGTTGCCTATTATAAGCAAGAGCATTTATTCCTTAATTCTGTGGAGTGGTCTTGGGCAGTAATGTAATAGAGTACAAGCCCAGAACCTTGATTTAGGAGACATGGAGGAGAAGGGGAATAAAAACAGCTGCTACTGTAGGGGCCCTAGTCACTGTTACTGCCACTGCCCTGTGCACCACCAGTGCCCAACGTGCAAAACTGCCAGACTACACTTCTGGCCTTAGATGAAGGCTGTTCTTAAACGGACTTGAAACAAAATTGTCATCTTATGCTATCAACCTCTTCTGTTGCTCATTTCAATGAGTAGCTTTTCTAGGACATGGGTGTTTTCTTAACTCAAGATGATAGCAAAATTCTCACCATTTTCATTATGTTGTTGTTTGTAGGCACCTTATTGTAGCCTTCTTTCTCTCCCTGACCCTTTTGATTGGTAAACTAAAAGAAAATCTTTATTTTACATAATCTTTCCAGTTAGGAAGCGTGTTTAAATAATGAAATCTTGTCTTATAGTCTATTAAATTTGTGGGATAATACAGATTCATTGCAACTATCTTTTAGTTCATTTGCCAGCATAGTAAAGTTAAATAAAAGGTTTATTTTGTGACCTATATGAGATTTTCTAGAATGGATTTAAAAAGTCTGAGGTTTTAACGCATCAAAAAGAGTTACTGAGCATATGGAAAGTGGTTTTGTTTTGTTTTTTAAGTACCCATGTCCTGTATGTCTGAGTAAGTATAGCCCTATACTATCTAATGGTGTAGGAAAACTTCTGGCATATGGTCTTATTTTAATCCTGGTTTCATATTCTCCAGTTAAGGTTTATTAGACAAACTGCCAAGTTTCTTAACCACTTGCCAATTTGGAAGTTGTCAAATGCAGTGCTATAGTAAACTTTCCTGAACCCTTCTTTTTCTGGCTTTTTTGCATTGTATCAATCTTGCATGAGATTCAGAAATACATGAAACATAAGGTATATTTTTACTTGTAAATAAATATATACTTGTTGCTATTTTCCGACCAGTTTGTACTGTTATGTGGGGTGCTGGCAATAAAAACAAGCACAAGGGAAATTATTAGATTACACCTGTTTTAACTTCAGTTTGTATGTCGATTATAATACCATGTAAAAAATCTTGTACGCTTCAGGATTCTTTCTTCTCAAAACAGGTTATGAATTCATAATGTTGAATCTTGTAACTTGTGAGTATCTGACAAATGGTGCTTCCAGCAGGGAAAACCAAGAGTTTGACACCTTTTTTTTTTTTATTTTAAAGACATACTGTAAATGTATTCAACCTTTGCCCGGTCTTTAAAGAGCTTATGTATCATTCAGACATGTGACTTGTATATTTACAGTCTGTTCTTACAACTTTACACAAGCAGAAGTGATGGCTATAACTTTGAATTTTCTTTTGTCATTAATACAAACCTTCCTATCTAGTTTTTTCTTCTGACTTACTGATCCCTTTACAGCATATAAAATATATATTCACTAGAAGGCTGGGAATGTTGGTATATGTGTAGTAGCAGTGAAAGTAAGCTTAATGGGGTCACTTTAACCTCTAGAGCAGGGGTGGCCAATTTTGGCTGGAGGGCCACTTAATGAGTTTTGGTGAGTTGTCAAGGGCCACAAGGGTAGCCCTGCCCCTTGACAGATGCCCCACTCTCTGATTGCCATCTTGGGACCAGAAAAGCACTGGCCCCCCAACCCTGACCCAGAAGTGTTTATTTGGGGGCAGGGGTGTTGT
>NW_017728921.1:14685184-14713034 GCF_001723895.1 Crocodylus porosus | reverse complement strand
AAAAAAAAAAATCAAACGCCTACTCCTAACTTATTTTAAGAAATATTTTTGTCCAGATCTGTGTGTTTGCATAGTGTATGTAGAGGCAATTATATAATGGCTCAAAAATATAGTTTTACTCTTGTATATTGTGTGCAGTAGAGTAAGGGGGTATGTGTATGTGTGTGGTGGCTGTTGGAGGGTGTTGGGTGTAGTGTTTTTTTTGGGAGGGTATGGGGACAATGGGGTGTGTGGGAGGGTGCCGGGGGGGATGTGGGGGGAGGCGGCTCCTCTGAGTCCCTGGAGTGTGCAAATGCCTGGAACTGCACATGGTGTCAGTGAGCAGGGCTGGCCCCGTGCGGGCATGTAGTGCACAACTCCCTCCCCAGCCACAGGTAGTAGCAGTGTGCAGGTCAGCCCCATAACATGCAGCTCCTGCCAAAGTCCCTGGTAACATGTGATGGCAGCATAGTATGCAACTCCTACAGTGTGTGGGGCCAAACCAACCTGGCCCAAAATTGCACAGCTCCCCATGCTCCTAGCGCCTTTCCCCCAGTGGGAGTTCTTGGCCCCAGCTAGGGGAGGGGGAGGGCCCTTATCTGAATTCCCCCTAAGCCACAGGGTGGCCAGGCAAAAACCTATGCCAGGCAGAGTCTCTAGTGGCCTCTAGCTGGGAGCGTGGTTGCTTAGCAACCACTGCTGCACCTGTTGCATGGAGGCTCCGTCTTGCACAGGGGCAGCCCAGCGCCGGGGCTTACAGGGGGGCCCCACAGGGCAGATGGAATTCCCTGGTGGGTCAGATGCAGCCCGCGGGCTATATTTTTGCCTGCCCCTGCTCTAAAGGTTGTTAATATAAACTAAACCAGCTTTCCTCAACAAGAAAAATTATTACTTATCTAGAACTAAAACTTGTGTTGCAATCTAGGACTTCTCTTAAGGAATTGTACCTTGACTGACATACAAATTATGCATGAATTGCAGAGATTAAAACATAAAAATTGTCATGTTCTGACAATTGTGCCTGATCACAGAACTATTACTACCCCCAAATCTAAACTAGTTAACTCTCGCTTTATTATTTCTAATACCTTGTTAAAGGTGATCCAAAAAAGGGTAGGGCTGATGTTTTGTTTTGTTTTGTTTTGTTTTTTGTGCTGTGAGAATGTTAAAAATGATTGGGGAATCTTGATCACCTCTTTCTTTTCCCATGTTCTGTACTAAATTGTCAAGGTGGCTTCTAAGTTTATCTTGAATACTAGAATTCATACAATTACAACTTTGCAAGAGAAGGGAATGGAAGCAGAGAAAAATAGTTTAATCATTAAATTCTCCTTCCCCTTTGGGACCTAGTTTAGCTTTAAACTCATTCAAGCAATTTCTCAAAAAAAAGTTCTTACAATAAAGATTATTCTCCCCTTTTTCCAGTTCAGGGTTATGTAATCAAAGTCCAGATGTTATAGCTTCCCTAGATTTTCTCATCAGAAATCGGGCACAAGACCTTGGATTCTAAATACAGCAGCTTCTAAACTGGTTTGTGGAGCTTCTTGGATTCGTAGTGGTGGCTCTTTTTTTAACAGAGAGAAAACACTGATCACAGTTAGAAAGGACAGAGTTTAACATTTTCTAAAGAAGTTAAATTGACTTGGTTGTCGCTGTTTCTAATATTGTAATACTTTCACAATGTAGTTGCTGCGGTAATGCTTTCTGGCTGGAAAATTGGCTGGAAGATGTTCTACACTAGGAGACAAACCCTTAACACAAGATTCTTTCTTTTTAAGGCAAGAGCATTCTTTTTCCTTCATAGGTAATCTTAAAATGGTGTAGACGGAACAAATATTTGGCTGTGGCCTGACCCAAAGCATATGAAATATGACTTTATATCTTAACTTAGACCATCTCTTGTTTGCTTGTTTGTTTTTTCCCTCTCTTCCATTTTTTTACTTGAAAGATGGTGCCCAAGCGAGTGTGGAACTTTGTAATAGGGGTGTAGGTTATAACCGTGTTGGTCTAAGGATGTAAGCAGAGAAGTTTCTTTGGGTGAATCTGATATCTTTTATTAGACCAACTTAAATAATTTTTTTCCCCCAACTATTTAAGTTGGTCTAATAAAAGATATCAAATTCACCCAAAGAACTTTGCCAAACTTTGTAACATAAAGTTGAGCCCTTTTTTTTTAATGTTTACCAACTAAACCTTTTTTTCCACAAAGTGTACAAGTATGCCATCAATCTTTTCCTTCTTCTCTAGCAAGAGCTCAACTAACAGTCTTCAGTGGAAGGTTGTGTCCTCCTTTGTGCCTTAAGCAGTCAACTGAAGCAGTTGCCAAGTAGGGCAGCAGTACTGAGTGATCCACCCCTTCAGTTTACTGCCAACAGTTCTGTTTGCGTGTTCTGGGCTGTGGCAGCATTCTCTTCCCTGCCTTTTAACCTATTCATGTAGACCTTTTTCTCCCTTTCAATCTGCCTCCTTCCTATAGCATGTATTTCTCTTTGGGAGGCATCTGGAAATAGCTAAACTATATTGTTTTCTGTTCTTTTACGCCATGCCTCTTTTGGCACCTTGACAGAAAGGTATTTGTCAGCTTCAGCTCTGAGGAGACCTTTCACTGATTGACCAAAACCCAGAAAAGCAGGGATAATCTTTGCAAAGCCAAGAAACTTTAATGTATAGATTTCAGCTGCCCTCTTTTCTAAGAGGAATATTCTTTTTTATTCACAAACAAGAAATCTGAGCTATCTGAGGGGAATTGCAAAGCTTTCTTCAGTTTATTTTTGCAGGTATGTGGGAGAGCAGATAACTCCTTTTTGCAGGTAACCTCTCTGCAAATCCAGACAAATTCAAGTTTACCAGCAATTGGTATGCAAATACATAGGCCAGAATACTTTAGTAGTCTGTTTTACAAAGTAATTTACATTGACTGTTTTTACCTCTAATTTTAATTTCTTCTGCCACCTTTAGAAGGACTGATTTAGCCAAAGCTTAATTACAATCTAAATTAAATCTGCTGTTTAATGCTGTGTGCATGCTAAGAGTAAAGATACTTCCTCTTAAGAAAAAAAATAGTACAAAGCCATGGGTATTGCTTGCCAAAAGAAACACCTCCATTTTTAAATTTTATTTTTTATATCTCTTGAAAATGTGAGGCTACAAAGGTATCCAGGCTATATGAGCAGCAAGTAAAAGTCTATTGGACAACAAAGGCCTGCTTCAGGTGTTGTAACTTTTGGATTATCTCAAAAGTTAAGAATTTGTTCCAAAGAAGGAAAAGAGTGCACTAACCCCAGCCAGTTTTTTTTAGCTGGTGCTATTGACATGTTGGGAGAGGGGCAGAACCTTCCCATCAGTGGAAATAATGGTCTTATGGTTAAAAATGATTTATTGGGACTTTGATATTCTACTGTCTAATGACACCAGTTTATCTGGGTGCTATTTAAAAACAAGAAAAAACTTTTTTCTGAAGAGTTTTTAGAAATGTAAAAGGATATTTTAGCTCGGCCAATGTACTTATGTACTTTGGGAGAGCACCCCAGAAAAGAACTGATACCTTGAATACTGATCAGTAATTCTTAGTGAGGTCTTTATGATGATCCCTTGTATTTATTTTTTTAAGTTCATGTGTATTTACATACAACATTGGCTTTATTGCTCCAGCAGGAGGTATTCAAAGCTGTTGTCCACTTTTCAGATATGTAAGGGGTAGGGAATATACTGTATCCACAAATGCGGTATGTGTGCAAGGAATACTAACCTAGTAACAAATAGATTGAGGAGAAGGATATGGAAGTACAAAGAAAATGATGCCTCAGTAGAACTCTGTTAAAATGGGTTCTTGAGGGAGAACCTTGGGAAGCCTGTGTGGTGTTCAAATGGAAATGTAAGAAGCTTCTTAAAGACAAACTGCTGAAAGGGTCATGCCCAATTGTAAATGTTTGGTTTGCTTTTGTTTTCCCATTTTTCTAGAGAGGAAGAAGCTGCTGGGGTAGCAGTAGATCCTCCCTGATTTAAAGGTGAGGATTTTCAAGAAAGGACTCTGTGAAAGCTGTTGTTCAGATAGAGGTGACTGACATGAAGTCTCAGTACTTCATCAGAACTTAACATTTGCTCAAGTTTTGTGTGGCTGATGGAAAGAGACTGAAAAAGCAGAATTGCTCTGAGCACATTTAAGATGCATCTTTGTTTCCTTTCTGAAGAGAAGAAATCAACAGGGCTACAATAAATTGTGATTTAGAGACTGTGTTAAAAGACACCCCCCCGCCCCCCCCTGAAAAAAAGGGCCAGCCAAACTGGTGGCTTACTTTGGGTCTCTGTAGTCACTCTGTCAAGATCAATAGGTTGATTGACCCTCCTGTTCAAGGAGCAGCAGTTGAATGCCCATATGTGAAGTGTTATTTAGCCACTAAAACCTTCACAAATTTTGTTTTCTTATTCAAAGCTTAATTATGCATTTAACCTCTTGCTATTGCATCAGATTGAAATAAATATAGCAAAACTGAGTTGGTTTTCTATCTATGTTGCCATTATTTTACACTTTGCCATTGCAAAGCATATCTGACCAATTGGGCAACTGTCCCTGCTATGCAAGGCAAAAAGACATGATGGTTACATGCACATTTTCAGGATTTTGTTTTGCTGCAAGAACCAAGCCATTTTAATTAACTCCATGTGAAGTTATTGCTTCTGATGATAGAGAAAATAGGGATCCCAGACCTTCTCCTGAAGAGTATGATGAATTCAGTTATTCCAAGGAATTAATATTTCTACCCTAATATGGTTCAGGAGGAAAAAAGTCTTTGTCATAAGTTAGAAGTCTGAGCAGTTTTAACCTAAATTATTTAGGAAGTCTTTTGTGTTCTTTGTCCTTAGCATTTTAGCTTGTGTATGTGGATTATTTCCAAATCTGTTATAGCGGACTCATTGTCCTCTACTTTTTTCTTCCCCCCTGCCGCAATGCTGCAACTTAGGCAGATGATTGTGTCCCTCCTCTAGCAGCTGTCCACCTCTCTTTGCACTGTAAAGAATAGCTGTCTACCTTGTGGGCAGCTAGGACTTTACTACCTATTGATAGAATCTAAAAGAACTGGCCTTTCACGTGACATAGAATACAATTTTCTGTTCCAGGTACTGCTCTTAAGGGCAACTGACCAGTTTGTGGGAGAGATCTGACTTTATCCCAAATCAACTTGAATTTAATCCACTATATGGGAAGCTTTTCTTATTTTATTAGGCAAACATTTACTTTTGGAATGTATCCAGTTGGTGTGTATCCCTCTTGAACTGCCTTAATGATCAGTTAGATGGCCTCCATGTAGTATTGAAAGAATAAAATCTAGTGAGGACTAGTGTGTAATCTTTTATAAGACAGACTGTTAGAAATTGTGGTTGGACCTCCAGGAAGGTGGTCTAGATAACTCTTCTAGAGGTACTTTCCAACCTTACTTCTCTGACTTTATGACCTAACATACACTTTCTTTTGCCTCGTAAATCGAATTACTCGAGGATGGATAGAATTCTTTGAGTATTTTTTTTCATTACGCTTGTGAAGTCCCAGGAGTATCTAATACTCTTATTGATGAAACTTGTATTTTATAACTTAGCATCAACATGGCTCTGGGGTCTAGTTCTGATTGCAAGGAAGGAGTTGACCACAAAAAATTTATGGGAGTGCAGATCAGCATAACTAGATATAAACTTCTCACCTAATGATTCTGTATAGGTTTGCTTGACAAGTTGGGAACATTGGTGCTAGCCATTCAAAAATATGGTACTTCTAGTGCCATTAATTTTTTAAAAATTTCCTTGTTATAGAATGTCAGAATCATTTATATGGTAGGTTTTGATCACTTTTAAAAGCATCTTTTATGGACCCTGCTCTCTGGTCACGTGGCCTTGTCTGATGTGCATTGTCTGTGGACCAACTGATACCTTAAAAGCTTTTAGCATCCACATCTAGCCGTTACACCTGCCTCAGAGGGTGAAAATAGAACGGTTTGC
Organism: Crocodylus porosus; assembly: GCF_001723895.1. Classification (NCBI taxonomy): domain Eukaryota; kingdom Metazoa; phylum Chordata; order Crocodylia; family Crocodylidae; genus Crocodylus; species Crocodylus porosus. The sequence continues at coordinate 14,707,064 of NW_017728921.1, read as the reverse complement.
TTAACTGCAATTTCCTTTTCTCCTGGGCAAAAATAGCTTATCCTGATGCATCAATAGAGGCCATGTGACTTGGGAGTTCATCTCATACCTAATTCTACATTTGGAGAGCTTCACTTGCAGGTATGTACCTAGCTTTTGTTACAGTGAAAACACTCAGAACTGCTTTGGAAGTACTGTACTCTGTAGTCAGCATATTACAAAATAGATCAGCTAGCTGGAGAAAGCTGCTACAGTAGGCTTTAATACACTTAGTATTTTTTCCCCAATTTACTATTTAGTTGATATTTATTTTTTAGTGTGCATATTCTGGACCTTCCAAGTGTTCTGAAACATGGAAAGAGTACTACAGAATTGCTTCATGAAGCAGTAATTTTAGAGGATAAGACAGAGTTGATGTTCACAAAATATACCAGTTTTTACCAGTATTCTACAGTTGTTTAGCCATAATATAAACCACTGGCAAGTAGATTTGCAGTAAACTTACTTCAACACTCAACAGTAGATTTAAGAAATTTTCCAAAGCAAATATCCTACTATGGTGTCACTTTGGCATATTTTATCATAAATCTCTGTTGCTGTGTATTCATGCCACTTGTAGTCCATCTATTCTGAATAAGACAGATACTGGACTTATAAATGTAACTACAAGATATCCTGTTAGAATGGTTAAGTGCCATACATGCCATTGTATCTTGAAAGGGCCAGAAAAAATGTACTGCAGTCTTATAACCTGCAACAACTGATCAAGTATTTCCTGCTGTGAGTTTTCATCTAGTGGTCCCTTCTGGGTAATGATTCTTAATACCTAGGGTTCTGTTCTTTATTCTATAACTGAAATATCCTCTTTTCCACTAGCCTTGGGCAAATTACTTTATGTTGTACCTCAGCTTCCTAGCATTTAAAGTTGGTATATATTTGAAAATGAATAGCATAACATGAAGAAAAAAACTGGAATGCTGTGGTGGTAAAAAAATAAGATTGTTTCCATGTGCTCAGAGACCTTGTCTGCTTCTGGAACAGGAACCAAACCAGAATCTGTCTCCATCTGCAGTCACTGGATTCTGAAATCCAGAATAAGGTTATGGAGGTTAGGCAGATAATAGCATAGGATGACCTCTACATTATAGACTAAACTGTTAGCTTTATAAATTGTCACCTTGCCCTGAGTTTACTAGACTTCAGACTGACACAGCTAACCACCTCCTGTATTGCAAGTTGTCACAGACAATCTCATGGCAATACTATATCTAAATAAACAGCAGTGCTTACTTTCCTGAGTTCCTTATATTAGTAAAAGATAGTCAAGCAACAAGTTGCATTCTGGTTTTTTTGGCCCAGTGCTAACTAGGTTGTTCACAATGGCATTGATGCAGTCTTCTGTAGATCTCATATCTATTTCAAGAAAGCTGGTAATGCCATCAGGATTTATAAAAAATAAATACAAGGGGCAGATTTAATGAGGGAATGATATAAACTGTTCAAAATATGTGGAAAGAGGATGTGAAAGAGGCCATGAGATTTGGCTAAGTAGAGTCACATGGAAGCCCTGGTGAGAATTGTTGCTAGAGTGTTAAGGATGAAAACTAGATTGAAAGGGATTCTGGGAGGGAAGTAAAAGCAGTAATTGCACATGGATATTCAAGAAGCTTAATAGTTTGGTGATAGGATGGTACCCGTTTAAGTTGGGGGAGGGATTTTTGGAGGCCGGGGAGTATTAAACCATGGATCTTAAAAGAAAAGACCCAGAATGGGAAGGGTTGTCCAGTTAGGTTGACTGGAATAACTGAAATAGTGACTGGGTGTCTACTAGGTGTTAGTTTGTAGCTGGCTCCAGAGGTGAAGCATTTTAGCACCACTCTAGTAAGATTACAGTATTAGTGATGATGTATCTTCCAGATTAACTTTGTCAGTAGTGGAAGAGAAACCTTGCCTTGCCTTTCAATAAGGATGATAATGTAGAACATGAATGGGTAATGAGAGTGAATATATGCATCAGAATAGAAATTACTACATATGAGGTGAAGTAAAGGTTGGGGGAACCTGGATAACTTCCACCTCCAAAATACTGAAAGAAATAGCACATTGCATTTAAAAGTCTGCTAGCTAGGGTTTCTAATAATCCAATCAAAACAGGGTACTACTTTTAATTGGAAAATAGCAAATGTCCTTATTTAAGAAAGTGATCCAGGTAACTACAGATACTTTTTTTTTTTTAGTGTGACCTGAATAGCATGCAAGTCTTCAGAGCAAATTTTTGAAGGAAAGAAAAACTAAAGACTTGTTATGAGATGGAAAATAGGATAAAGTGGAAGATAAATTTTAATAAGGAGGCACCACATCACTTTAACCTGATACCTGATTTTTTTTTCTAGACAGATTTTCTGCATTTTTCTTTATCTGGACTTCAGTGAAGTATTTGATATGATATCACATGGGGAAACTTATTACTTATAGATAAGGAACTGTCCAATGAGGAGATTTGCACCAGGTCATAGCAGGATGGAAAGTTTTTGACTGTAGGAATGTTACTACTGGAGTTGGTAGTACTGATTAACAACTTTGGCAAGTGAAGTAGGAATGTGCTTATGATAATACCAAACTGGGAGGCAGTATTAATAGTCAAGGTTGAAATATTCTATAGGATGACTTGTTTTTACTTGAACTGAAGTAATAGAAATGGGATTAAATTTGATAGTGCAAAATATGAGTTTTATGAATAAAGGGATTAATAGCAAGACTTCTTACTATAAACTAAGAGTTAATTGGTTAGAATTGACAGAGCAATAGAAAGGTCTGGGAGTGTTAGTCTGTTAGGATAACTAAATTCTCAGTATGGGGTTGACATGAAAAAGACTAACGTGATTTTAGGATGCATTGAGTGGAGTATTTCCAGTAGAAGTAGGGAGGAATGAATGGGTGCATCTACACGTGCACCTAACTGCGAGGAACTGCTGGGACCTGACCCTACTGTACAGTAGCAATGCCAGTGTAGTTCTTGCCCACTGCAGTGCTGCCATGGCTTGTTGCCATGGCGATGTAGCATCTTCTGTAGACATGCCCAGTGTGCATTTTCTAGAGGTGTACCAATACATCAGTCCATATCATATCAGCACTGATTAAAAAGAAATTTGACATCATCAGCAATCAGCTTTTTTTGGCTGATGTGGCCAGTTTAATGGCACTGATTAAATGCTGTGTGCATACAGACAGCCGCAGCATGCATGCAGCTAGCCCAGCATCTTGGAGAGCAATGTCCAACTGGTAAGTCTGTTGGGGTGAAGGGGTGTGGGGAGCAGACTGAGGCTCCCGCAGTGAAGCAGGGAGTGGGGCTGCGGCAGGCACTGCCTGGGCAGGGCACAGGACAGAGCTGCAAATGGCTCGTCCAGGGCCAGTGGAGAGTGGCTCCTGCTGTTGCATGCACCCCCAGGTGGGGGGCATATGCCTCCTGGATCTGTGTGAAGGGTGAGAGCAGGCTGCTTCTGCCTGCTTCCAGGGCTGGGGGCAGCACCAGGCTCTTCCTCTCTTCTCCCCCCCACACCAATGAGCTGCTTGCAGCACTTTCCCCTGCTCTGACCTGCCCTGGCCGGGCAGCACCTGCCCCAGCCTCACTCCTTACCTCACCATGGGGTCCTCAATCAACCCCCTCCCCCAACTTACCAGCTGGATGCTGCTGTCCAAGGTGCCAGGTTTCACATAAGCAGTCTGCTCAGTATTGGCCAATATGGCTTGTTAATAATCAGTCATCGGTATTGCTCAAAGAAATCTGTATCTGTGCATCCCTAGTATCTGCTCCCCCCAAGCTTTGAGAGCTAATCTGGAATATAATGAGTGGAACAGGTGCAGAGATGGGCTACTAAGACAATCAAGGGAATGGAGAGCCCAAGAAGATACTTGGAGCTGTGCATGTTTAGTCAGTTTAAACCAAGCCTGAGTGTTGATATGATTCCTTTCTCCAAATATATCAGGGGGTGAACACTGGGGAGGGTGAAGAGCTATTAAACAACGTTGGCATAGGAGCAAATGGTTATAGACTTCAAGTAAATTTTGGACTGTGAATTAGAAGGGTTTTTTATTTGCTAAAGAGGGAAATATCAGCATAGTCTTCTGATTTAACTAGTTCTTAGGAATTAAGAAACAAAGATGTCCCTCCTCCCCCGTAATAAGTTTCTTCTTTACCCTGATCTCAATGAAGGCTGGGGGTCAGTTTGTGGCAGGAATAATATGGCATAATTGCCTGCAATTGCATGCAGCCTGGACTTAATGAGGTAGAAGAGGCCTTTCAGTCTCTGTTCTGTGCATATGGTATTTGTGCATTTCAAAGTATAAGGGCAGCTACATAAAAATAGAGAAAATAGTTCTGTACCTTGTAATAGTCCAACACCACACTGTTAAAATATCATGTTGTGCATTTTTCTTAGTTGCTTGTCGTGGTGGTTGGTGGGAGTAGACTTTGGCTTTGGTATTTTATTTGTGGAGACTTTTTGCACACACACAAAAAAAGGAGCAACTCACCTTCATGTTTCTCTTTGACTGGCATTCTGATTTACCAGTTGCATTCTAACTGAGTGTATGGAGAATAATTTTTATTCATGGCTGATACTGGCAGAAATGCTTGGTTGCTTTTAGGCTTGGTATAAGAATATGCAGTACTGTCGCCTTTTTCATTTCCTTTCTTGAAGTATGCAAAGGTGATTACTGTAGTTGGTTGTAACAGAGCTATGGAAAAATGCCTCATTTATAGTAATCGCATGCAATTTTGGAGGACTTTCATGACCAATGCCTCACTTTATATTTGGAAGATATAAAAATGTCAGGAATCATTGGGGGGGGGGGATCTCCAGAAATGTCACTGGCATAAAAAAATTCAGATTTATAAAATTTAAGGAAAATTCACATAACATGCTCTTGTGGAAAAGATGCAGTATGCTCAGGAGGTCCTTTAATATATTTTTATGCATAATGCTCTCAAACGTAGGCCTTTTAAAAATAAGTGTGTGTGTGTGTGTGTGTGTCAACATGGAGTGCTTCTAGAAATATGCCTATATGTGTATGTATATATAATAATATTGTGGCATATTTCTGGAAGCACTCCATGTTGACCAAAGTGTTCTCTCAGAAGCAATTGGCTCCTCAGTGGGCCTTTTGCCTCTAATTTCAGTAAGAGCAGAATTTAAATCAATGTGATAACTTTTAAACTCCTTGTTGATATGAAGAAAAAAATGTGTTGCTTTTCCACATAGGTCTTTTTCTGTCCTTTCCTTAAAGGGATTTATGTAGGGAAAATTGATCAATTAATGTTAAAATAACCTCTTTACAAAAGGTTAAGGATATTTGAGAAATTCTTTACAATATATGCTCTTGGTTTTGGGACACTTTTGAGAAATATGGAAGGTGTCTGATGTCGTTCATTTAGTAACTACTTTTTAGGATTACTTGCATTGTACTGAGACGGGTACCTTGTGTTGGGTTGCTGTGAAATAGTTATTTAAAAAATAAAAAATGGAAGTCCTATCTAATGATGCATTTTAAAAAAGCTGTTAAGTTGCATTGCTTTTTATTGCATCCAGAGTTTATTTAGGATCTCATGCTTATTCACTAGTTAGTAATACAGTATAGCACCTCTTTTTTTTTCATTCAATGCGCATGTAGTCTACTACTGCATACATCAAAGGGAGGTAATGAAGACATAGCTATAAGATGCACTTTATTTTAAAAAAAAATTGAAAAGGCTATAAAATAAAACTGAAAAGTTGTGACAATCTGTAGAAATGCTATATATATAGCTAATATACCAAAGGTTTAAGTGTTATTTTTGCAACCATAAGTTCCAGCCTTCTGTAGGTTACCACATAATTACATTATGAAATTATGGTTAAAAAAAAAAAATGTCCTGTAAGATGAGTATGTTAAGGGGAACAGCTTGGCGAATAGTCTGACAAATTTCACTAGTGCAGACAAAGCCCAAGTGGCAGAATGTTGTGGATTTTTTGTTTATGTGTATATGGCTCCTGTGTCAACTCTGATGGCCTCTATCTAGGAATGGCTGGGGAGGCAAATGGGTCTAGAGGTTTCTCTAGCATGCTTCGGCTTTTTTTTAATTTACCATTGGCAGCAGTGAGGCATTTCATTTTGAACCCAGTGTTGTGCATGGCCCTAATTTAGCCCAGCTTTGGGATCCTAACTAAAATCGTGATTCGGTTCTCTTCACAGAACAGGTAGATAGCTTGACTAACTGGCAGCTTATGCATTACTTTTAATATTGGCAAGTGGGGGAAGGGGTGGAAAGGAAAATAGCAAGAAACTAAATTATGTTTTTAGAATATTAACTTTATAATGCATCTTTTATTGTCTGATGTAAGAAAAGTTTTTGTAATGGTATAAATTTTTTGTACGGCCTTCCTAGAACTTTATCCAGTTGCTGTGATTTGGGTCCCTTGTGCCCTTTAGCTTTCTTTTGGTTTGAGTAACTGCAGCACTCTCTTCTTGGTGCTTCTGAACACTTAAATACATGGTTTTTCTTGTGCTTCTTCAAACACATGGAACATTTTGCCTCTGTTTCTGCCAAATTTTCCCCTACCCAAGTTCGTACATTTCAGCCTCTCTCTCCTCACTTTCTCCTCCCCCAATCTTTCAGGTTATGAGTTTTGTGGTTTGTTTCTTTTTAAGACCCAGACCTAATATCTGCGTCCTCTTGGGTGATTTTTTTTTTTTTCCCAATCTTTGAACTGCAGCCTTGGGAGAGAAGTCAGAGAACAGATTTAACGTAGTCTGGGGCTACCCCACTTTCCCAGAGTGCTTCCATTTGAATGGGCACCACCAAGATGCAACAAACTTCTGTTGTCTTTGCTTGATCTAGGAAATGAGTGAAAACAGGTGATGCAGGACTGATGACATGTGGCTGATTCCACACATACTGAGGCATTTTATAAAACAGCTGTATTACAAACTCGGCCAGAATTTCAGAAAACCAATTTTGCAAAATGTAATAGTCTTACACTTTTTTAAGACCCAATCACTTGTAAGGTTTTTTTTTCCCCTCCTCCCTGTCAACAGCAAATGGAAATAGCCTAAAAAAACACTAACTTTTTGCAGTAGCATTCTTCACAAGTTTCTTCCATCCCGCCCTGTTTTCCTTCAGCCAGTTTCAAACAATGGAAAATAGTGGAGTATAGGATCTGAAAGAGACTCCTACAACTCAGACAGAAGCATTTTATTTTCAGTTGAACAGAAGTGTACCAAATGCAGTGGTCATCTTCCATTCATTAATTTTTTTTTCTAATTTCAACTTTTTTGGCAACCTTATTCAACTTACAGGAACATTTCTGTTTTGTAATGAAATCGCAGCATTACATACTCAACACAGAGCAAAAACACCTGGAGTTGTTTCTACATTGCAGTCTATCTGATTTGCAGTCATGTCTCAACTGGCCTTGTACATTCACACCTACCATGCTGTCATATGTTTCTGTCTCCATATCACAAGAAAATGGACTGCTATCTGATTCTGCATCACTGAAGACACGTCTACAGAGTAGCTCCAGAAGTATGCAAGATCAGAGCAATGCATCTTGGGCAGTCGCAAAGTAAGCTGTGAGGAACATGGATGAGACTGTTTGTTCCCTGTGTATGATACAAAAAAGCATGCTGTACCACTTGAGGAAATGCAGCCATGTGGTGTTTTGAGCACAAATCCAACTAAGAGGCAACCCTGTTACCAGTTGATTTACAGATGTGGCTAAAAGTTTGTGAGGATGGGACCTTATTGAAAAGTAACTTTTGTATAAAATTTCATTTCTAGTATTCCTTTCTTGACACTGTCATACTTGTATATGCTATGTGTCCTAACATTGCTTTTCTTTTTCTTTTCTTCTATGCAGTCTTTTCAGGGAAGCCAGGGACGAGCCTACCTCTTCAATTCTGTGTAAGTATAGCTATAATCATACATGCAGTTTCTGTGAATTATCTCTGTCTTTGGTATGTGCTGCAAATGGGCAAGGTACTCCACAATTATAGCTGATGCAACTTACTCCAGGCTTTTGGCTTATCAATAGGTTCTGTTGGTGAATATAAATGGTTTTGGGATAACTATGGCTTTTATAAGGGAATATTATGACTGCATAGCTTGAGGTAGACTAAATTTCTTTTACAAAAATTTTAAGCAGAAGGCAGGGCAGAGGTGCATCTTAAACAGACTAATTCAGATATGCATAAATGTTCGTAAACAGCAGCTTACTTCACAGCAGATGCCATGAAAGAAACTGCAGAGAGCAGGCATTCTAATGCAGTGATTTAAATACAAAAGATAAGGGAAAGGAGAAGGAACAATGCTGAAGGGGGGGAAAGGTGTGGGGGGAACCTGTAAACCCATAGGAACATGCAAATTCTAAAAAGCTAATCTAGGTAATGGGATAAAAAATCATAGTCTCTGTTTAGATCATACTTAACACAGTCCAGTCTGTGGATGTTTTCTTGTTCTGCAGCTTCTCATTCAAGATTTTTTAAAGTTGTGTTTTGTTTTTTTTTTGTTTTTGTGGTTTTTTTTTTTCTTTTTAGTTTAAGAATGGTTACTCCTAGGGTAGTGATGGAATAGCCAGTGATGTTAGTGCTCTGCCACATGCTTTTGTGCATTTCTGGACTTAATTTCAGAATGGTGTCTATTCGTTCTTTCATGTAGGGGTCACCCACCCTATCTGTCCATTACAAACAGTGGGGGTATAGTAAACGGGTGATTGCTGATATGATGTTGGTAGTGGTAAATGAACCCTAGATGTTATAAGCAGTGTTGTTTGGCCCAGTGATGATGCGTTTTGTGTTGATGAGGAGGCATAACTGATATCTGGGCTTGTTGCAAGACCTGGTGCCTTGATGAAAATAGGAGCTAGGTAGTCTGTTGCTGAAGAAACAATGAGGTGAGGCAGGGGATGTTGCCTGTAGGTCAGGACAGGCTTGTCCCCTAAGACTGCCTTGAGATTTAATATAGGTAATCTTGTCATTTGCTGAAAGATTTTTGGTTTTACAAGGGTCAGTCGGAGTAATGACTCCTATTTTTCCACCCCCCCAGCTGAGTATTACTGGAAAATATTAAATTTGCACAGAAAATGTATACATCATTGCTAAACACACAGCTGTTTTGACTGTCTCTTTCTCTGCCAATGGCTTTTTTTCCACTGGTGAACAAGGGCATGTATCTTGACACTGAAAAGTCCTTGCATTTGTTGCACGGCCACTGTCCCATAGCCTTCATTTGCTGCCATAATCCCCAAAATGTGGCCTTCAGTCCATCCTTCATCCTCTGGACTGTATAGAGGATAAGACATCACAGTCCATCCAAATGCTGAGGTTGTCTGTTGTGCATAAGATGGTGTGTGGGCCAAGCATTGTCATGCAGAAGCAGTACTTAAGTATTCAGCTTTTCATTTTCTTCAGTGTTTGGATGTTAGACCTCTGAATTTTACTCTTCTTACCACTTTAGGCAAGCGGTCAAGAAAAACAACCTCCTATGTCTATGGCTTGCTTAGGAGATTTAAAAAAAAAAATTGGAGTCGTTACTTTCTGACTGATCCTTGTATTTTAGACTTCTAATTGTACACATCTAATTCCAACTCAGTTTAGGCAAATGAAGCTACACTGGGTTATTCCAGGAAATGTTGTGAAACTGGAAAGGAAAGTAAATTACACTGTTGACAACAACACTATTCCAGAGGAAGAATCTTTAGCATGACCGTTGCGTTCATGTTTTCTCAGGTTAATTTTTAGTAAGTAGAAAGTTTTAATGCCCTTGAACGAGCTACAAGAAGTCATGCTATAGGTGAGTATAATTATAGGCTAGCATAATTAAGATGAGATTAAAGGATCCAACTGTTGTTTTCTAAAATTCTGTTTACGTGTAGTTGTTGTTATATGAAGAATCGGAGCTCATTTTGTAGTAAAAGTACTACAGCTTTAGGTAGTTGAACAAAGCAAAAATAGCAAGAATCTGTTCTTGTGTAACCATATCAGTTAAACTGTGTTGCCAAGTTTTCCTAGGTTTATTACATAAGTTTTTGTCCAGTCTAAACCTTGTTCTGGAACATACTCAGTGTTTTAGTGCAATGGTTTTCAACCTCATTGGACCCAAGCTACTCCCCCTTTAGACTAAAGGAAAATGGAAGTTCTTAGCTTTGACTACTTTCTTGACTGGAAAAATACTAGAACAGTTCTTCTCTTGCAAAGAACTCGATCTATAACAGATTAGAAAATTTTTTGGCACCATGGATCCAATTTGAAATCTCTGGGTTGATCTTGTGAAGCATGTGTGAGCGTTGGCACACAATATTGTGTGGCACCCTTAATACTACTTCATGGCACCCTGGTTGAGGAATCACTAGGTTAATATATACTAAATAGTCCAAGTTTTTTCTTTTAATACTCACTGTGTGGTAGTATAGTAACATATGGTTGTTTTTGTCAGTCCAAAGTAATTGGTAATGTTGGCTAATTATCCATATTCAATATTTAGCCATATTTTTAACTTAGGATATTGACCCTACCAAGTATGACAGAAGGGACCTAAGCAGGTCATCAAGTCCGACCCCCTGCCGTGGCAGGAAAGGATGCTGGGGTCAAACAACCCCAGCTAGGTGATTGTCTAGCCTCCTTTTGAAGACCCCCAGGGTAGGGGTGAGCACCACTTCCCTTGGAACTTGGTTCCAGCTCTTAGCCGATCTGACTGTGAAGTAGCGCCTCCTGATGTCTAGCCAGAATCTACTCTCGATCAATTTATGACCATTGTTCCTTGTTACTCCCGGTAGTGCTCAGGGCAACAGGGACTCTCCCGTTGCCTGCTGGTGCCCCTTGGCAAGTTTATAGGCAAGTCCATGTCATTTATGGATAAATAACACTGTCTTACTATTTTGTGCATGTTATGTGAAGACACAAAAAGAATCATTCTTGATATTTTTAAAGATGAAATACTACCATACATTGCAATAATACAGCTAAATGCTTAAGGTGCAACATCCTACAGGTTTTTTCTGTTTGTTTCTGCTGCTAACTTGGAGCATTGAACTTGAATAGTCTGCCAAGCACCTACCACATGACTGTGGCCTGCATAAGAGTCTGCTATGCATTTGGCAAATGCTGTACAGCACACTAGAAACCCAGCCTTGAAAAGTGTATATGAAGTCTTACTCCCTGTCCCCATGAAGACAAAGAAAATTCAGCAAATAGCTATGCAGAATTGCTGAGGTGCAACTCTTTGAGGAGCCTTTTTGTTCATGTGCTCAATCTGAGTGGAAAAGTAGCACTCTGAAGTAAAACCTGCAGCTGAATGGCTAATCCTTAATTTCCTGTGAATTAAGGACACTGTGGACATGCCCCCCCCCCCCAACTAATGATTTGGGTTTTGCCGTAGCTTTTTTTACAGGGATGAATTGGTAGTAGCAAATTTTTATATATAGAAATTTACTCTGTGTGTGTGTGTGGCCACTGGAAATGGTCAATTATGCTTTAATTGGCCAAATTTCTCCTAGACAAGTTACCAGGACTTCTGCCAGGACTCAAATGTACTGATAAATAAGGTGATAGTGATAAAGTTATCTTGGTAAAGAACCTGATTTTTAACCTATTGACAATCCAAGTTAAATGACCTAAAATTTTCTAAGATCTTTTCTACATTGGTAATTAGTTTTTCATTTCAGCTGTTGGCATTGCTGCTCTGGTCCAGAATACTTGGGTAGAAGAAAAAGGTAGCAATTTGTGCTAATGGAAACAATTCTCAATATAGAGAAGGCTTTAAATCAGAAGATGCCTGACATTTAATTTGCATAGTTAAATAACTTTTTATTTACCTTGCATTGCTGTTTCAGGGCATAGGTGAGAGCTTGTTCCATGCTACAAATGCCAGTGTGTTTCACCTGTGAAATAAAAAACAAGATTCAGTTATCCCCTTCCTGTCTCTTCAATTTAGTGTGATATTAGAAATTAGCTGAGCAGTATTTGACTAGAAGTAGCATATCCTGGAGACTTTAAATAATTTAAGGAAAACTCAGGGTTAATCTCCAGGAAAATAGAACTTTTTTGTTGTTCCATCAGCATTCACCTATGTTAACGATGAAGTGCCATTATCTATGTTCTTTGTTGCAGAGTGAATGTGGGCTGTGGTCCAGCAGAGGAGAGAGTACTTCTGACAGGTTTACATGCTGTAGCAGATATCTATTGTGAAAACTGTAAGACTACTCTTGGATGGAAATATGTAAGTATTTAGTATGTGTTTATTAATTTTTATCAAACATTTAACAAATTATATTAGTGGTATTATTAATACAAATAATCTGCAAGGATATTACAGAATGATTGTTTAGAATACTATATAATATTAAAAATGCATTCCTTTATTCAGCAACCTTTTATGTTTTTAAGGAAGGTAATAAAAATTAATCAATTTGGAGTTATCTTTAAGATTTTCAAGCAGTTATTTTATATTATTAGATTGAACGACTCTTAATTTATTACGTTCACATCCATCCGAACAAATCTTCTGCATCTGTCACTAGGTGCATGTATAATAATTTTTAACAAAAATAAAACTGCTGCTTGAATGTTGTGGCAGGATCAAGATATTTCCAAACTAAACTTTGTGGCTGACAAGTTATCCATGCTACTAATGTGCAATGGATCTGGCACTTTGAAGAAAAATTGTACTTTTTTAGTGGACCTCTTTCCACTTCCACTTGTAGCATACTTTCTGGTTCAGTGATGTTTCAGAATCTTCTGGAAAGCAGTTGGGGCCACAAGTTCCCTCTTATGGCAATAAACCTTCGGGGTAAGATGGTTAATATACTGTAGCTTCTACCATTTCATTTTCTTTCTTTCCACTATTAGCTGTGGAAATAGGAACTTTGTCCTTAGTCTTGTGTATTACCACTTCCCCCGCAGTCATAGAATTATAGAAAATTAGGGTTGGAAAGGACCTCAGGAGATCACTTAGTCCAACCCCCTGCTCCAAGCAGAACCATCCCCAACTACCATATTTTACTACGTACAAGTTGACGTGGTATACAAGTCGACCCCATAAACTTCCCTTGCTGCATCTTAACCATCACTCCTCGTTCTGTCGTTTATCACAACTGAGAACAGCCCAGCCCCGTCCTCTTTGGAACCACCCTTCAGGTAGTTAAAAGTTGCTATCAAATTCTCCTTCCCACCGCCCCAGTTGGCTCTAGCTCATGGGGCTTTCCTCTGTGCTGCATGAGCGCAGGAGCCCACCAGCAATAGATGCAGCCTGGTGGGGGCTGTTCTTCTTCCTGCAATGTGCATTGTTGGTCCTGCTGAGAACAAGTGCCCTGAGTAACCCCACCTACTACTGCTGCTTCCTGCTGGGGCTGCATGCCAGGCCTGTGCTCCCGCCCAGCTGCAGGTCTGCCTCCGCCCTGCTCTTGCTGCTTCCCTGGTGTCCCGCTGACATCAGGCAGCAGGTAGGGAAGTCAAGCAGGTCCCAGGTGGCTGGAGCAGCAGCAGCTCTGCCCAGAAGCTGTATGTTGGCCAAGCCCTTCCACCCTGATGGTGGGAGTGAGGCACAGTAGGGTATGTTGAGTGGGGTGGGGACAGGGATGTACCTGGGCATCTCTCTCCCATCTTCATAGGTGGAAGGGCTGGGCAGGGTACAACTTGTTGGTTGGGGGCTGGGTGCTGGATCCAACCCACAGGCTGTATTTTGCCCGCACCTGTTGTAGGGTTATGATGTCTCTTGATGCATGACACGGTTTGAAGAACTAAAGTTTTTAGTTTGAGATGGAGGATCTGATAAGTTTAAAAGTACAAAAAGGGCTGTTGGAAAAGAGTTTATCATCTCCTTTTAGCTTCATCTCGTCCTGTACCCCACAGAACGTATCTTAAATTGCATGGTTAGATTGGATACTGGATTCACAGATTATTGAGAGGTGGTAGAATCTCCATTATTGCAAGTTTTTAAGTGTAGTTTTTAAGATGAACTCTTGGTTGGGAGAGGTAGATAGGAATGATGCTTTCTTGAACGAGGGCGTTTAGACTCGGTGTTGTCTTTAGGTCCTATCCAGCCCTATTTTTCTGCTATTCATGCATCTCCTGCCTCCAGCAAGAAAGGGAACACATGCATAATCAAAAACTAGTGTAAAGCTTTAATAGGTATTACATTTTTTTTAAATGCGTGTCATTTGATGAAAAACCTTGTTAGAGCCTTAGCTCAGTATTTTTTTAATATATGTATATATTTGTTTTTATCTAGGAACATGCTTTTGAAAGCAGTCAGAAGTACAAAGAAGGAAAATTTATAATTGAACTTGCCCACATGATCAAAGACAATGGTTGGGAGTGATTTCCCACGCCTCTCACACACTCTGGACAATATTCTGTGGAACATGCTTTATAAAGACTAATGCAAAGTAAAGGAGGATTCTGGCTGAGATGGCTCTGAAAATATCGCTGAACTTTGAAACCTCACAAATGAGTAGTGTAGTTTGTGGCTCTTTCAGGCCATGTTTGCCTTTTTCTCCTTGTGTAAGTTCCCTCTTTTTGTATATGTACTCTTGTGTGAGCAGTTGTTTTGGAACATTTTGGATGACCTTTTTCTAAACTCTCTGATTAGAGAAACTATTAGTTAATTGCAGATGGATTTTACTGGTTGGTATCTATCTTTTTACCTACGCCTTTAATGCTACCTTCTGCTGTGCATGCTTCTTGCCTAAACACCTACACTCCAATGCTATGGAAGATCTGTATGAGCAGTCCTAAAGAATGTATAGGATGGGGGTGTCTTTTTATATGTAGCAACTTCTGATGTCTTTTGGAAGTGAAGGGGATGCAGTATTGTAGTTTCATGAATTTCTTTTTAAAATTTGGGAGTACAAAAACCTGTGTACGTTTTGTAAGGAAACTGATTATAGGTACAGTGCCCACTTAGAAATCTTTCAGTTGCACTGATTGAATGTATAAGATCTTAAATTTTGTTAGGAATACATCGATATGTTGATATAATTAGTGCAAATAACTTGCAAGAACATTAGGGAATGATACTGTAATTGTAATCAAAATACATTCCTTATTCTGCAACCTTTTTTATCTTTAGGGAAGGAGAAAAAATAATAGCCTGCAAGATCAAAGGGCACAAAAATGTACATGTCTTTCACTTGCTACCAAATTATTTTTTGCACTGTACCTTTAACAGTAACAGGGAGCTATGCATCATTGAAGTTGTATGGCTGGTTCCATGTAGCTGCATAGCCTAATGCACTGGACAAAGAGGTTGATATATTTAAAAAAAACAACTCCTTAAAATATCCTACTGTCATTTACATTTGAACAAGAATAGATATTTTTGTGGGAAAAAGGCCATGGCCTATGAGAGAGAAATGGGGGTTAATGGGAGGGTAGGAAAGTAAAGAATGAAAGTTGATTTCACTTATTCATAAAATAGAATAGCAAGATAATTTTTTTTTTTTTTTTTAAGTATAAAGAAAGAAAAAGGGGGTTACTTGGTTTGCTGGATAAATCACCCCCAAAGACATTTTTGTAATAAAGTTTTATATAAAAATGTGTTTTCTTTCTGTGTTGTTTTTTTTTTTGGTTGGTTGGTTTTTTCTGGTTCTTCCAGCTACTTCTTAACTGGAGTGACTTGGAGAGAAACTTCTATAGATGTGTATACACAATATTAATTATTGGGATATGTGTATACACTTTCAGTGTCTTTATAAAATACTTTGTTCTGAGAGAGGAACTTTTGAACTTGGGCTCCCTTAATTCTTGAGAATAAAGTGGTTGGGTAAATCTTTAACACTACATAAGTACTATGACATAATTAATAATATGAAAGCCTTGCAATACAAAGTAATTCCTTTTAGTAACATTTTAACTTGGCATCTATGAAGTCTAGTAATATGTGCCATTGCTGCTGCTGCTGTTACGTTCTGGAAAATCTCTCATAGGCTTTCAGAATTCTCCTGCACTTTACAGTTCTGTGTCATTCATTTAAAAAGTATGCCAATGGGTAAGAGCAATATAGATCTTTAGAGAGAGCTTTTAATTTTCTTTTTTGGGAGGAGGGAAAATCCTCCCAGCTATAAAAGTTTTTTCTATGATGCAGGCTGGCTAAACTGCACATCAGAAATCTACAGAACTCAATGTTTAACGAAACAAAAGTAATTAAAACTTTTGGCCAAAGAACTAAGTCCAATTTGGATTTTAAAGGTGACTGCATGGTTTTCCATGTTGAAGAATATGATCAGACAAGAGATTCCTCTATGACTAAAACTCATTGATGAAAGAAGGGTTTTTGCTCATCTTTGCCCCTTTCAACTTGGAATCTCTTTTTACTATTTTCTTCTATTACAGTGCCAGTGAGGAAAGTACTGGCACAGTCATAACAAGGAAATGGAGATGGTATTGGTATGAATGTCTAATTAATTGTAATGTCTATAGACATCTTTATGGGTATCAACAAGTTTATCTCTCTTTCTCTTCTCCCCCAGCTATAGACTTGTAAAGCAGTACACTAAGTTGAAGAAAAGAAAAATAACTATTTTTTTTTTCACTATAAAAGAGACCACACATTTAAGGTTAGCTGTTCTTTTAAAGAAAGAGAGAAAAATATCATTGCTACTTTACTTTAAATAGCAAAGCTGGATGTCTCTTGTTAGTGAGCTAATAGAAGACTAATTATTATTTAGGACCTCAACCTCTTTCTTCAGTGCATTATTTATATTTCATACTGGAAACTTTCACCAAAACCTTTATTAATCTCAATGCCAAAGGTTGAAATTTCATGCAGTGCTTAACACCTAGAACTTTAAACTATTGGCATAAGGAGTTATTATAAATTATATGTGATGTTTAGGGCTTTTAAGAGAACCAAATAAAGCAATATGCTTGAGTCTTGTGCGGGAAGGGGGATGGAATCATAGAAAAGAGGACCTATAAGATCATCAAGTCCGGTCCCCAGCCGTGATGGAAAAGAGAAGCTATACCTAATACAGAATTACTTCTATGTAATATTTTTTCTGTTCAATCTGATACCTGGGAATAATAGAAATGTTTGTTACTGTTTGATAGAAGAAACTGGTTTTTAAACAGTTCTGCCCTTGTAAGATATGAAGCATTTCAGTTAGTGGTTTTGGTGAAAGTTGAATCCAGATATTAATGGCTGCTGGTTGATGTAAAGAGGTCAGTCTGGTCACTGAACCTTCCAGTAGCACATTTAAAAATAAAAAACAGGAAAAACAAACATTTACTTGAAAAGAATTTTGAAAAGCATTTTCCCTCTCACCAGTTCTTTGTAATATATTAAGATTATATTTAAAGATTTTGTGTGTTCGTTCTGGGCAAGTTTACTTCCCCTCCAACTTGAGCACTTTTGTTACTTGTACTGATTATTTTTATTGTTGGTCTTAACAATTATTTTGTTTTGTTTTGTTTTTTATTATAAACTGTAACAAAAAGCTTTTGTGAACTTTTGTGTTTCATGCTGGCTCTTTTCTAGGACCAAATGAACTGACTATGAGCTGGCTGTTTGGAAAGATATGTTCATTGGGATACATAGGAATGTGCTAGCAAAATGTACATGTATTAAAAGGTCTTTCGTTCGAACCTCTAAAGCCATGCATCTCCTAAACAAATGAGCATCGTAATTTGACATTCTTTTTTTGTAATCCGGTGATTCTTCATTGTCTAGGCCCTAAATAATGATTGTAACACAGTTGTTATAGAGTTAATATACTTTAAATGCCAGGTTTCTTTCTTTGCCTGATTACTATAGAAACATTTTTAACTCCATGAAAGGCAGTGCTGTCATTTACAGTACATTGTTTCAAAAGTTAATGTAAACTGGCTATAGAATTAAGGAGGGTTTGCTGATTGATGCATCAGCTCATCCATATTTTGCTATATATGTGGATTTACTTTACTGTGTTGCCATTTTAATATACAGTATTTTATTACCATCTTAACAGCCTGTAATGTTTGCTCATTAGCTTTACTTGCTGTTAAAGAGGCCAGAATGTGTGAACTTTTTTATTTATACCTAAACCACACCGCAATGTAGATTTGAATTATACCACTGCACTAATGAAGTCTTGATGCCCTACTGCAACCTAAATACTTGACAAATTAAAAAAAAAAAAAAAAAAAAAGGCCAACTTCTCTGTGAACGGCTTAATTTTGCATGCAGCTAACTTTAGCAACCTGTGGACAACCCATTTTAAACTTTGGGGTTTTTTAATTAATCAAAGTTGTTTTGCTCTTTTATGAAGAGATGATCATGTACTTGGATTGTAACAGCATCTGTATTTGGACTGAGATGCATAAATAGCCACAGAGAGACTTGAACATATGCATTGTATGCTAATGGTGAAGAATGAAGGGAAAATGTCAAATTGTTAAGCATGGATACTGCTGTAGTTCATCCAGCACTACTGTGGCCCAACCAGCAGTATAAAACATCTATTGTGTAGGAATAGGCATTTCAGAGGTTTGTTGTTTTTTTTGTTTGTTTGTTTGGTTTTTTTAAAGGACTGTTACAATTAATTTAAGGCCTAAGCTGGAGTCATAAATGAGAATTGAGTTGTCTCATTGTTTCTTAAACACTTTAAAATGCTTTCATTTACAGATGACATGGCTGCTTTGCTGTTTTGTCCTAGCAATACTGTACCATAATTTGTTGTTTCATTATATTGTATCTATTGGAGGTATCACAATAAAAGCTTTTAAAGATTTTGTTGAATTACTTTTTAATGTTGTGCTGTTTTTGTGTTTTGGGTTTTTTACTAACATTTAAATTCTTATTCTGTTCCTTGGCCCAGAGGGCCAACATAAAAAGCCAATATTTATAAAATTTAAGATGCAGGGGATTAGATTATTCTACTGTGCAGTCTAGTGTCACAGTCTACATGTCCAGGCACAAACTGTGCCATAAATTAGTCTATTGCACAATAAATTTTACTGTCCATTTAATGGCACATGTAGATGTGCCCAGGGAGGGTGTTTTCATGAGAATCATGTTACGCAATGTGAGTCTGTATTAGCTGTAATGTCAAGGTTTGTTCATTTCTTCTTCAGAAGTGCATGCATCTTTAAGTCCTACACTTCAGAATTTGTCCCCAATTGGTGCAGTTTTGCCTATTGCTTAGTATGGTAGAAGATGCTCAATGGAACTAGAAGCCAAGAGCTTTTAAACCAGTCCACCTGCATGGGTCAAACCACAGATGCTATGTGGTAGGAGACTGTTGTATGGGTTTTGGTTTTGGTTTTTATTTTTGTTTGTTTGTCAGTCTCTGACAGCAGTCACGAACTGTAAAGAAATAAAAGGAATGGAGATTCTCACTATTGTCTTTGTTCAAAAGGTGGTGTTTTTAAAACATGTACTTAATATTTACCTGAGTAGCAGAAGGTGTTCAGAGAGAACCTCTGAAGGAATTCAAATATCTTTGTACATACATTTTGAAAGTCCCAATTCTGCACCAGTAATATGATTCTGATGCAGCTCTGTAATACACTTCTGCATCTTTTCTATTTAGGAGCTGAAGATACTATGTAAGGAAGAAACCTGGTCCAGTGTGTTCCTGCAAAGACTATGGAAAGTATAATGAATCTCTTAGCCATGACAGATTCCTACCAGCATTAATGTCATTAAGTGCTAATTTTGTTCATTAGATCTACACAGTTACTTCCAGTATACCTTAAGTGTCACCTCTCCTGGACTGCTTGAGATGATGGTGATTTATTTTTTCAGGAATTGCTATAGAAAACTGTCTGTCTCAACAAAAGAACATATTCTGATAATTCATCTGAAGAGGAAAGATAGTCTTATGGTTAAGGATCAGGTGATCAGGGCTTAGTTGGCTCTTCCAGAGACTGCCTCTATATGACTTCAGGTAAGTCATGTCATCTCTCTGCACCTCAGTCCCACAGACATAATGGTGTGGTTTGTCAGTTAAATTCAGTTAGTGTATCTAAAGTTACTTGCACGCTATGCTGGAAATGGAACTATAGTAGCACGTAGTTTCTGACCCGAGTTCTGAGAATGTCCTAGAGATAACTGAGCTTTTTGCAGGCTTATGGGAGTTTGATCCCAGATGATTATTCAAAGTCTCCAGTAAGTTCTTTCCTTCAGGGAGCTATAGGTTGAGTGTTGGGGTTATTCTTCACACTTTGAGTGTTCACAGTAGTACAGGTACATGTTACAAACTACCCTAACTTTTAAACTGAAATCAAATCTTCTCTGCAGAAAAAGCATGACAGAAAAAATTATCTGTAACATGGCACACTGAAAAGAGAAT
This sequence comes from Crocodylus porosus, assembly GCF_001723895.1. Taxonomy (NCBI): domain Eukaryota; kingdom Metazoa; phylum Chordata; order Crocodylia; family Crocodylidae; genus Crocodylus; species Crocodylus porosus. The sequence goes on along the minus strand of NW_017728921.1, from coordinate 14,686,782 downwards.
CAAGCTTATTTGTGAAGACACCTTACATGGAATCCCCACTTTTCTATTGCTTCACAGTTGAACCAGGTGATGTTAGTTCAGTCATCTAAGATTTTAAGTGGCTTTGGTATCATAAGAGCAGACAAGGTGATCTTGAAGTTAACGAGAACTGCATGTACTTCAGGCTTCATAGATTGAAAAAAATGAATAATTTAAACTAGTTAAAGTACTTTGCATTCAACAAAATAAATTCCAGCTACAGCCAGTAAAATCTTAAAATTCTTCTTGTACTTTAGAGCAGAAGAGACCCTTTTCATCACCTAGCTTGACTTCCTACACAACAGAGACTTCTCTGAACTAATTTTTGGTGGTTGATCTAGTGCAGGGGTTCCCAAAGGTTTTATGCCGCGGCCCAGCAAACTGCAGCCCAGGAGTCATAGCCAAGGTAAGGATGGCCCCCGCACTGTGGGGGTAAACCCTGTGCTGCTGTGGGCCCTGCAGAAAGAGCCACGGCCCCTCTACCTGGCTATGGGGGGCCGCAGTTTGCCATCTGTGGCCACTTCCAGTCTGGCAGCCTACCTGCCACAGCCCAGCACCGGGCCATGGCCCAGGGATTGAGAACCCCTAATCTATTAAAAATAGTTAATTTTTGGAAAAGCTTCAGCAGAATGGAAGTATGTCTGTCTATCATGTTGCATTTGAGTAGATTCCTTCTTTTTCAATTGATGCACAAACTATACTTGTACGCTATATTAAGGGAAACTGAAAGCTTGCTTCACAGAATGTAAAATGTCAGTGATTTTAGGAAAACTGGTAGCTAATCAGCACTTCTTACTTTTTGGCTTTTGTTTGTTTTTGATGCATTAAGTAGGGGAAATGCACACCCAGAACGCTAAATAAAAATGAAATAATTACTGTAATGTTTTATGTTCAGAGAACTCAAATTGTCATTTCTAGAAAATTCCTTACTACTTGAAATAAATTAAACTATGCAGTTATAGACACTTAGTTGGTTTCTTAATGTTACACACTATAAATGACAACATTACATACTTTTCTGGTTTGTGCACTTTTGATAGGGTGAAGGGAATGACATTTGTCCTACATGAAAACAGGAGGTGAGGACACTTTACATAATCTTTTTTTCCCTTGTTGGGCTTTGACAATTTCAAAAATTGTGTGAGTGCCTTTTATAATGTGCTTAGTATTCAACATTAAATATAAAGACTCTTGGAGTAATGAATAATGTGTGGTACTCACTATGAAGTCATTCAGTGGAGACTTGTGCTGTGCCTCTTCCATTTTCTTCTATTCCATCTTGGAGGGGTGTGGAATTGTTTACGTGAGACCAAACAGTTTTACAGTAAACTTATCTCAGTGCTAGAACATAGGCAGAGCTGCTAGCAGTGCTCATTTCGAAGGTTTATCGAAAGCTAGAGTGTCTTAAATAGCTTCTTACTTTTGCTGGATTTGGTTTCCAATAAGACTTGGCCCTGTATATGTGAAGTTGGTATAGCAATGCTACAATTTAATTTACCGTATTTTTCGGACCATAAGACGCACTTTTTTCCCCCCAAAAGTGGGGGGAAAACGAGGGTGCGTCTTATGGTCCGAAGGTG
>NW_017728921.1:14667368-14685084 GCF_001723895.1 Crocodylus porosus | reverse complement strand
GGGAGCCGGCAATAAAAATGGCCGGCCGGAACACACATAGTCTCTCCTGCCATAAAAACTGGGTGCGTCTTATGGTCAGGTGCGTCTTATGGTCTGAAAAATACGGTAAATTTTAATCTTATAAATATGTTAGAAATATATGATAAGTTCATTGAATACATAGCTAATGTTGATGAGAATGAATTGCCTACACGTTACAAATATCAGGATCCAAAAGGAACAGAACCGCTTTACATCTTCTTCAAGACATCTTGCAATAGCAATACATTAGATGCTAATATTGTAGCGACTATGTGGATGTGGTTACGTCTAGCCATTATGCATGCAGCAGTATCCCATAATTCATTACTTTGCCGCTTCAGGTTAACATGCAAGTATGGTAAAAAAGAGCTGGAGTTTTTCATGCCTCTGGTTTGAAAAGTGCCAGTATGATATTTAACTTCCAGCTGCATAAACTTTAGAGCTGAGACAGAGATGTCTCCTTATAAGGATGAAATTCAATACAGGAAAAGTTTTGATATCTGGCATGAGTGGGGTAAGGGGGAGTGCCAGTTGTTGTATAAAACCTTGGGTTACCTGAGGACGGGGGTTTTTTGGCCAGACATCCCTCTCACATCCATGCTGGGGGCAGATTGAGGCCACTGCCACTACCTTCCCTGAGCACAGCCCAGCCCAACCCCGCACTGGGAACAGCCCAGCACTACCCTGGCCCAAGCCTGCAATGGCAGCCTGCCCTTGCCCCATGCACAGATCTGGGGGTAAATGCCTTCCCAGGGTGCACATAGCAGCAGGAGCCACCCCCGCCTTCCCACTCATGGCTCTGTCCCATATCCTGCCTCAGCTGTAAAGTGCCTGCCCCTGCCCCAGCCCCACCCCCTCCCTCACTGCTATGGCCTTGATCTACCCACTTGTACCCTTTCCCTCCCCCCTCCCCCATTCCCCCACAACACACTTATCAGCCTGACCTAGCTGCTCTCTTGGACACCTGTGTGCTGGGCCATGGTTGTGCATGCACACGTGGCATTTATTGGTCCCATCAGCCAAAAAAACACGATTGCTGATACGGTCAATTTTTCTTACATCGGTGCCAATCCAATATGGAACTGATGTATTGGTGCACCTCTAACCTGAACCATTAGGCTAGGTTATAGTAAGATAAAACACATTCTCTATTTACATGTCTTGGGCTAAGTGGAGTGACAGTAGTGACTAGAGTTTAAGTAGTTTAGCCTCTGAGAAGAACTCAACTAGGTTATTCTGTCCATATGGGTTATTTACCTTTTTTTGCCTCTTTTTGTGTCCCCTTCATTTGGCTGTTTGCCCGTTCTGTGCACAGGGCTGGATTAACTCTTTAATGGGCCCTAGGCTGGTCAAGTCCCACCCCCATGCTACTGTCTGCGGGGAGCAGAGCTCAGTGCCACTGCTAGGCAGCAGCTGCCACAGTAGTGAGGCAAAGGGAGGGGAGGGGAATGGAAGGGAGATGGATGGGGCCATTAATGCTGCCATAGGAGAGGGAAAGACCAGGGACCTCAGGGCCCTAGGCATGGGCCTAGTTTGCCTGTGTGTTAATCAGGCCCTGTCTGTGCAGCTTGAGGAACATCTGAGCAACAGTCTGCAATTGATACTAATATCTTTCTTTGAGCAAGCCAACTATGGATTAACTGGCTCTGAACATTATTCTTTGGCTCTGGAGCACCTTTTAAACCAGGGGTGGGCAAAATATAGCCTGCAGGGGGATTTTATCTGGCCTGCAGCAGGTCCTTGGGCCCTGTCTGGCCAGGTGCAAGGGAGCAGCCCAGGCTGTAGTACATGCAACCAGTCCTGCTGCCCTCAGATATGCAGCAGGGTGAGGATGGTGCAGCAATTGGACTCCAGTTCCCAGCAGCGGCAGCTCTTTCTGGCTGCCACCACTAGCATCTCCACTGTCACCAGACATGGCAGGCATCCTGACCCATCTGCCCTGCACCCACCACTGGGGATACCGGACCAAACAGGCAGGCAGGATACTATGGAGACTGGTCCGGGACTTGTGTAGACATGACATGCTCAGCCAGGCACAGGGGATGGGGCCATGGTCGAGTGGGGAGCAGCATCTGGGACGTAGCAGGATCGGAGGCTGGGATTGCAGGGTGGTAACCGCAGGGCTGGAGTCCTGGGCAGAACCATGGTTTGCTGCCCCCATGTCCCTGTAACAGGCACTGGTTCTGCAGGCAGGGGTGTGCCCGGAGCAGATCATGGCTCCACCCCAGGCCTAGCCCCAGCTGCCCATCCTGCTCCCAGACACTGCTTCCCACCCACCCATGGCCCTATTTTATCTTTGCAGCCAAGCGTACCCTGATTGGGGGTCCTGGGCCAGTCTCTGTGGAGAATGCTGAGCTAGGGCCAGGATTGCCAGGCAGTGACAGTATAGGGCTGTTGCCTGGGGCAGAGGCACTTAGGGAGCTTTGGTGAGCTGTTGCGGATGAGAGGGAAGGGGGGGTTGCTAACCAAACCTGGGGTGGTGGGGAGGGTGCTAATCCAGCCTGCAACAGCTCACCAAAACTGTCCATGTAGCCCTTCAGCTCAAGTAATTGGTCACTCCCCTTTTAAACAATGTAACTGATGAACATTAGCTACTACCTTTTGTAAATACTAACCCAGTTAGGGTCACTGGCTTGCTTGTTTTTTTGGCAGAGTTGCTGCCTAGGGCTTAGACTGAGGTCGGCAAAGACTGACTTCAGGTTCTGAAATGTTTTTCCAGTCATTGTAGCAAGCTAATCTGTTTTTTATTCTGCATAAACCAGAGTAGGGAAAGTAAGACGTATAGACTTAGATATGCATTTCAGGATTGTATGAAATAACATGCTGTTGCAGGCATAATCGGTCTCCTGCATTTTTCTATGAGTCAGCATACCTTCTTCCCTTTCCTCTTGAGCTAAAGTGAAGATTTTAGAGATTTCTAGAACCCTGTGCTGTAACCTGTGCTTTAATACAACACAGGGGTGTCGGTCATTCATCTATGTCCTCTGTGCTAGAAACAGATAGTGGGGCTCCTTGCAGATTGGCTGCAGACTGCAAGGAACTTCTTAGGCTGGATCTGGATCCAGACCCAGCATCAGAGGCAGGGTGAGCACTGATGCAGGGGTTAACATGGATGTCACTTGCTGTTCCCCCGACTCTCACCCCGCTAATTCTCAGCCCCTCCAAAAGCCCCATGGGCTGGGTGAAATGACTCCATAAACCTGGATATGGCCCATGGGCTGTTTTGTGTTACAACTTCAGTAAAAATCCCTCCTGCTGGACAGTCACCAGGCTGCTATATTTGGGCCTCACCCAATTGATTTATTTGCTTTAATAATGGTGCAGACAGAAGTGCAACTCCCTACTGTAACTGAGAACACTTTGCAGAAATTGTTCCGAGTTATAGCAATCTTCTGGAACAAGCAGAAGTTCACTGTTGTTTCCAGGGGGGAGGGGAATCTAGCTGCTGGTTGCATCCTGCAGCTGGTTTTCTCCTAGCAACAGCCCCCCCTCTCTCCCTGCCTGTCCCTGTTTCAGAGTGGGAGAGGGAGGAAGGGAGCAGACGGAGCTCATTCTAGAGGCTCCCCAGCTTGCTCTAGAGCAGGGGTGGGCCATTATTTCAGGCGGAGGACCGCTTACTGAGTTTTGGCAAGCATTTGAGGGCCGCATGACAGGCAGCCAGGGGCAGATAAATATTAATTTTCTAAATTTTTAGGGGCCCCATGGGCCAGATAGAATGACCTGGCAGGCCACATTTTGCTCTAGAGGGTGGGGTGGGTGACTTACATTGGAGTCCCCACAAGGAGGGCAGGGCTGCCTCCTGCCCCACTCTCCAGCAGCAGTTGAAAAACTCCCAGACCAAACTTCCTCTGCCTGCTCCTTTTTCCCTGCTTCCATTCTGAAAACAGCTTGAGACAGGCAGTGCAGACAGAAGTTACAGAAGGCACTATTTGAAAACCATCTTAATCTGAGCTCTCATGCAATAAGAGGTCAGATCTTCACCCAATCTGCCATTTTTAAAGCTGTTTGCAGCTGTGCACATGTTTGGTCATGGCTATAAAGTACTTTCTATGGCCAGACAGGACAAAAATTGTCACTTCTGTCTGCACTCTTGGATTCCAGTTTGTTCAAACATCTCTTCTTCCTGGGCACAGGCATAAGACATGTTACATCTAGATCTGTGCAATTGAACACTTCTCAGTATTTTCTTGCCTTCATTTCTTCACAAATCTTGGCTGTTCTTTGGGCTTGTCTCATTGGAAGATCTCCTGCTTCTGCACTTGGCTTTCTTGAGTCCTGGAAGATCTTACTTTCTTAGATCCCTTCTACACTCTCCCCTTTTCCCTCCTCTCTTTCAAATTACTGTTGAAAGGTCTTTTCTCTTGAACAGTTGCCCTTTTTTTTCAAATGTCCTCACAGCAGGCCTCAGAATAATCACTTCAGAGACTTGCTGCTAAGCAGTTCACCTTCTTTTCTATGTAACATCCCTATATGAGCTAAAGCAGTTGCTTGCGTAGTAATATTTGAAAGTGTGTTTTTAAACCATGCTTCATGTAGCAGAAATTATAGAAACCAAGTGGAGATTATCAGGACTATACAAATGGCCGGCACTCTGCTCATCCCAGTTTGTGCTTGATGGAAAGCTAGTGGGGTTTCAGGAAACTGTTGTTTGGGAACAAATATGCTAATAACATTTAGGATTGGCCCACTCTGTTATCTTATGCTGGGCAGCATTTATCTCCAAGTTAGGAAAATCTTTGGTGGAATCCAGGTAAGCTTCTTCACTCCCGCTTCCTTTGTATGTTATTCTCCTGCTCACCATTCTTGGTATTCAGCCAAGACAAAAAGATTACAGTCACTTTTCAAAGGACTTGCTGTCCTTCCTGCAGAGTACCCGGCTCATGTTGATACATACTTTTATCTCATGTTGTCATGTAAACATGCTGTGTGGTTTGGTTTTTTAGGCATGGCATGATTTGCCACTCAGAATTGTCCCACTTATGTTCAGGATTTTCATACTTACCTCTGCTAAACAAGGTTTTCCTGCTCTTAAAGTTTCAAGTGCATTGTATATATAAGATCATAATCAGTTGAGTGTTAATTCACTTATTTTATTCGGTTAGTGACTTTTACTCCAGCTTGTGCATGCACATGCAGGCAAGCACGTCCTATGTAGGGTGGACTGTTAACAAATTGTAATAACAGATGTTTTGAGCACCTCTGGCAATACATTTTTGATTGTGCCTGTATCCCCATCCAAACGTTAAATATATTTTTAATCATCTGTTCTTTCATAGGGCCTAGAATTGAGGGACCAAATGCATAGGTAAATCCATTTGTGCCTCTTTTCTCTTTGGAGGTTCATCCATTGATTATCGGTATAATTAAGGATGCTTATTTGACAAGGAAGAAATCACGATGGAAAAAGGTGAAGTCTTGATTTTTGTTCTTTTTTCACCTAATGTTGGGTGCCGTAGGCTCTCTTTTTTACCAGGGTTGTTCAACTAGTGGCTCATGAGCCAGCACATAGCCTGCAAGCTGTATGTGGGCTGTTAGTGGTTAAACATGTGGCTCACAGATACCTCTTCCTGTGCTACATAGGGTTGGAGGGAAGGGTTGGGGGCAGGTAGGGTGGAGCTGCTGGTGCTGTCCAGGGGGCAAGGAGGGATCCTGGCAGGGATGTCCACATAGCCCCTGGGCTGTACACCATACAGGCCACACACTGTGCCCTAGCACTGTTCTGAAGTTGGATGACACTGCTGTTTACAATAAATTAACAGATTTCAGCACCTCCAAAGGGCATTTCAGAGAGTTTGGACTCTGAGTGGGGAGCATCTTAAGCATCAGCAATAAGAAACCGATGAGCACAGAAATGTCTGAGCTTCCACCCCTTTTAGGAGCTTGTCCTTCTGATTTTTAAGGCTGTATACTAGATGCTTCTTTCTACTTGAGATCCAGAGTGCCAAGTCATCTTTGGAAGTAGGTGCCCACATGGGCAGAACATTATTGATGCTGCTATTTACATTTTATCTAATAGCCCAGGGACTAGAACAGTTCCTCAGGAACTGAAGACTTAGATTTTAGGCCTTTCTCAGCCTAACTGGCTCAAAATCATGTCCTACCTTTCAGGGGAGTGCCCTGCCAGCCAGGGAATAGAATGGCCTTTGTAGAGGCACACTTCAGATTTCCTGCTGGTGTTGCACAGTCATAGAATTGGAAGGAAAGCAAGCAAGAAGGAGCCTTTCTATGTGATGGAGGAACTGGTTGAAAAGCATTGCAGGTATTAATTAAAAATACCATAATACAGATCTCAGTTTAATCTCCAAGCTCACAGATGAAGTTTTGTTTGTTTGTTTTTAATTCCTCCTACAACCCTCAGAACCTGTACTATTTAATTCAGATTAGTAACATGGAATATTTCTTGTCTGGTAAGAGTAGAAGAGTCATCCTAACCTGTGTGACAGCTCAAAATTGCATTTACCAGCAATTCTCAGCCTCAGGCTCTTGGCCAGATTGTACCACAAAATGTTGGTGAAAGTAATATTTTTGTTTGAGACTTCCTGATGATCCTCTTTGCTTAGTGTTTATCTGAACAATCATAATCTGAGTGTGTACATTTTTTTCTTTGCCCCCACCCAGTTGTTCACCTTGTGTCAGTAAGTCCTCACCTTTAACATATCTGGGCCATCCTGCTATCTTTCCTGCCACCAATAGACTGCTAACCTGTGTTTAGTTTTGTATATGTGGCACTTTGTGACATTTTTAATAGTATTATCCTCACAGTCGAAGATGCTTGTCTTCCATGATTGCCTTATCTGTGGGTCTGAAGATGGCTAAGCAGTTCTATTGCAACTCAGGCACATGTTTCTGTGTAGGGCAGGTGGCTTTGGATTCTTGGTTCGGTCTATAGCATGCTATTTCTGCTGCTCCAACTTTTCCATCTCCTGTTGTTGTGAGGTTTCAAAATACTGAGGTCTTTGCAGCAGATTCTCCCTCTGTTTGGGGAAGTTCTGAGCAATGGTCTCCCACAAGTTGATTACATTTTTTTTTTCAAGTTGCCCTTGAGATTGTCTTTGTCTTTGTCTCCTCCCAGCTCAGTCAAGGAGGGAAAATAAAACGTTCTTTAGGAGTCTGGAGTCAGACATCCAGATGGTCTGGCTGGCCTAGTGAAGCTGATGTCAGGTGATCATTGCCTCTGTTTATGGTATTTATTTGTGGGAGGACGCTAACATTGGTGCATTTGTCTTCCCACTAGATTCAGAGGATCTTCTGCAGGCACCATTGATGCCTCTCCAGTGAGTTGAGGTCTCCTGTACATTGTCCATGTCTCAGCTCTGTATAGCGATGTAGGGATCACAACTGCTCAATTAAAATCATAAGCTTGGTTTCAAATTTGATGTTGTGATTTTCAAGCCATTTCCTTGGGCATCTGAAGGCTGCACTTGTTTTTTTGAGGCAATGTTGGATTTCTTTGTCGATCTCAGCCTTCTGCGAGAGAGTGCTTCTGAGGTATGGGAAATACCCACTTTCTCCCAAACTCTCACCGTGAATCTGAATGATCAGGTCTGGGGACTGCTTATTAAAAGCTTGTTGATGGAAGATGTTATTGACTTCTGTGCCTATATTCAGATGTGATGGAGAGTGGCCAAATCCCTCAATCTGGCAGGAAGCAATGGTTATTGCTGTGCTGAAACAGGGGAAACTAGCCAGTGATCCCGGGAGCTACAGGTTGATATAATTGGTTTGTGCAACTTACAAACTACTGGAGTGGCTCATCCTCCAAAGGATTAGCCTGATTTGTCAAAAGCATCCATCCCCTGAGAGCAAGCTGGTTTTATGCTATGATCAAGTGCTTGCCCTCACCACGAACATAGAGGCTGGCTTCCAGTGAAACCTTAAGACCAGCGCTGCATTCATTTGACCTTTCCTCAGCATATGATACTGTTTGGAAGCATGGTCTGTTGCTAAAACTGTCCCACGTCCCGTGTGCCAGACTGCTTCACCAGTTTGTGGACATTTCTGGACAACCAGTGGATGCGTGTCTACCTCTGAGACAAAGTGAGCAGACCAAGGACTCTAAATACCAGCCCCCTGCAGGGAAGTGTTCTTTCCTTGACTCTTCAACTTTTATAAGTGATATGCCTACTACTTCTTCAAGGAAATTTGCATATGTCAATGACCTGGCACTAACCACATGGGCAAGGTCCTTCAAAGACTTTGAAGACCTGCTGACATTAGACCTGTCAATAATGGCAAAATATTCTGCAGGTGTAGGCTGTGACCAAATCCAAATAAGTCCGTCATCTCAGCATTTCACCTCAACAACCACAAAGCACAGATTCATCTCAATGTCACTTTTATGGAGACAAAATACAACATGATCCACCTCTGTCCTACCTAGGTGTGACACTTGACTACACCTTAACCTTTCTTAATCATCTTTGGAAAAAAATAGCTGTGAAGATTAAGAGTTGGTTGAACATAGTGTAAAAACTCACAGGAATGAGCAAGGGTGTCACTACAGGAGTACTCCGCACCTCTGCTATGGTACTGGTCTCAACGGCCGAGTACTGTGCACCCATCTGAGCTGCTAGCACTCATACTAGATGCATGGTTGTCCAGGAAAATTCTGCAGCGTGTGTTATCACCAGAACCCTGAAATCTACACCAATTCAATGGTTACTGGTCCTGGCTAATATTGCTCCTCCAGACACTCGCCGTGAGAAGCTACATACAGAGGTCATCTGCATGAATGATAACCCAGACCTCCTCATCCACAGAGATTTAAAGTTACCATTTGGTCTCCCAGGAACCTTTGTGGATACATGTACAAGCCCTTGTAGGACACAACAGCGCAGCAGCTTGAAGGAAAGTACAAAATAAAAACACTCTTTTGGAATAAACATCTAATTTTCAACCCAACAGTAAAGCCACCTGGTTTTGAGCTTTGTGAAAAACATGGAACACTTTAAATCAGATCTGACCTGGGCATGGCCACTGTGGTCACTTGATGCACAAATTAGGAGTATTAGGAGTTCAGCAAAATGCAACTATGGCAATCCTGATCAAACTGTGGGCTACATAACAACACTCTGCTCTGTATACAAATTTGACAGTGACATGACAGATGCATTCCCTTTCCTCAAGAACATGAGACTGGTTAACTAACCTTAAACTGGACTTATAATTGTTGCTCTAAGTCAGCCATACAAAAGAAGTCATCTTCTGAATGTGTCAATCCCATTCTCTTGTATGCCTCAGTAAAGGCATCAGTGATTGTTTGTTGACTGTCTGCTTCTGAGTGAACATGTACGGTGGCGTCATGGTGTACTGGAGCTCGGTGATTTGAGATCAGTGTGGTCTTGATTTTGCCTTGGAGTTGGTTAAAATTTAAACATCTAACCATCCATTTGGTAGTTTAGCTGGACTCTGACTGGAAGCTTGTTGGTGGTCAGATGCAGCATCATGGTAAGGAATACTGAGAGGTGGGTATACAGTGGTTATAAAACAATCAAATTGAAAGAGTTAGCACTTTGCTATTACAAATTTTGCAAAGTGCAACGTGTGAAGTCAAGCACAGGCATTGATGTTTGCTGGATGGGGGGCTATGGAATAAGTAGGATGAGTCAGCTGTTTCTTTTCCTTCTTCACTGGAGTGCCATTTGCTGTTGGTCATGTGTCCTTTAACTTTGAACCCATCTGGAGCATGTATATCATAGTGTATGCAAAAGTTCATTGACCCTTACAGCTGCTTATTTGTGAAAAAAAATCAGTTTGGAAACTGCTCATCATTAACTGGGTCTAAGTGTGGTGCTTCTCCTGTAAAATTCACAGATGGAAGGCATATGTGAGATGGTTCTGCTCTTTGCGCAAAAATATTAAGTACTTCCCCTCCCAGATGAGTGCTCTGTAATGCATGTGGGAGAGGTACTCTGCTTTCCCCAGCTGAAACTCATCATTCCCTTTCTTTCCATTAATGGAAAATACAATACCTAATGAGTAATATTTATCAAAACTAAATGATTTGAAGTCAGATTTTGAAAGGTATTTATGTACCTAGAGATGTAAAGCAGGACTGTAATCCCTAATGTACTGAAGAATAGGGAGGGTGGAGTCGGCTCCTAGAAGAACCCTGGTAAAATTGTGTATTGTATAGTTCCCTCTGTATCTGGACAGGCTGGGGATTAGATATTATTCTGGTCACAAAAAAATTAGAACTTCACAGTCCAACTATCAAGTATTGCCATGTATATGGACATTTGCCACAGTGGGAAATTTTGCTAGACCAAATTCTCTCATGTGCGCTTGCATGCCCTTTCATGAAAGAGCCCAGGTCAGTGATATATGGCAATCTATATCAAACTGAAGAGAAATCTGTCTTAGTGGGTTTTCTTAAGGTAATATCTTTGATTGGGCCAACTATGTAATTGGGAATAAAGTTAGACAGGACTTCACATATTCTTTGTCAGGTATCTGGCTGCAGGAACCCAGGCACAGCATAGTGAAATACAACAGAGGGGAGGTGCTGAGAGAAATCCTGCATGGTAGCAGACATGCAATTAGCAGAAGAAAAGAACCAGATTACTGGGAAATGAAGGTCTATCAAAAAGGGAGGAGGGTCAATCTCCGTTAAAATCTCCCATCTCCTTCCTAGAAAATTCAGGAGTTGGATAAATTTATAATCTGCCATAAACCATCATCAGTTATCAATAATGATAATATTGACCTGATGAAGAATGAGCATGAGCATTCAAAAGCTTCTCTATCTCAACTACAAAGTTCAATAAAAGAGATCACCTTAAGAGATTCTTGCCTCTTGCATAATTTCTGGACCATCATGGCTACAACAGCACTCTTGTACTACTCTATATACTGTGGACATACACCCTGGTAACCAAGCTCTGAAAGACTGGCACAAGAAAATTAGGCAATAATGGCTTTGGATCAAGCTTCATGGCTATTCCAGTTCATGATCCTAAGTGAGTATGATAGGTGCAGCTCTCTTCAAATTGCTTTTTGAAGGGAGGAGTAATGTTTCTGCATGTATATGCTCTAGCCCTTTCAAGTCTGAATTAATCATCTCTGTTTTTTAACTGCTTGGCAAACATTTGGTTTGTGGTAATGAATTCTGATTGTATGAAATGGTCGGCTTCTTTGTACAGAGTAATTGGCATGACTACAAATCTCCACGTGTCTGTAGTATTCCACATCTTGCTGTTTTTTGGTCTTCCTCCTCTCGAGTGCCACTGTCATACCAAGAGCAGAATTTATGATTATTCATGTGACTAGTATTTAATAGCATTTTGTTGCTGGATGGTGGTAGGTGATAGGGAAGTATGTATTATCTTATCTAGTTGAAGTACAGTCAAGAAACTCATCCCATCCAAGACATAATTTAAGCACAGTCCACGGTGATGTGGTCTACCATGACACCTTTATTACCAGGTCTCCAGTGTAGTAGAGAAGAATATGCTGCTTGCAGCTACAGAACCATAGATTTGTTGCTGATGTGTGTGTGATTTAAAAGTTAGCTGCAAAATTTCAGGCTTTTAGTTTGCAAATTGAATGTCATGTTCCTGTTGTGGCACAATCAACAGGAAGTTGGAGTCTCAAAAGTATGGGCCTTCATCACTCTATAATCAGTCTGTTTACTGTTTTGGTCTCTTTTTTTTGGTTTTTTACTCATTCAAGGCATCCCTCCTATCTTAATCTAAATCCAAGTATAGCTTTCAAAGCTGCAGTTATATTAGAGCACAAATTAAATTAAATCCCCCATGGAGCAATGGAGTTACCAATGGGAAGATTTTTACTAAGAGTTCTCAATCCCCTATGAATATAAGAAATGCTATACTAGATCATACCACAAGTCCATGTAATCTACTATCCTATATCTTAAAGTAGCAGACTGGATGCTAAGGGGGTGAATATTTCTGTAAGGACTTTATGAGCTCTTATCTATCCCTTGTTGCTCTTTCCTTACAGCTTTCAGGATTTCAAGACCTAGGAAGTCCTAACTTGGAGGTTTCAGCCCAAAGTGTCCTGTTTAATGCTAACTGACTGACTTATCCTCCATAAGTCTATTCAATTCTCTTTTAAACCCGGTAAAATTATCACCAATTTTTAAGTGCCTTCTCAACCAGGCTCTACAAAAGCCCCATTATACATTGAAGAATGTATACCATTGCTACGCAACATAATTGGTTTTATTTTTTTTATTTTTTTCAATTTACTTTCTCTATCAGTCTTCCATAATGGTTAGTTTTCCAAAAAAATGCAGGGGCTCATTAAATAAGTCAACACCCTGTGATAACCTGCACTGTATAAATAGAACCATTGTTTCCGCAGAACTCTTCCAGTGCCTCCTGAAAAAGACTTCAGTCTGCCAGATCTAACTTTTTCAAGCCAAGATTTACACTGAAAGTTAACTCCTGAGGTTAATTATTTAATTCAGGGATCCTGGTTTTCCCTGTTAACAAATCCAAAAATCTCTAATTAAATCCCCCCAAATCCATATTTTTCTGCCATTTAAAATGAAATCCCACTATATACACAGATATCAGTTAAGCACAATGTTATTGACATATTTACATTTTTACAACAATTTGTAAATTGTGAAATACCCTGTGCCAGTGCCTCAATCATCATTATAAACTCCAAATACCTATATATTTTGGCATTTGATTTTGGGTTTTTTAATCATGGAAGATCAGAGCTTCCCCTGCCCCCTTCACTCACCAGGACACGGGTCCAGCTGCAGCCCCCCCTGCTGCGTTTGTGGCTCTGATATGCCAGTGCCCTTCACTCCCAAGCTGTAGCCCTCCCATCCCCTGCAGCCCTGCTGGTGCCTCTTAACACCTGAGCCATTGCCCCTAGCCCCCCACGGTGTGAGGCGGCGGGGAGGGGAGAGGGGCAGGGGGAGGTGCCTGACCAGAGGTGACACGTTGCAGGGGCAGACTTCTGTGCCCACAGCAGGGCACAAGGCTGCAGCCTGGCCGGACTGGCACTGGGCAGGAGCCACCTCTGTGACCCAGCAGGTGGGACGTGGTGTGGGAGGGCAGAGTGGGGCAGTGAGACACATTGCTGCTGCCACCATGAGCTCTGCGCCAGCCATGCCACCATGGTGAGGTGCCTCCTGCCTTCTGCTGCCCTCAAATTCCCACCCTGGGCACCATGTACCACCCTGGCTGGGAAGCTCCCTCAGCTGCCAACTGTGTCCCACTCCCTCCCTCACCATGCAGGCTGTACCTGCCACTACCTCAATCTCTCCAAGTTGTGCTTCCCACCCCACCCCCAAGGACTTTCCTGCAGGCAGCTGTGGGAGCTGCCCTCCACCATGCTGCCTGGAGCTGTATTGCTGGCCATGTACATGTGTGCATGCACACATTCATGTGGCACCCCCAGTCTGTAATTGCTCTCTCTTGCTCCCCTCAGCCCCAAGCAGCCTTTTGCAGGCTCAAACTGTGCCTGTCTGCAAGAAGAAACCAAGATTTCCCTGCATTTTTCTCCTTTAAAGGAGGAAATCTGTGTTTTTTTTTCACAGCAAACAGAAAACCCAGATCCCTGATGATCATCTTCTTGATGTTTATCTGCATTAACTTTGAAGGCGGTGAACACAGATTCTCATTTGTGTTTGCTATGCCTGTCCACCTGTAGTATCCACATATACGGTAATATATAGAAGTATGTTTTAGTGAAACTGACCTTGACTCCCTTGCCTGGCCACTCTGAAATCACAGAGTCTGTACCTGTCTAGCATGCAGGGAACAACTAACACAATATAAAATCCATCCTGTTTAAGCTAGAGATTACAAGCTAGCTACTGTGAGGGGAAAAACTTTTTAAAATAGTACATTCTAATCCCTCCTAAGGTCATTAATTATGGCTTTAATATGAAGCTATAACCCACAGTGATTTTTCTAAATTTACTAGCGTCCATCTTTGCTACTGGGTCAGAAGATTGTATTATAACACTGTTATAACACTTACCTAAAACTTGTAAATTTTTGTCTAAATAGGAAAAAACCCAAAATATTTATATACTACCTTACAGGGCAGTAACACATTCACTGGCTATAACTTTGGTTACATCTCACACACAGA
Source organism: Crocodylus porosus (assembly GCF_001723895.1). Taxonomy (NCBI): domain Eukaryota; kingdom Metazoa; phylum Chordata; order Crocodylia; family Crocodylidae; genus Crocodylus; species Crocodylus porosus. The sequence goes on along the minus strand of NW_017728921.1, from coordinate 14,670,984 downwards.
CACAAATTTTGTGGTGATTCTGTCTGTGCAGGATTGTGGTACAATACAGCCTCTTATTTGGGTACATGCTGTAGTGGAAACTGATTTTGTAGCTCTTCTGTGCTTGTAAAGACAAATGGGATACTTGGCTGTCACCTGTATGGGGCATAACAGAGATGACCTGAATACTTGGGCCCTTTAAAGGTCCCATTACTATTTTCCTAATGTAGAGGCAATATCTTCTCTGTTATGACCAAACTCCAGTTTGGATCATTACATGTTTTCCCCAAATTCCACGTGCACTTTCAATTCAATATGGCATTCTTTGCTTTCTGCCCTTAGCTGCTGTGTTGTGGAGCTTGTGATGTACCATCTCAGAAAAGACTGCTCATCAGTAGCAGTTTAAATGACCAATGTGTGTAGCCTGTTATATGGGTAAAAGTAATTTGCATTCCTGGGGGTAAGAGGCTCCATATAGCTAGCTAAAATCTGATTGATCACAGAGCCATTCAGTGTCAGATGTATCTTTTTTGTATTCTTACATGCAAGCAAGCTGTATTAGTAAATCAATGGTCTGCTAAATCTCCACCTGCTATGGAATTTCTGGAAGGCTCTCCACCTACCTGGATTATTGTTTTCCCAAACTGGCCTGATTCATGGATTCTGCATACCTGTAGCTTGCCACATTGCATGAAGTAAAAGATAGCAACATAATTATAAGTAGCTACCATGCTACTGGACTGTGTGATGTCGACAACACTGCACTGAGCCAAAGAAAATCCTGCTGACTGAACTCTGCCTGGAGATTTGCTACTGTCAGTTATCTCAGCCTTCCACTATATGTTACAAAATAATACGAAGCTTGGCCTCATCTCTGTTTTTCATAATTGTCTGACATTTAGTAGCAGAAATATGCAGCTTTTCAATGTCTCATAACAAGGCAGAGGGGGACAACATTTGACCGTCTCTTTTTCCTTCTACTTCTTTTCTTGCAAAATTCATACCCATTTGGTAAAATGGGTTTTGTCTTAATGCTTCTACACCAAGATAAATTTGGGCAAAGTGAAGGCTCCATCTGCCAGACGTTTGTGGCCTCTCCAAAATATCTGGAACATCTTGCCGGACAGTTTCTTCTATCCAGTGAACTCAGCTTTCCCTTGCTTAATGCTTACTCAGTAGGAGGAGGATGACTCCTCCATCTTTCTTGCAAGTAAAATAGCCCAGGTCACCAGGCTGCACCATCAACTAGCCTCTGCAGTGACTGAGAGTTCTCTGTGTTGTTTAGATCCTTAAGATCCAGTCCTTTGTTTCAAACAAACAACCAAACAAAAACACTCTATCTTTGTATAAAAGTAATGAAAATGGCCCAGAAGGAAAGATTGTTCTCTTTCAAAACTTCTGTGGGTCATTATAAACAGAATTGCTGTTGATCTTCAAATTTTTGGGGGGCCACCTTTAAGGCTTGAAGATGTGGAAAAGTGTTCCATGAAATGTGACGGTCTTATTGCAATGCTGTATCATGCTGGGCTGCACTGAGGCACTTTAATGAAAATGCACAATATGAAAAAATATGCAATATAAAACATGGGAAACAAAAATGTCTTCCAAAATCTTTGAATTTAGGCTGAGTTAGGAGAGAACGCTGAGCCAGTTTACAAGATTGGGCAAGAGCCATGCTACTTATGGACTAAGCTAAACTGTGAAGTTCGGAATGAGTATTTTCAATTGCAACTTTTCTGAGGATGCAAGTCGCACCAACCAAAGGAAGGGAGGAGGGTGCTATAACTTTCTTTGTACACAGAATTGGGAAGGGGACAGTTTTCTATTTCTGTATCCAGAGAATATAATACGCCCTGTTACAGAGCACTAATTTCTTTATGTCATGCTTTGATGTTGGGTTGTGAGTTTGTTGGACAGCCTAAAAAGCCATCACCCTAAAGAATGTGTCTGGGGGTGTTGCTTTTGTTGTTTGTATTTTAAGTATAAAGAAATGCTTCAATATTTTCCTTGTAAGTGTGAATAATAAACACCCTGTCCCCATGATCCTTTCTGTATTATATCCTGCAACATGACAGGTCAGTTCTTTGATGTGCCTGTAAACAGCGTGGCTTTCTGACTTGGCATGAGGCACAGGGAGGTTTTTTAAGTGTATAAGGGAAGAAGTCTGATGTCAAGTTTGCCTACAGATTATACTAGTTATTTAAACATTAAAGAATAAATCTTGCCTTTCTGCACTCCTTACAAGCATTTGCTGTGCTTATAGTACAGGCTGGAGGCATTTCAGGAACTGTTTTTCTAGGTGCCATACATTATGCTGTGGAAAGTAATGCTATGGGGGAACTCTGTGCAGTGCTGCCTGTGTAATAATGACTTGCAACAGAGAAAATAAATTACTCTGCTACACAGATAAACCAAATATTGCACCCACCACCCTACTCAAGTATAGCAGGAATGTGCAAGTCTCAGAGACAACTCCAGCACTACACATGGAGTGAGAGCTGAAGAACAGACCAGCTGTTTTGTGGCTTAAAAAATAATCGTAAGTGACCATCTGCCCACGGCAACATTTTTTGGAGTAAACCCGAGTTCACAGACGGTGAAGATAACTTTTATGGAATCTGTTCCCTTTAATGCATAGTGCAGTGGAGCTCAATAAAGAGTGTTATGTATATACATCTCCCCTAGAGCAGGGTGCAAGCTACCTAAAGGCTGCCACTGCATCACTTGTGCCTGCTGTGCATTGCAATATAACTAGCTCCCCTCTTACTCCTCTTCCACACATCAGCAAATTGTAGGTTAGAATCTGGCAGTGGTTTGTGTGGTGATCCAAAGTACTTTGGACTTTAAGCCTGTGTCCTGACAAGCATGGACATGTGGTAAATGGCACTACCTATCTGTGGCACAACATGCAGGGAGTCCCCAGCTGCTCCCTTGCAGTGCAGGGGTGGGGGTCTAGCCCTGGGAGATCCTTGGGTCAAAAAGAAACCATGCCAAAGAAAGCGGGGCGGTGCATATCGTGGCGACATGCACAGCCCAAAACTGGAGCCTGGCCAGCTGGAGCCATGTTCCAGCTCCTGCCCAGGATTCCTGCCATGGCTGGAGCCCAGGGGGACCCCCAGGACCACAGGTAATACGGCTGCTGGGGCCAGTACAGTTCCTGGCCCCAACCACTCCTACTCCACCCTGAGTAACCTGCCACATGCTAGAGTATGTGTGGCATGGGTGTTCTGGGCAAAGAAATGTCCACTCGTCTGGACATACCTTGAATGATAAACTGCATAAAGTTTACCTGTAGCTACAGTCCTCCCTGTTTGCAGAAAGGTCTTGTTTTCAGTGCAAGTTTGTGCAGATGATGAACACAGAATATCTTGTTTCTTTATTTAGAAACAAATGGACTGAGACACTTTTATTGTCCTACTTCCTCCACCATTGCAAACCATTGTACGGGTTTGTGTGCATCTCTCTTCTTTCTCAGTGTCGTGAACCATCCCCGGGGCTTAGCTGGCTAACGCTGTATTCTCTGTAACCTAGGTGCATTCCCCTCCTCACCCCATCCCTCTAATGTTAGTCCCTCCCTTGGGCGATTTTTATTTCCCTACTGGCTTTGTCATCTTTTTGGATTCACAATCCTACACAT
>NW_017728921.1:14658989-14667268 GCF_001723895.1 Crocodylus porosus | reverse complement strand
GAGTAGGGGGAGGGGGAGGCAAGTGTTTGTATGTTCCTTTGCTGTGCAAATTCCTTAGCAGCAGGATGTCTGTGCTTCATGCTGTATTGGTATCAGCATTCGTCCTCTATGTATGGAAGCAGCATGCTCTTTTCCTTCCCTCTGGAGACTGGGTGCTGTACTCGTATTACATGCATGATGCAATAGATCTAATAAAAATAACTTTTAAAGACATGAAACCTTGTGTGGATGGTAGAGTGTTAGTCAATATTGCAACACTCTCCATTCCATGTGAGCATTAAGTCATCTTTAGAACAATCTCACATCTTGAACAGATCAGCTTGCATCCTCTAGGCTTTGTTTGACATTTTTAGTTACCATTTGTTAGTCTTTTTCCCTTGTTGTTTGTTTCTTTTATTTTACCCTTTATCCACAGTACATACTAAGCTTGGGAAAGCCTTCCCATTTCCCTACTGTCTTCACATCCCTTTTGCCTCACTAAAATCCACCGCTTTAACTTAATCTTCCAGTGTCAAGGTTTTATAGGATGCTCTCTGCTTCTGCTCCGATTCCTGAGCCATGCATTTGTCTATTTAGCTTGCTGCCAGACATCCTGTAGAAGAATGAACCTCTAGACTTGGGAATCATCTGATCAAGAATGTTTGTTGGTTGATCTGACTGCTTGTGTAATGGAAGAAAATGGTGAAAGCAGCAGCTAGGATGTTAGCCTGTAAATTAAGAAATATGGGTTCAGTTTCCTGTCTGCAAAGACTTTCCTTATAAGACCTTGGGCAAGTCTGAAAGCCATATCCAAAAAAAACCTCACATTGATGTGACTAAATGGATGTCAATATCAATAGGAGTTTAGGGATTGAATAACTTTTCTAGATCTGGCCTTTAGCTTCTCTCCGCTTTGTCTGTAAAATGTGGTTTGAACTTTCCTGTTGGCCAAACAGCTATGCTTCTGAATGACCCTATGAATATGAGCATAAAGGCCCTGTTCAAGCAAGGGCCAGGATTCAGGTGCATTAGCCCAGGCAATTATTTAGCTGGAGTGGGAGCACCTGGGTTTTTAAGTTACCCACCAGCTGGTTCTGTTTGGAGAAAGAGGAGTTAAATCAGCTAAGGTTATGGATACACACAGCCTATTTTAAATGCAGTTTAAAACTGAAACACAGATGTACAAGCCAATTTAACTGGTTTGCCTCAACCTTTCCAGCCAGGAATGGCCTGAGGTAGGCAAATTCCCTTTGGAGTTTAGAAAATAAAACTAACTTTATTGAAAGTAGTGAATTGTATAGCTTCTGTCTCTCTCCATCCCAGGGACTGGGAACCCACTGATTCCAGAGAGAAGAGCGCTTCAGGCAAGAGTAATGAGCTAGAGAGAAGGACATGGCCCCTACATGAAATGTAACAAGGTAAAGTTGGAGGGAAACTGAATGATAGTTTTATAGCTGGTTGGGGTCTTTCATGAGAGAGCCTGGTTTACCCTGTAAAATGTTTTATATATCTGGAAGAGGGGTGGCTTATTGCATGCTTTCTCTTGTAGCATGTTAAGTCTGGGCTTTCCATTTCTCTACACTCTCTTGTAGACATAGTGCAAACATCTTAAACACTAGCAATGCCAAGAATTTCTAATGAGAAACTGTCTGGTTCATCTCCTGACATGCCTTGGATTAATATCTGCAGGAACTAGTATACTTTTAACCTCAGGTTTGCTGGACATAAATCTCTCCCAAAATTCAAGTTTTAATATCATACCTTCCTTGATTAGCATCTGCAAGACCCAGTAAAGATATTCCCAAGCACAGAAAATGGCAGTGGTGCATTTTTGGACTAAAACACTTCAGAGGTGCTTTAGTTCAAAAGTGCACCGCCACCATTTTCTCCATGCTGACATGCATTTTGCCACTTACACAAGTGCAAGCGGTGCAGTGTGGTGTGTGTCAGCTCCCGGGTGGAGCAGACTCGATTAATCAAGTCTGCTCCAAAGCAACGGATCTCCAGGGCATCTGAGAACTAAAAGGTGCGTGTATAAAGTGCCCTATGTGCCTTAGGTCACTCTGCTCCTTCTCGACTGGGGGTGTGCATATGTATATAACCTACTGCAAATGTTTCTGTGGCTCTTTACCTCTTTGCCTTTTCTCCAGAAGCTAAAATTGCTAGAGGTGGTTGCTATGGTAATCTTGTGTGAAATTTCAGAAGGGCAGAATTGCAAAGTTTTGAGCTATGAGTGCAATGTACAAATTGTCTGTGGAGAAGTTGTTCAGTCTGGTATCTTTGAAATTATAAGGGTTTATCTTTATTTTTGTATTTTTGTATTTTGAGGACTTGAACCACAAGAGAAGCATATTGATGAGAGAATTATATGGGAAACCTCATGAAGAGAATGGTGAACCACAACCTGATGAATAGTGTAATTTTATCCCCTGCTGAGACTATGGAGAGAAGTGGTGGTACATACATATTTTTTAATAGTCTAGAGTGTCTTGACCTAGCCTGTTTTCTAGAATTACTGTGTATATCTGCACAGCCAAATGAAAGTGTAATGGTAGTGTGGGTACCCTGGATCCCTGAAGCATCTGTGTTCTGGCTGCTAGCCCATGTTGAAGCCTGTGTTGCTTTGTCTCAGATGCTATTTACTTGTGCTAGCTGGATTAAAGCATGCCCTATGGGAATGCCTACCTGTGCTACAATTTGTTTTGCTGGTTAGTCATATTTACTGTTTGGCCTTCTAGAGACAGAACTGTGTGCATTTGTCTGAAAAACACACTTCTCTCCACCCCTGCTGTGATGTAAATATAGAGGACGGCAGACAGCATGTTAGCTTAAGTCCTAATCTTTTCCAAAGATCACTGGCCATTTGGTAGCACCTGATTGGCGTGTCATATAGATACTAGGGTCAGAAAGGTCCTTGAGATTATCGAGTCCGACCCCCTGCCCTGGGCAGGAAAGAGTGCTGGGGTCAGATGCCTATCCAGCCTTCTCTTAAAGACCCCCAGGGTAGGGGAGAGCACCACCTCCCCTGGGAGCCTGATCCAGATTCTGGCCACCCTTACCGCAAAGAAGTTCTTCCTAATGTGCACCCTAAATCTTCTCCCTGTCACTTTTTGTGACGGTTGCTCCTTGTTACCACAGGAGGTGCCCTGGTGAACACAGCATCTCATTACAAAGCTTACTCTGTACCTTGGTGTAGCAGGTACTGAGGTGCCTGCTACTTGTGGAGTAGTAATGAAGAAGCACAGGTGCAGGTTGCTAGGGCAACCAGTGGGCATCAGCTGACCAGAAGGGGCAGGGCCTGGCTCCTATATAACCGCCAGGCGGAGGCCAGGCAAGCAGTTCCCTGCTGGCAGCCAAAGGGGTGGGAACTGCGCCAGAGCAAGAGAAGAGAATTGGCCAAGGGGCACAAGCAGTTGGTACAGGTAAAGGAGGGAGCACCCTTGGGGGTGGCCTGAGTGATGTTGTAGCCAATTGGCAGAAGTATAAGTTGTAGTCTAGGGGCTTGAGTTTTGTGTTTACTGTTACTACTGGTGATTTGGGTGGGGCTATTAGGGGTTGGAGGAGGCCTCACAGGGGATCCACGGTAGCGTGGGGACCCTGGCGCCAGAGAGGGCGCAGCATTTTGGGGTGCACTGACCCCAGCTCCAGAGAAGGGGGCAGCAAGAGAGGCCCCAGGCAAAGGGGGCGCAGTGAGAGACGAGGGCTGCGGAAAGCTAGAGCGCCTGTGGGGGCATGGTGAGAGACGAGGGCTGCGGCTAAGACTGAACAACGTCCGGTACGTCTGCGAGGCTTGGGGTGTGGTACGGGGTGGTTGGAGCCACGCATAGTCCATATGGCCAGGGTGCACGGAACCCCCATTATAGAAACAAGACGAGTAATAGCAGGAGAACCGTGGCCGAGAGGATGGAAAGGCAGCCTCCCTTTACTATATATAAGACCAAGACATGGCGGGTGAGATTCAAGGATGCTTTGAGGTGAACTTGGCACGGTAAGGGATGCTAGGGGAGATCACGGCCACCCCTAGGGCCCTGCTCTGTGACACTTGGATATGGATATCTCGGAGCTATAACTTTTTTTCTTGCTGTCCCGGGAAAGAATCAATAACAATTCAATTTGTTAGAGGACTTTTCTCACCTTGAAAAACATGGAAGAAGTTGAATGAATGATTCTAGCAGCTCTGCCTGAATGCCTTCACTCTTGTCTCCTACAATAACATCAGCTATCTGTTGAAATTGGGCTGCACACCTGTGATGAATTATACCTGACTTGTGGCTGGCTTCCTTTGAAATCTGGCCTATACTTTAACAAATAGAATTCCCCTCTCTGATCCACAGTGTTTGCTAAATTAGTGCAGCCCTGACAACTAGATTGGTTTGCGTCTTGATTGGAGCAGGGAAATCTTCAGGTCTGCAGCTTAAGGTGGATTCTCCTCTGAGAGAAAAAAGGACTGTACAGGAATGCTGGTGTTTAGTAGTGTATTAAAAAAAGAACAAATATTACATGGAAACTTGCATGACTAAGTCTGCAGCTGTGCATGTGGTTCCTAGGTGGGGTTTTTTTATTTAAACCACAGAGTTTAAAACTTTTAACAAAAACAAAGCAGTCCTTTAAGATGACAAATAGAAATGCAGTCTGTGTTCAGGGATCAGCAACAGGAGTTTAAGCTAATTCACCCCTGTCCTGAATTTGTAGCTGACTTCTAGGAAGCAGGAAGGACAATATGGTGTTGCACTGGTGGTTTGGAATGATAGTAAAAATGTGCTAGGACATGTGCTTATCTGTATCGGGTTGAGTCAAACTCCATGAAGCCAGCATATGGTTCTTGGAGAAATTATGGGGAAATTATGCCCTCAACTTTCCATTGGCCTCCCCGAGTATTTAAATTGCTGGAAGAATTAATAATACTTGGTAGGAGCCAAAGCTCTGGGGAAGGGGGGCATTGTTTCAGTTTATCAACAGAGGTTGTTGATGCAACAAACAGAAGCTTACTTGAGTGTAAGCTACACAACATTGGTGCCCTAAGGGAGCTACCAACGCTAGAAACCACCCCAATGAATATTATTCCTAGTATAGACAAACAGCTGCCAACACCACATCTTACAGCAGGTAGTCTTTTCAGGTAGGGCTGCAGAACCCTTGTGACCCCACCTGAATTCCTGTGTCCATTTGATAAGAAACGGCAGTGAGTTTCCTTTCCTTTCCTTCTATAGAGAGTTATCAGAGCCTCTGAAAGAATACTAGTTTAATTTCTGAGCTAGCCTAACATCAAATAGCTGCTTGAGATACTACTCTTCTTTGATTTCCTATTCTCTTTCTCGCTCCTCTCTCATTCTTTGATGTCTCAGTGACAGCTAATATTGGACAAAGCGTGTTGCTTTGTGCCCTGTTTCCAGTGACGAAGTGACTGGGCTTGCTAACATGGATCAGAATGCTCATGCTCCACTGGCTTGCTACTTCCCTTCAAGGGGGGCCGATCCCAAAAGCTGCAGTATTTTACAATTAATCTTTTACTAGAGAGAGGTAGTTAGCTGCATTAGTCTGAAGGCAGGACAGATTTGCACCTTGTAGATTAACTACATCTGGGATGTGTAAGCTTTTGTAAGCTGTAGCTTACTTAGCATTTGATGAAGTAAGATGCTGTGTGTGAAAGCTTATGGATCTCTGATGTAGTCAGTCTGTAAGGTGCAAATCTACCCTGCCTTCTGCCCAATTAATCTTTGACTGGTAGAGGTAGAGTGGGGATGGGGAATATCCTGGTTAGTGATTAAAAACCTGCCCAAAGGGAAATCTTAGTAGGGGGGTCCTACAAGGTCCCAGAGGCCCTTTGTTGTGAAATGACTTTGCTAAAACAATAGAATAAAAGAGATGGGAGAGTGAGGGGCGGTATGAAAGATTTAATGAACATACACTTGATTTACTTCTCTTTGATTTTTTCCATCTGCTCTAAAGTTTTCAGGGAGGATGTTGTAACAGGCCATCCTTGCATATATGTGTTTATGGCTGAGTTCAGACAACCTGGGTGTTTAAACAGAGGTGGATCACAGATCAAACCTCCAGCCTCTATTTCCAACTCTGTTTCCACTGTGGAAGGAGGCAGGGGAGAACAGAGCAGGCAAATGTTTCAGAACAGTTTAAAATGGAGTGAAGGTCATGCAAAGATGCAAGCGGGTCATAGCTGGGCAGTGTCATCAAGGTCAAGGGAAGAAGATGGGAACCCTGACAACCAAGAGAAGCAATGGGTGAAATACCTGTTTATCAAGTAGGTGAAATGCCAAGTTTATCGCTGATCTGAATGTGTAAACCTCTAGCATTTCCTGGGAAATATATATATGGGATGGTCAGAAAAACAAGTAAGGTGTCTTTTGATAGTAGGGTGGACAGGTTGACACAGAACAACTAGCACCATGGTAGTAGCATTTATGCTGGATATTTTATATGGCATTTGTTACTGCAGTATTTAAGCAATTTGCTGTCACAAATGTGTTTTATTCTTTGTAGCATTCCTGTGACAGGCTTCTGAGGCACGGAGACATTAAATGATTTGGCAGAGTTCCTATGGGATATCTGTGATAGGGCTGGGAAGCGAACTTAAGTCTCTCAAATGCCATAATAGTTCCCTAATTACTCGTCTTCCTTCCTTACCATCCTCCACAATGGCTATAGCAGCCTAACAAAGCAAAGGTTGAGAGGAGATGCAAATATTTCCCAAAAATCTGTGAATACAAGGGGGAACACCAGGAAGGGAGAGGTACTAATTAATATAAGAACAATGTAGAAGAAAAGATGAGTGTAAGCTAGCTATGAATTATTAACTTTGGCTGGACAGTAGAAGAGTGATGTTCTGGAATAACCTTCCAATAGAAGTACCAGAGTGAAATGTGGTATTTTAAAGGTCATGCTATGCACCATTCAAAAGGTATCTGTAAATTGGCAGTAAGGTTTCAGATTTGATCAGGTACCTGGCTGGTGTGAAGTATTTAATGGAATCATTTAAGGCTTCTATTTGTGTCACCTGTGGTGGTGGGAAAACAAGCTTGGTGTGTGTCAAACATGAAGTGGATTCATAATTGAACTATGAACAAGAAATGTGGTGGTGGCAGATGCAGGCTGTTTGATCAGAGGGAAGAGTTTCAAGCTTCCTTTCTTGCAACGTGGGTAGTTTCCAATCTGTCCCCAGATGGCCCTGCTGGGTTTTTCAGACTTGGATTCAACTGATATATTGCCACATTTTAATTACTATACAATTCTCAATGCTTTCTCCTTTTTTAACATGGAGATAATTTGTAAGGGATATTAGAAACTCTAGATTCTGGACTGATAACTGGAAAAATGCAAATACCCCATTGTGTCTAGTTTGTTTTCTTTTAGAAAAGGCTATAAATGTTCTTCCCTGGATGCTGAGCATTGACCTCACTTGCATTTTAAAAAAGTCTGCACCAGGAAGCACATGCACATGTGGGACTGATGACTGTCATGCAATGTAATGGGTACAGACATCAGATTTTGGAGCTGAGGATCCTGAAATACAATTAACTTCCTGTTCATTGGTCTCCCTGGAATTGCATCTGTGTGGTCACTAAGGAAATATCTTTGATACACACTTTGAATCTGTTTTATAAGCACAGCAGCTGGTTTCATTTTATTGTTTCTCCCTAAGGCCTTGTTGCATTGTAGAGACTTGATTTTAATGGAAGCTGAATGCATGTCAAAGTCGAGATGAGCAAGTGAAGTCAGCCCACTGCCTAGTGAAGTTCAAACTCACTGACTCATTGATGGAGCAAGCAGTCACTGCACTCTCAGTAGCCTTGCCTGGCTTTTGTCAATATTCATCCTTTAGGGGGGGAAAAAAATATACAAACCTAAATCTGGAATTGTGTTATTGGTTTTAAGTGAGCTGCTGAAATTAGCTACTGATTGTTCCTTTGCTGAATTTGCATGTGTATTTTAACCCTGATGAATTCCTATTTTTTTTTTTTAAAGGGCAGATGACTTTACAAGTCATTCTTTATGCTTTTGAAGTACAGGTGATGAACGATAAAGTTGTTCGTCTCCATTAGGTTTCAGGGTTGGGCATGGAAAATAAAATCTGCAAAAGGCCACAGCTCAGTTCTCCAAATTCCACTGTATTCTGTATTGTAAAAACCAAGATCTGCAGGGGCCAGCAGGAGACTGCATGCTTAGGGGCAACCAACATGGGTTCATCAGTGGCAGGTCATGTCAGACCAACCTGGTGGCCTTTTACGATCAGATCACCAGATCATTAGACGCAGGGGTAGCAGTGGATATAGTCTTCCTGGACT
>NW_017728921.1:14657118-14658467 GCF_001723895.1 Crocodylus porosus | reverse complement strand
CAGCAGGGCAGGCCCTATGAGGAGAGGCTACGGGACCTGAACCTGTTCAGCTTCCACAAGAGAAGGCTGAGGGGGATCTAGTGGCCTGTTATAAACTAGTCAGGGGGGATCAGCAGACATTGGGGGAGTCACTGTTCCCCCGAGCACTGCCAGGAGTGACCAGGAATGACGGTCACAAGTTGGCAGAAGGTAGGTTTAGGTTAGATATCAGGAGGCGCAACTTCACGGTCAGGGCAGCTAGGGTCTGGAACCAACTTCCAAGAGAAAGGGTGCAGGCTCCTACCCTGGGTGTTTTTAAGAGGAGGTTGGATGGACATCTTGCTGGGGTCATTTGACCCCAGTACTCTTTCCTGCCATGGCAGGGGGTCAGACTAGATGATCTGCTCAGGTCCCTTCTGACCCTAGAAACTATGAAACTACAAGTCAATGCTTTATTACGAGGAGAAGCAATGGATTGAGGTGGATGCCATGGGCCACATGGCAGGCCTTATCATGACAGATGTGAAGATCATGTGTTTAACTGAACATGCAATGGTGCAAGCTTTTGAAGACAAGCAGCGAGATGATAACTTTCTCTCCTCTAAAAGCCCAAAAGTAGTCGCCTTAAGGATAGCCCACTGCTGTGTAGGCCGCCACGGTAATGGACAGAACACAATTATGGATGCTGAAGCCAGTGATTACATTTGCTATGCTATGCTAAACAAACTGCAAGGAATGAAAAAGACCTGTTGAAAACCTGCTTGGAGAGAAATTTCAGAAACGTGGGGCATATTGTGGTGATGTGCAGTCCCAGCTTTTGGGATTTTCACAGCTGTAAGGAGAATGCCTTGGCAGGGCAGTGAACACTGTGGTGCTTTCCATGGACTAAATAGGGTTGAAAGTAATGTCAGGCTCCTTAACCTTAAACTTAGTAACTTGCTATTATAAATGACCTTTCCTGAAGAACCACAATATTTGGATGGAAAAAGACATTCTGTGAAGGAATGGGGGTCATGATGGGTGGAAAAATCTCTACTGGCTTTATTGAAGTGTCCCACTTTTTCTCATGGTTTTTGTATGTTGTCTGCAGGCTTTTTTGAGTAGGTCTTATCAACTCACATCCCTAAAAATTAATCGGTTTGAGCATTTTTAATTTCTTGAGTCTCTTCAGTGGCTTATTTTCTGCCCTTACCCGAGCATTTGGTTCCTTACTATGTTTGAATTGTGGCCAAAGCTGTCCCTAGGGGTGTGTGGGGCTCGGGGCACATCAACCTGTGCAGGGCCAGTGGGGGGCAGGTGGCGAGTGGCTAGAGCCAGCGGGGCAGGGAGGAGGGTGGCAAGCAGCTGGGCTGTACAGCACTGTCCTCAGG
>NW_017728921.1:14608939-14656995 GCF_001723895.1 Crocodylus porosus | reverse complement strand
CTTTCATTGTAGCCTCACTGTTTCCTGTATTCAATTCTTGTTTCCCCTAGCTTCTGGACTGTTGCTGTGGAAACTTTCCTTTTTCCAAATACTCACTTACCCAAACAGAGATGCCCTCAAAGAGACCAAGTTATTTTATTTAAAATTGCTTTCTATGAAAATCACATGCCTGCTAGAAATGACTGAAGCCCACAATCTTGCTGATATATTTAATATACCCCTTAGGCTTTGCTTCTGTACTCGAAGCAATCCCTGTAGCAACTCGCGCTTCTTTTCATGCTTCATTCTTTGCAGTACTCCGTAATCTTTTCTTGGCTACAATGTGCTGACATCAACTCCAGGGGCTTTCAGCAGATTTTTTCCTCCTGCCAAGTATTTTAAAACAATAATTTTTATCAGTATTTCTTAAAAGCTCTACAGGATGGTGAGAAAACAAATTATTCTCTATGGCAATTTTATTTTCTGATGATAAACATTGCTGGTGTAAATAAAGAAAGGGTGACTCCACAACTGTCAATTTTATGCCCCTTTACTTTAACAAGTGCCATCTTGGTCCTTGCCAGTATTCTGCCTGCTTCTCTCCTGACAAGTTGTCAATCAGAAATATGCCCTAGAATTAGCCAGCTGGCAAGAACAGCTGAAAGCCGATTCCCTGCTGAATGGCTGAATTTCAGCCAATGGTGTCATAGACGAGCAATGTCTCTAGACAAAGAGACCCTTGTAGTCCAGCTACTGTGCCTTTGTGTGCTGGGTTGTTCAGCCCACTTCAAATTAATTCTTTCTTCTCTTAATATGTGTGTGGCGTTTGCTAGGGTCCTCCAACAGAGTTAGGGAGTGAAAGTAATGTTGGATGGGTAGCTTCATAGCCTTAATTTGTGGTAATTGTGAGCAGTTTCCAAAACACAATGGCTCTTCTAGCAGTGATGCCCCCATCCTCTCGTGCAGCAGTGACAGCTGCTCATAGACATGGCTGCTGGTGCCACTGGGTAGCAGAGCATTTTGACGGCACTTGGAAACTGTGTGACACACAGATCATAAAGTAGTTTGGATTGCAGCATGTACCTGTTTGGTTAATGTTACCTACTAATGCAGTGGTGCTCAGTCTTTCACTCTCCCGGGCTGGATGAGTGATGTGGGATCAGTCTTCAGGTACAACTTGACCCTGCATGTTGAATCCAGCTGAGCATGGGCCTGGCCCTACATACCGGTACAATCCACGAGCATGTCATCTGGCCTGTAGCGCTCCCCACAAGTCTGGAAATTTGACAGAAGCACAGCCCAGTAGTCAGATTGAGCACCACTGTATTAACATGTCTAAATTCGCTTGCCCCAGGCTACAAGCTGAGCAAGAGAAGTGGGTTCCAGACTTCATAATCTGGGACTTTGAGTCCCTGCTGTTCTATGCTGTCCAAGGGTTCCTGGAGGGAGTAGTCTGGTTCCTGTAAAGGTGAGGAAGCTTATGACTGATAACGGAAAGAGATGAGGGTGAGGAGGGTATCTGAATAGCTAGGAAATGGAGGGGCAAACTGATTAATCACCCAGTCCATTGCAGTGACAATCTTTCTCTATGTGACTTCTTCTTTTCTTTGAGTGTTATAGAAAAGTAATCCTTGGTTTTTATTTAAAATAATAGTAATTGGGCCCAAAATCCTTCACACCAAGCAGGTTCTTTTTGTAGGTTCTCCCTATGAAAAGATTCAAATCAGTCCTTGGGTTCAGGGAATGATAATGTCAAAACAGTCCGTGTTTTGTTTCACTCTCCACTAGCAAGTGGCAGAGGAGAGATGTGTGAGCCTGATGCCATGAGCTGGCTAGTGTTCAGTTCAACAATACTTTGATTCATACTTGCAGTATCCCTCATTTCAGCTTCTAGGTTCCTTGCACACAGTGAAGTTATTCACCATGGGTCTAGAACCCATTTAAACTGATGGGAGCTACTTCCAGAGCTTCAGTGGATAATGTCTTAGGGCATTTTTACACATGCTTGGGTGGGGGTGCTCTGATTAAACCACCAAGAGCATTTCATGTATCGGCATCCCTGTGCTTCAAAATGGCAGCAGGGGCACTTTAGATAAAGCTCATCAAACAAACTTTAAACTACTCCCACTGCCATTTTAATGCACCGGGATGCTGATACGCAAGACATGGAGGCTGTCTGGAGTGTGCTAATTAGCATGTCCAGCAGACTGGATTAATCGAGTAATTACGGCATGTCAGAGCAGCCTCCTGGTGCATGTACTACAGATCCCTTTAAGCTCTAAAAGAACAGAAAGACCCCAGTGGCTACAGCAACAAGAGGGCAACTTGGCAAAGGCCTGGGCAAACAGGGAAGTCTTGCAAAAGGGCACATGCCACCCTAGGGAGTGAAGAAGACCTCTTAAATTTCTTTCAAAGGAAATGGTGACACTTCTGTTTAGACGGACAAAATGGATGGGCTGCCCCTGAGGAATATCTTTGCTTTCAGAAAACTACACTTCAGTTTGGCTGTAGGAGTTACACAGGTAGACTCTGCATTTGTTTGAAGATAAGTCAGAAAAGGTGCCACAGTGAAGCAGTTGAAGTCCATTTGCCTGACTTGCTTTTATTGAGATTTCTGTTCTTTCTTGTTGTGTGTCACTGTCTGGCTTAACTAATGGTCTGCATTTGTCCGTCTCCACTATGTGCTCAGTGCCTTCTACAAAACTTGTAAATCTGAAGTGACTAAGCAAGCGTGCTATGTGCTGTAAAGGGGGAAAAGTATATGCAACTCTATATATCTGTTCATTGCACTGATTATGATTCAGGCTTTGTGCCCTCCTAGGAATGTGGCCTTAACAATCCAGCCTAAAAAATGAAGATCAGGTTGTAATTCAGAAAGCAATACAAGGCTGGAAGAGCCAGAGAGAGGCATTTTACACGTTGCTTTCTGCTTGTCTGCTTAAGGTCTGGAAAAACCAAACTGATCTTAGTTTTCCTTCTCTGTTATCACATCTGCTTTGTTCCTTTAATCCAGTTATGTATTGTAGAAATGACCTCAGCTATGCCAGTAAGACTCTAAGTCCAACTTAACCAGTCCCTGTGATGAAGCAGGGATGAAAGTTATTCCCTCTTTGGCAACAGTTGTGTGCCACCTGAACTGTTTGAGGGCAGGTTAGGTTCCCTGGCTTCTACCTGCTTTTTCCATGTCTTTGTGGATGGCTAGTTGCTCCTGACACGGAGGTGGTTTAAACCTCACGCAGGCTGCTGACTCCAGAATCATTCAGGAATGGAATCTGCCAAGTTCTCACCCCATAAAGTTTGCTTCCTCTTTGCCCCCAACTTCCCAGAGACTCCTTAGGTTTCTTAATTTGGTTTGGGATAGGTGTTTTGAAGCAGCTCCTTAAACCACCTAGTTCTGAAATGTACTAAGTGATCTAGGACTAAGTATTTAAAGCCTCTCCATGCAGGAATGGACATACCTTGCTGCTTAAAACCAAGGGTATTTCTGGACGGTGGCAAGAGCTAGTTGTGGTCTAAAATTGCCAATAGAAAATATCTGCACCCCATCCAGCCTAATACCTGCATCTCTGAAATCCTGTTAATTGGGGTCCAACTGATTTGTGTTGCCTGAAATACTTCTACTTGAACTTTAGGAGACACTGAAGTAAAATTTTGCTGAAGCCCCATTCTCCAAGTACATTTGTACACTCCAAAACAAACCACATGCAAGTGAAGTGGACGTTCCAGATAAGGAAATGTAAAGAGAAGGCAGGTCTACTGGGTTGCATGGTTTTGTTGTTGTTTTTCAACCACCCCTCCCAGAAATTGGACAGGAAAGACGGTGTTGGCAATAGTAAATCAAACTGGAGCCAAGGAATTGCTCTTGCTACTTTGTGTCCTCTGGGTACTTCATATTCACATCACATGCTGTGGAGTGGTGTTCTGACCCAGTTCTTCCCCTCCCACTGCTTGCATTTGCTCTTTCAAGAAGGCAGCCAATGTAATTAGGACGCCAACATAATCCAGGCTGTTAACCCTGACATAATTACTGACTGACATGCAAGAAAGGGCTGCACTTTTCTTGTAGGTCAATCCTGTGTGAACTCACCTTGCTCACTACAGCTGCAGTGGGTAAGGAGCGGAGAGCAAGCCAATGCAAGGGTCAGCTTAATGTGACACCACCTCATGCTTTTCTGCTGACAGCCATACAGAGCCGGAATTGGCTCAGCTTGGCTAGCACGTGTGTTACGTCATTACATCTCGGCTACAACCTCTCAAAGTCCAGCTTACCAGACAGACATGGCTGTTCTTAAAGAGTCTTAGCTTCTCTGATTATATCACATGAATATTTAGAGAGATCCAAACCAACTTATTACTGTAATGTACTTTTTTGTTTAAATTTTTTTTTAAAAAAAAATCATCCCCATCATGCTAGTACTAACGTGATTTCATACTGGCCTATTCAAGTAACTGCCTGGGACAGAGGAAGGGTTTATATAAGTGCCCTCTTCCTAAAGTGCTGGGTGCTTTAAAATCCAGTTCTGAACCTTGTGATTAACTTTTGGGCACTTATGCTCTCCCTCTGATTCTCACACTCATAAATGGGGTGGGAAGCAGGAGTAGTGGGTGTTTTATGGGGCTATATTTCCTCAGAAGTGGAGAACTCAGATTATGATTCTCAACATTTTCAAAATTGCAATGCCATTCCTGTTTTAGTAACATGGGAAGGAAAGGCTGTGACTGCATCAAACATTTATCTGACAATAGAAGAGGTGGGCTGAGTTGGTATGCCTGGATTCTTTCTTTGACTCTTCCACTGAGTCCAAAAAAGTCTCCAAAGGCTGAGTTTTAAAAAGTGAGCGCTAATTTTAGGCAGCCAACTTGAGGCAGGCTTGCAGAGGTGCTGAGCACTAGCAACTCTGATTGTATTCTGCAGCAGCTGTGGGTTCCTAGTGCTTTGAAATACAAGGTGCAATGTGTCTAAAATTGAGTATTCACAGTGGCTGCTCTTCAGAGGGCTAGCTCTACCTCCTCTGTCTCCATCTAACCATGGCTGTAAGGGAGACAATACCCACTCTTGTAAAGTACTGAGAGATCCTGTGCTGAAAAATTTTAATTGTTTGGGTTAAAATAACTGTCTGGGGTGGGTAGCTAGATCTTAACAGCAAAACTCAACTCTCTAGTACACTGTAACACCACACGGCACTTTTATGAAATCAAAGTGAAACATTATTAGGAATTCTACAAATATGTATAAATTAACTTGGGTGTATTTTTTTTCTTTTAAAGGAAGGCAGAATAGACTTTTCTGTCTCTTCATGCTTTTTGTGAGAGACCCGGTGAGCTTGGAGACTACCATAAACCCTATCTAACACACACACAACATGTCCCCTGGATTTTGAAAGAATGCAAAGGTCCAGAAAACTTGACCTTTGATCATGTAGCATACCTCCTGATTATTTCAAGCCCAGCTTGAAAACACAAGCTAACACTACTCCTTTCTCAAACATCAGTCCTTCCCCCTCCTACCAAGTTTGCTATTGTGTTTTAATTGTCAGGGCCATGGTTATTCTGAGACTTTTTTCCTTCATACTCCTTTATTGCCCATTTTGTTTGGTTTGTTTCGAGCGTTCCTGCTCCTTCTTCTGTTTATGGATGTATCCTGTCTTTCTCACCCACATACACACACAAAAAATCATCTTCTGTTCTGGGGTCCAGCTATTGTGGGATATGTTCCTTCTGATCCTTCTGCCATAACTTCCTCTCGACGTTCTTCCTAATCCTCTCCCTTGGGGGGGGGGGGGGGTTGGTACGGGAGGAAGCAGGAGGTTATCTTCAGTTCATCAGTATTGGCAAAGTACTTTGTATTTCTTCAGCTTCACTTATCTGTGGATCTCAAAGTGTAATGACAACTGTAAGCTTTTGTTCTGCCCCCTTCCTAACATGTCCTAAGTCATTTTAATTGATTCCAGTGTTAACCCTCTCCAGCTGATGGTAAGGCAGTAGCTTTTGGCTGAAGAGTGACTAATGTGGCTGAAAGAGACTGCTAAATCGTGACTGATATGGCTTGTAGTGTGGAAGCAATTCTCCATTATTTACAGGACCTTGTACAACAAACTATTTACAACCAAGGAGTAGCAGTCTCGCTACTGCCCTTGAAAGGGCCTGGGGAAAGCCCTTGTTCCTGTTCTGCCATACTGGGAAGTCACTGCTGCCTCATCCAAAATGTCTCCTTTGGGGGAGGCCACACTTCCTGCACACTGTTTCCAAGAGGACTTACTCTGTCACAGTCGGCCGTGACTGGGAAAATGGATTTTTCTACATTCTGCCTTCCAAATGCTTATGTTTCTGTGGGGTGGAACACTTGTACACTTGGATTTGTACACTTGTCTGTCTAGCTACTGCAGCTCCACATAGTTAGTCATATGGGACATTGCTAATCAAATATCCTACAGACTTCCCAGTGCAGAATAGGGGGGGTTCTGATCCCTCTCTTATCTCGGTTGTACCCAGGAGTACCGCAGCTGAAATTTGGTATTATTTCCACAGGTTCACGCTGATGGTTGTAAACTGCAAAATCTGGCTTGATGTGTTTTTCTGTGTGGCGTTCAATTTAAGCGCCAGTATCAGCTTCTTGTGATCACAAGGCAGAAAGAGTCAGTTTGGGGAAACAAAGGATAGGGAGTTTTCTTCAGGGTTTCCCATATAACTGTTCATCCTGGGTCAAATCTTAGAATCATTCTGCATCCTCGGGGGTTTCCACCCATCCATATGGCCCCTTTCTAATTAACTCTGTCTCAAATGCACCTAAAAAAGGGGTGACTTAAGCAAATGACATAATTGATTAGCCACAAAAGCCAGAGAGAGCTGAAGGCTCTTCTCTTTCCCCAAGGGGAATTTTCCCTTCTCTCAGAGGTGTGGTGGTGTTTTGTTTTGTTGTTTGTTCAGGAATGACAAAGGTTTGAAGTACTGGGAGCAGCAGAGACCACATACCAAAAATAGCATCTGATGTTTTCTCTGTGTTATTCCCCCCGTAGGCAGCTTGCACTATATTTGTCTTCCCTTGCCATTTCTGCTGCAATCAATCTGCCATTGCCTTTGGCCAGGAACCCATCTATTAAAAGCTTAGCTGAGGTCTCTGGTAAAGATGTATTCAACAATGCTGGACATTTGTGAAAAAGCTGCAGTATCCTCTTCTCTTTCTCTCTCCTGCCCTCTAATAATGTATTGGAAGTTGTTGTGGATGCAGGACTTGTACTGCAGACAAGTTGCAGAAATTCTGCGTTCTGCTTTACTGGCAGGTCTGGCTGGAACCCAGACTGAAGGTTAAAGTTGCTTATTGTACTGTTAGTGCACCTGACTGTACAAAAGTTGTTCTTTTGGGGAAAGTTACCGTCGGACAAGGCTAGCACAGTATTCTATTTAAGCTGTCCGAGGGAAGGCCTTCTCGGTTGTATGCTTATTCCCTGAGCACTGGGCTTGTGCTATGGCTAATGCTGGTGACTAAAAAAGGTCTGCTTAACAGAGTCCTTGTAAGAGAAGCTTTAATGTTATGTTTGAAGTTTGGAAAGGCACAGTTTGAATATGGAGAAGCTCCTTGTGCAGTCTGTCCTGAGCTTTTACCTCTAAGCATCCTTCCTACTCTTCTTCCCTGTACACTTTTCTAACAAATATTTAAAGAGCTAACAGTGGGAGACTGAGCATTAAGCCAAAGAAAACATTCTGTTTTGTACCTGTTGGAACAAGACAAATTGTTTGGTGTTATGTGCATGTGTTTATGGTTTCTAAGGCAGGTAGCTCTGGCTTTTGTAACAGTTGCTCTAGGCTACTTTGGGGAGGTGCATTCCTCTGGTATCAGTGGCTTCTTTCTTTATATAACAAAAATCTTTCTATGGCCTGTTCTTTTATGCAAGGATGAAAGGATTTTACAAATACATGTTTAATGCTTGCAAGCCATGGAGAGGGATCCCCTTCCTCTTTTGGTAGGCACTTGACCAGCAGGTACAGCACTGTCTAGTAGAGCAGTGGAAAAGGAGAATGGGGAACACCTAATTCAGTTGCAAAGGAAGCATAAGCAAGGTTTGGGAAACCATCCATTTGTGCCCAAACTTTCAAGAGTAGTGTGTGCTTGCTTAAAATTTCATATAATTCTGTTCCTTGCTCTTATTCCAAAGAAAATAATGGAATTAACACTTTTTTTCTTGAGTGATATTGAGTGTCCTTTCTGTTCCTACCCCCCATACACTTCATGCTATTTCTTGTTCTTTTTTATTGGAAAGACTATTTAAAAAAAAAAAACAAACCGTAAGGGGAAAGAGAAAGTAGTTTCCCCTTTCCCAGTAGGAGAAGGCTGTATGGGAAGGGAGGGAGGAGGGAGAAGGACTAACCAAATATTAATTTTCAAATTTTGTTAGATGCTTTTAAATAAAAAGTACAAATTGGAGTTGGCCTGTGGTCAGGAGCTTGACAGTTAACCCCACTACTTGTGCTCTAGGTGTAAGGTCATCTGTAATAACCACCAGTGCAATTTCTCATTTCTTTTGTTACAGTGCCTCTTAAAATGTCTGTACTGCATCCAGCTTCCCATGTGGAGGGGTTCTTTTGAGTGTGCCCCATCTACTTGCTCTTGCTTTCATGCACCAAACCCAGAAGCGTGGCAGTGAAGCTGTACAGGCAGTCCTCGGATTTAGGACACAATTGGCTCCTGAAAACCAAGTCTTAAGTTGAAATGTTGTAACTCGGAACCCAACCAATTTTCTCATAAGAAACAATGTTATAAATGGGGATTGGTTCCTGAACCAAGGCCTGATATCCTATTTTCACCAAAAATTCCCCAGAATTTTGTACTCTATCAATTATAGATGAGTAATATAGCTACATTAATGTATTTATGTTGTAAATAGCAATCATTGATTTGGAAGGACTTCTTTGAGGTGACTTTGCTGGACTTTTTTGAAGGGCTCTTGGCTGGAGTCTTCTCAGGAGTCTTGGCTGCAGGCTTTTCTGGAGTCTTGGACACTTTCTTTAAGGAAGCAGACGAGGAAGTTTGGACAGATGTTCTCCAGGGAGAAGAGTGACACAGCAGACTTGTTTGCTGGCATGGCACTGCATCGGATCAAGCGTTGTAAGTGGAAACTGGCACTGTAAAGTTGAAACAGGGTGTCAATTTATGAACGCTGTAAATTGAGGACTGCCTGTACTCAGAACCTGTGCTTGAGCATTGCAAAGGCTGCTTCAGGTGTAGCTTGCTCATCACATTTCTTGGCCAGGCATGTGTGATTGGGTAGTTGGGGTGAGGGAAGATGCATTTTTGGTACATCCTCTTACTGAGCATACCTTGGATCTATGTCTGTAGATGCTCTGATCTGGATTTCATGCTAAACTGCACACCTGCATGTACATCCTCCACGCCCTCCCTTCCCCCCAGTGATACTTTCATGCTTCTTATAATGTGGATAAATCGGGTGCATATACAATATGTGAAGAAGGTAGGCAAGTAGGTGGTAGATGTTGTAAGGAGCAGTGCAGTGCGTAAAACACAGCAGCTGTCATTGGGACCTGTATTTGTTATCCAGGTGCCAGTAGCTCTGATATGCAAGTGTTACTGTGCTGTACTACTAGCTGAGTACTGAATCAGTTGCAAGAGAAGTTCGTACTGTTGGATGATGTGTTTAGCTGTCCCATCTGCATACCGGTATGGTCCTGCTTAGCCACTGAGATCTTGCTTTTTTTTAAGGTGCTATGGCTGCAGGTGCTGATTATTCTAGATGCATAACTAAAGCAAAACAGTCTCTTTGCAAGAGCTCCCTTGCCTTGTGGACCAAGGAACAGGCCTGATAGCTGTTAGTGATGTGGTGCTCAGAACTGCAATGCTGCACAGAAGCTCTTCTAGCTGAAGCACTTAAACCAGCAAGAATTGGAACTGGAAAGCAGGAGGACACCAGTTGCTCAGGTGAACTTGCTTTTATAACTAACTGGTTACAGCAGTTCAGCAAATGCAACAGATACATGAAGGACAAAACAGGCCAACTCAGCGATGACTTGCAGCTTGACTGCATCTCTTTCCCACAAAGCCTGCTAAGAAGACCTGAGGCCCTTCTGAACAGCTGCAGGAATAAGGAATGCCATTCAGGACACTGTTAAGGAAACACCGTTTTAATATTTTAAAAAGAAAAAACCACACTCTTTTGATCTGCAGTGGTCATTGATGAGTAGAGTAATCATGTTGTTTGTTTGTGAGCTCACAGATGAGTGATTTAGTGAGGAGCATAGACTTTGTCCCAACATGGCACATGCTAGGCAGTGCAGAAACCTCTGTTAGCCTTTCGTAGTGTACTGTTTGTGGACTTTACCCTCATTCCACTAAGTAAGGAGAGGTGTTTTCCCACAGAAACAGGGAAGTAGAAATACAAATGTGTAAAGCACTGGTTAAACCCTTGTTGGGATACTGGGTACAAGTTTGGTCACCCATGTTCAAAGAAGATGAATTAAAACTGGAACGGGTGCAGAGAAAAGCTGCTATCACAGGGGCTGGCAATGTTTTTGGGCAGAGTGCTAACACCCGCAACCTTGACTTGTAAGATGTCAGTGTGCCAGGGGCGGACAGCGCGGGAGCCATAAGGGGCCTGATCCTTGTTGTGGCAGCACAGCCCCAGCCCTTCCCTGAGGCACGCATGCCAAGCAAAATGCTTTCATGTGCCATGCTCTGGCATGTGTGCTGGGTGTTGCCTACCCCTGTGCTAGAATGATCAAGAGAATGGAGAGTTTCTCTCTTCAGAACAAGGAGCAATTGTCTCAAGTTGCAACAAGAGAAGTTTAGGTTGGATATTAAGATAAAATTCCTCACTAGGAGGGTAGTGAAGTGCTGGAATGGGTTGCCTAGAGAGGTGGTGGAGTCACCATCCTTGGAGGTTTTCAAAGGCCCAACTCAACCAAAGTCCTGGCTGGAATGATCTAGTTGGGGCTGGTCCTGTTTTGAGCAGGGGGTTGGACCAGATAACCTCCTGAGGTCCTGCCCAACCCTAACTTTTTATGATGCTTTGATCTTATGGAAGGAGGTAGAAGAGCTTGACTTGTTTAGCCTAGTGAAATACAGATCTAGAGGGTATGTGATCCTTCTCTATAAATACAGTCTGGAGGTAAACACAGAGGAGGAGGAAGTTATTTATGCTAAAGGAAAATATTGGCGTGTGAACAAAGGAGTATCAATTGGTATATATTTAGGCTAGAAATTAGGATGTTTTGAGCAATCGGAGGAAAGAGGCTCTGGAAGAGCCTTCCAATAATGAGTGCCAGTGAAAACACAAGAAATAATACAAATACCATTTGAAGATGGAGTTTGTTCAGTTTCTGAGAGTTTTTGTGATGTGGTTGCCTGTAGTCATATGGGACTGGACTTAATGCCCTATATCACATGCTCAGGGGATTAAGGACATTTAACCTGACTTGGAAGTGGAAGACTAGTATATGGACAATGTTATGCTATTTGAATACCTTTCCCAGGGTGATTTGATTGTATCAGTTTCAGTAGAGTCTGCACAGCAGGGTAAATGTCAACTTTCAGCTTCCCAGCTAAAGAGTCGCATGTTTTCTTTTCCCTTGTGCCAGAAATTCCCCATAACATTTCTTGGGAGCCTCTCTGCTCATTTTCCCTCTTTCACGACCCTCTATCTGCATGTGCATCATCTTGATAACTAACCTGCCAACTAAAGGAGCCTAAAAATGCCCCTGCCTTTTCCTCAGTTCCCAAACTCTTCAATACTGCTGCTGGCCCTCTCCCCAGTATCTCATGGGACTGCTGCCGCTGGCTGTAGTAGGGGGTCTGTCATGGAGCATGGAAATAACGCATGGCCTGGACTTGGCAATGGACCTCTGGGTACATCTTCACTACAGTCACTGCAATGGCTGTTCTGCTGTGTGGACATACCTGAGCTGACTTTAAATGAGATGGTTTAGGCCAGGGGTGGGCAAAATATGGCTTGTGGGCCAGATGTGGCCCACCAAGCCATTCTGTCTGGCCTGCAGGACCCCTAAAAAATTGAGAAAATTAATATTTATCTGCTCCTGGCTGCCTGTCATGCAGCCCTCGATGGCTTGCCAAAACTCATTAAGCAGCCCCCCGCCCAAAATAATTGCCCGCTCCTGGTTTAGCCTTAAGTGACCAGTTCAGTGTGGACTAAATTCCCTCTGGAGAAACTGGAAAAACGAAGTCACAACTAGTCAGCTACCAGTGCCTGAATCGGCTTGTTTACGGGTGGCTCAGGTGTCTGCCCCTTTTTTTAGTGACTATAGTGAATACAGACCCCAAATCCCTTAATAAGGGAGAGGCCATGATATACAAAGATGCCTGTGCAATGCTGGATGATGCTGGCTGTACTGGTCAGTCTCAGAAAGGAGAGTGTCTGGGACTTAACAGGGTAAACAAGCCCCCTTGCAATCTACTCTATAACTGACCCACTCTTCTCGTCCTTCAGTGTAACTTGCAATGTTACTGCCAGCCAGGGGAGTCAGGCTTTTAAATATCATCCTGGGTGGGTTTACATGAGACGCAACTGTGCAGTAGCTACTGTGCATTTATTTAGTACCTGTATAATCAGTACTAAATAAATATGCAGTAACCAGTTACTGTGCAGTAGCACTGATGAACACTTTGTAAGTGGTGCTACATCTTAGCACTGCCCATGCTGTGATGCACTGCTGCACAGTATTATTTGGCTACTACACTGTCAGTGTCTCGTGCAGATCTCCCCTCCCCCCCGAGAGTTGGAGGAGGCAACACATCAGTTTTTCCTCCAGTATCTTTCAGTTTTGGCCTCTAAGAACAATCCCTTTCAGGCATGGAGAGACAGCGTCCACATCTTGTCTGATCCCTGGCCTCCCCTGTGGGAGCACTAGCAAGGGGGCAAAGGCATTAAAGCTGGTTTATTTTTATAAAAGACATCTGGCTGACAGAAGGACATAAATTGGCCCCAACACTTGTTTCACACACCTCACAGTGGTCTGATACTGCAGCTATTTTTTGCCACTCTTGCTGGCCAGGTCCCAGCAGTGCCAGAGAGGGGAGAGCTTCCATATCTCATTAACAGTCTTAGGAACACATCTGTTAGATGGAGCTGTAAGGTGAGGCGCATCAAGTGCTGCAGTAGGACCAAGCAGCACCCATCCCAGGCCTAGGGGGGTCCTAGAGCAGCCAGGGAAAGGACAGTGTGCATTCTGTAAACAGTTGACTACAAAAGACAAGCAAAGAGAAAATCTGGACAAATAAGTAAATTAGCTAAAAGAACACAAAGCTGGTTTTCATTGTCCTGGCTGACCTTTAAACAGAAGTTGGCAATCTCAACAAAGTCAGCACTATAACGTTACAGCAGCCGTGAGTACTGGGAAGCAGTTGTTGCTGATGCTCCAGACTGGCTGCAAAACTCCTACTCCTTGCCCCAAGCACCAAACTGCTTTGCACTAGCTCACATCCATATTTGTTCTCTCATACCCCCTCCCCCTGCCCTGTTTCAAAGCTGAAGAGACAGCTAACCGGACAGCATGCCATAGCAAACCCGTCAGCTTGAGCCTCTTGTTGATGCAAGATGTAACAAAGAACAGGTGCTAGCTGACTTACAGATATAGCAGCTGCGGTGCAAACTTCCAAGAGAAACGGAGCAATCAACAATGTGTTTAAACCTAAAACAAGCAAAGTGCCATAGACTCTTCTCCCTTTAGCCAACCTGATCTCTCTTCTCCTCTTTATCACTTGCAGCTTGAGTTTTCCCAGGATACCCATGAAGCAGGGAAATTAGCATCAGTCCGCTAGCTTACACATCTGCGTATTTGTGAAAGGGGATCTGTGGCCCCCCCATAGCTCTTAGGAATAGTTACGAGGCCACCTGGAATGTCATATTTGGGGAGTGGGGTAAAGATGTGCCATAGCTGCTGGACAAAGAAGTCTCACGGACAGGAGACGCCCTCTCTTGGGCCCGGAACGTGGCTGGCTGGCCAGGGCACTAATGCGTTTGGGGAGTCTATTGCTGAAAGTGATGGGCTGCAGCAGGCAACCAGTTGGCTTTGTCACTTGTGAAATCCTTCCCCCAAGCATAGGCTGCAGAGGGTCAGCTTGCAAGCAGAGCCCCCATACACTGAGAGACTTCCCAGGATGCAGACTGGGGGAGCCTGACTGGTCAACAGATAAGGTCCCGGACCTAGTAAATGTAGGAGGAGTGAGGAGGCAGAGGGAATGGAAAATACTGGTATCCTTTTCAATGCCAAAGTGAGACTGGCACTTGAATGAGCTTAAACCCAATGAGAGGGAGGCAGTTCTGGTGGAAAGAGGGACAGTAATCAGGGAACTGATCTGGACCCTATCAATGGATTCAACTGAAGGTGTTTACCAAGTGCCTATCAACATAGAGCCAGGACTTTTGTTGCTTCTGGATATGTTAATAGCATCAGCTGTTAGCAACACTGCCTTTTCCCAATTCCAAATCTTAGCAAGCATGGGCTTGGCTCTCTGGTCAGTGCATTTGTGACTCCAGGTTTGACTCCCGAGAGACCCTGAACCTGGCCATTCATAGAGAAAATTGACAGTCAGTACTTGGTAACGGGCAGTAGTGTAAGTAAGGACAGGGAACAGCAGCCCCAAATGCCATCTCCATTGGATGGTGGATGCAAAAGTTGATGTAGACACAGCAGTAGCTGGTCACACCACACCGCACCTCTGCAGTTGGCACCGTGGCAGCTGATGCTGCTTTGGATATCACATGGATGCTCAGAGGGTGTAGCTGCCCAACTCGGGTTTGGTAATGGGGCATGAAGACAAGCTGACTCCAGTTTATCTTCCCAGCAGCTCCACCCTTCCAGTCTGACAGAGGTTTTGCTGTTTGTTCCTGTTTCTGGAATGGAACGCCCTCCCTGGTAAGCTACAGATTAATCGGTTGCCTTGCATTTCTTTATTGTATCAAGGGTTGAGCATGGAAAAAATAGCCCCAGTCTCTCCGAAGTGCCATTGCGTTCTGTCTGTCCTGAGCCCTGGCTATGGCTCCCACCCTACCCCCACCTAATAATTTGCATTTAACAGAGAGAAGGAAGTGGGATGGATAGACTCATTTGCATTGTTTCCCTCCCCCACTCCCCTTGTTCTGTGGGCAGAGAAGTTCAACTTCCCACCGTACTCTCCAAAGACCAATCAATGACTTGCAAGAGAAAGTCCAGAAAGTGAAAAGGTCACCCTGGGAAACCAGATGAAAAGAGCCGAGAGATTGCTGTTCCTATTATAAGGCCAAAATTCAAAGGGTGACTTCATGTAACCATCCTGTTAAATTTCAGATCGAGAGGTTCGTGAGGCAGAAATAGCCTACAGCAATCGGATGGGTCAAAAGCCTTCTGGAATCTCAGCGGGGGGGGGAGTGCTTTTGCTTTAGGATTTGTCAAGGTCCTTCTGAAGTGTTTTGAACTGAATGAGCTAACCTGTAATCAAGGCAGTGTCTCAGCATCCTCTTTTGTGCCAGGATGTAAATACTATCAACGGGTCTGGGTCGCAGGAATGACGGGATGAGTAGTCTTTGGGGGTGGTGGTGGGGGAATGCAGAGGATCAGTTGGGGATGTCTGAGGTGCTTCTCCTGACCTTTGTCTCTGGATCTGGAACACAAAGGCCGACTGGCCCCACATGCACTGGAATTGCTTGCGACTGATCTTCATCCAAGTGCACTCAGTTTGTGCGCCATCACCTGCTTTCCTGATGAGTGATGAGGCTTTCATTTGTATGTGTTTTTCCACTCTCATTTTCTCTAAGTGCTTGGACCGAGGAGGTGCTACTCCTGCAATCTGTCTAGACATGAAGGGCTACCTTGTGTAGGAATTTTTTATGGGAGTGCTGCTGCTGGACCTGGAAGGAGCTCAAGATGCAGAAGAAGGCGTCTCTTTATGCTTGAATAGCCTGTTCAGTGCCCCCTTCCATTGATTCGCTCCCTTTTAAAAAAGAGCCCTATGTGCTTCCTTTAAAACTGAGTCTAGCAGATGAGCAAGCTAATATATGATGTGGGACAGTAGAAGAAAGGTTCTGGCTTGAATCTGAGGCCTGTGAATTTACCTGGATGTTCTGTATAAAGCACTTGCTCTCTCTGACATGTCATCTTGCATTTTGTTGTCACTGCAGAATTATCCACATCAGCCTAAAGGGTGATACTTGCTTATTATCATCCCTAAAACATCCATGATCCCCTCTGCAGTGGCTGGCTTTTGCAATGTACCATGTATTTCCAGGTTGACTTGAGTAACATCTTGGCTAGTGCACCCTGCTGCTTTGAATCTTTGTTAACTGAATCCAGTTTCTGAGGGGAGATACGAAACTTTCCTTCCAGGGGCAAAGAACACATTTTCCCTCTTTTCAACTATGGGATAAACTCAGCAGTTTCGGGGGGGGGGGGGGTTAAAATTCACCTCTCCCTCCTTTTTTTCCCCAAATCCTTCCCTCTCCAAAAAATAACATGCAAATTGAAAGCCAGATTGTGAGCTCCTGACTCATGCTGTCTTCAGTGGGACTGCTCGTGTGACTAACTGGGGCTCACTACTTGGCTCTGTATCCTCAGATTATTTTTGCATGGAGAGAAATTTTGGCCAGAGTCCTAATGAAGTACCAGGGATTAACTCCCTCTCTGCCATTAAAAAAATAATGTCAGTTATGGATGGTGAGCTCTATCCAATATTGAGATAATGCTCTTGCCACCATGGTAGTGCTGTATGTAGCTTCTTCGTTGCTCCTGTGCAAATAGCCCCTAGATTCATAGGGAAGAGAAAGCAAGTAAAACCATGTTAGCAGTAATGTTCTCTTCCCTGCCCCCCACCCCACCTTTCCACTCTACTTCTCATATCAAAGCCCAGGAAGAACAACCTGAGTATTTTTATCCCTTATCTTGTGTCTGGCTGAGATCTGGAAGGGAGGGGGAATCTCCCCTGTGCTGTACCAGGCACTGTACGTGCTGTTTATTTTAGGTGAGAGGTTGTGGTTCTCATCACGTGCAGGGCAAAGAGTCTTGTTAAGCTTCAGTGAAAACCTGGGCTTAGCAGCTTTGACATTTACTTTGACACTGAGCTGTGCAGCAGCATGGAAACAGATCAACCTCCCACCTCATGTTCTCAGTTACCAGACCAGTGAAAAATGCATTGGAGCACATGCAAAATGTTTGCATGTGTGCGCGTAACAAATGTGCACACAGCTTTCTTGCTCCCATGCTAGCATAGGTTGTCTGCATGTGTTTTCACAACTGTACTGTTGTGTAACCTTCTCCAGAGATGGGAGCCTCAGTGGAAGAAAGGAAGAAAAACTGTGGTATAGACAGACATTGTGTCTATTGATCTGGTGTCCCGTTGCTTATATGCTGACTGAGCAGTATTATCAACAGCTGGTGACTCGGTGTCCTATCCAAATGATCACCTGCCATTTTGCCTTCAAGAATGCAGTACTTGTACTTTTAAGTGCTCCATGCAGGGTTGGAGGAGTTCAGGCTGAGAGTTGCTTGAAATTCAGTTTGGTGCAAACCACCTGGTTTGCAAAATAAGCTGCTTAGCTATGAAACCTAAGACTGCTTGGACCAGTCACCATATATATCCTTATAGTATATATGCACACTACTCTTAGCCCAAAGGTGATGCTAATCCTGGCAGGGTCCCTGCATGTGCCAGCTATATAAATAAGAACAAAGGCACTACTCTAACTCCGCTCCTCTCCAGTAATGGTCTAAACTCTGCCTCATACTGGTGCAGACTGGCACTAACCTTTTAATTTTTTTTAAGGACTCATGATTCCAGTAGCTTAGACACAAGCCCCTCTTTCCACCAGACCCAGTATTTTAAGATTTTTCTTTACCACTGAATTTAAACAGAACCAGCTTCTATTGCTCTATGGTTCAAATGACTTTTGAGATACTTGGATGAATTCACCAACCCCACGGCTAGGGACAGACATTCAAAAAACCTTAGCCTGAATTGATTCAATCTTTGCGGGTTAGTGTAACCTGCCTAGGCTGAATCAGTTTGCATTGCATAAACCAGTTTGTAACCACACAGACATTCCCTTTGCACTGAAAATGCAGGCATATGCCTGCAATGGTTTAGGCTAGAAGCCAAGGGGAACTAGAGCAGCCCTCCCTTCCCTTCTACAGTACTGAGCTGATGGGGATGTGGCCAGGCATGGCAGGATGCTTTGATTGGGGAGGGGTGTCCCCCACTCCTCGCTGGTCAGTGAGGAAGTCAGCAGGAATTTACACAGCATTTCCTTATGCAGCAGGGAGTTGCACAGGAAGCATTTATCACCCCATCAGCAAAACAACAGGATCTCTCAATAATTCAAGCTTTTCTTAAACAACATTTTCCAAGGAGAGACATTACCAGGTCTCTCTTGATTAGCTTCAAACTTCCCTAAACCAATACTGCACTGTCTGCTTTTGTCCTGCCTTTCTTCTGCCCTGTCTGCCTTTGTTCCGTCTCCCACAGCATGGACTGTAGCCAACATGTGGTATACTAGCTAATGCAGAGCAGTGTCTGCATAAGGCAGAGGGGGACAGGGCACATCCCTGCTGAAGGAGGAGGGGGGGAACAGGAGGAATCCAGGCAGATGTGGCTGTACCTGCAGTCTCTGTTGGAGCTGCAGCCAGGGAGCAGAGGGGAGAGGCCAGCCCTGCTGGGCTGGAGCTGAGAGCAGAACCTTGCCCAGCTTTGTAAAGTATCTGGGATGCTGGAGGATCCTGACTTGACTTAAACCAGCAAGGGGTCTGGGACAGGCATTGCATAAACCTGTTTGAACCAAATCAGTTAAGTCTGATACTACATTCAACCAATTTTGTCTTGAACCAGTTTCAGCCATTTTCAAACCAATTTATGTGCTCTTAACATCTGTTCTGTTACAGGATTAAACTAGTTTCTGATCGCTTAAACCAGTTTATGTGTAATATCTGTCCCTAGTCCATCTGTTCCTCCTGGGAGTCCAGGGACATGGAGGGAGCCTTTGCATTAATTTTGTAGGACTACACTTCCTCCAGGGGGTACAAGCTATGTAGCATGTATTTAAAGTGGTCCTACTTAGAGAAATTTGGCCTCATGGTCCCAATTCAGGTTGCTTCACTATTTATGTCGGCACTCCAGGTGCTATCCTAAAATAGAATATATGTTTCAGGTGCTGTCCTAAAGTGGGACCTTTCTGAGGACCATCTGAGACCTGCATTTTCTATTGGGTAGTTTTCAAACAGCTACAATGCTTTCAGAAGTGTGCCTGGCTAGTAGTGTTATCTCATCAGTTTGGGCCCTTAGGAGTCTCCATTGAGTTAGAGGTGCAGGCTGTTCTCCAAGAACAAGCTAATGTTGCTTATGTTTAGCTATCTCAACAGAAGTGCTAGAAACAGGACAACACAAGCATCTGCAATTTGAAGTATCCAAATGATACAGGATTGCAGCAGGGACTTGGAATCAGAGTCTGGCTATGTAATGCAGGTAAAGCTTGACTTTATTAAGGTTTTTGGGAGCACCCAAAACTTATTTGTATGGAAGACTTGTGAAATCAGCCCAGCAGTCTCAAAGGATCTGCTTGCTCTTTCCCTGTAGAAAATGTTGGAGGCAATTTGTGGCAGGATGTTTCCAAACATAAAAACACTAAATTTGTTTCCTTCCCGGTTAATTAGTATATGAGAGAGAGAATTTGAAAATGGCAACTTGGTTTCAGAGAGTCAGACCTCCCTGATTTCACGCCCTCCACCCTCAAAATTTCTACAAATATTTAACTGAAAAAGTAATTGGCTTCTCCTTCAACCAAAATTGCAAGCAAGACCAAAAAAAAAATCAGTCCTCAGTAACTTTCAAGTGCAATAATTTTAATATAAGGCCAAATCTTGGCATTTTTTTTTTTCAGGTTCAATTCCCTGATTGTATTACTGTGAATAATGTGAGAGGTTTGTCTGAGGCACTTCTTTCCCTGTAAAAACTGAAGATTAATAAGGTATGCACTGAAATAATAAGAAAATCTGCAAAATTATTCAAGTGGAGAGACTTTCAGGCCCTGTTACCTATTACTCTCTGATTTATTTGTTCAGTGTACAGCAACATCTGTGTCTCCAGTCCATTTCAGACACAACTCTTGGGGGAGAGGAGATATCTTTTATTAGACCAACCAAAAAGTTGCAGAATGTTTTTTTCAATTATTTGGTTGGTCTAATGAAAGATATCGCGTCTGCCCCAAGAGTGTTGTCTGCCTTTGCCTGTACGCTAACATGGCTACAACCAGTATCCAGTCCTTGGAGATCAGTTCTCAAAATCATTGGATGCAGGTGTTGCAGTGGATGTAGTCTTTCTGGACTTCAGGAAGGCCTTTGACACTGCCTTCTACTGCATTCTCATTAAAAAGCTAGGTGACTGTGGCACTGATGCCTACATGGTCAGATGGATTGCAAATTGGCTGAGGGGTTGTACTCAGAGAGTGGACAGGTCATTTTCGACCTGGGGGGTGTGGGCAGTGGGGTCTCCCAGGGCTTTGTCCTCGGACCTGCACTGTTCAAATTTTTTTATTAGTGACTTGAACAATGGGGTAAAGAGCAGCCTGTTTAAATTCACAGATGACACCAAGATTTGGGGTGAGGTGAGCATGCTAGAAGGGAAGGACAGATTACAGCAGGACCTGGACAGGTTACAGGGGTGGGCAAATGAAAATAGGATGGGATTCAATATGGACAAGTGCAGGGTGCTGCACTTGGGCAGTAGGACCCAGCAGCATACCTACAGGCTGGGGATCTCCCTTCTTGGAAGCACGGTGGCAGAAAGAGATCTTGGAGTCATCATTGACTCCAGGATGAATGTGGGCCAACAATATGAGAACACAGTCAGTAAGGCTAACCGTACCTTGTTCTGCATCCACAGATGCATCACAAGCAGGGCCAAGGAGGTGATCCTCCCCCTCTATGTGACACTGGTCAGGCCGCAGCTAGAGTACTGTGTCCAGTTCTGGGCGCCGGACTTCAGGAGGGATGTGGACAACATGGAGAGGGTCCAGAGGAGGGCCATTCGTATGATCCGGGGACAGCAGGGCAGACCCTATGAGGAGAGGCTACAGGACCTTAACCCGTTCAGCCTTTGCACGAGAAGACTGGGAGGGACCTGGTGGCTGTCTATAAACTTACTAGGAGGGACCAGTGGGGTTTGGGAGAGACCTTGTTTCCCCCGAGCACCTCCCGGAGTAACAAAGAATAATGGCCATAAGTTGCTAGGGAGTAGGTTTAGACTAGACATTAGAAGGCACTACTTCAGTCAGGGCGGCTAGGATCTGGAACCAGCTTCCAAGGGAAGTGGTGAGGGCTCCTACCCTGGGGTCTTTAAGAGGAGGCTCAACGTTTACCTGGCTGGGGTCACTTGAGTCCAGTTTTCTGTCCTGCCCAGGGCAGGAGGTCGGACTAGAAGATCTACAAGGTCCCTTCTGACCCTACTTCTATGAATTTATGCAATGTAAAAACCAAGCACCTTTCTGGAATATATATTCTCAAGCAAAACGAAGGAAGTTATTTTCCCGCTGTACTCAGCATTGGTGAGGCTGCAGCTTGGGGGTGCCACACTTCAAGAAGGATGTGGAGAAGCTTGAGAGGGTCCAGAGAAGAGCCGCTCATATGATTAGAGGCCTGAAGAGCAAGCCATATGAGGGAAGGCTGACAGATATGGGACTGTTCAGCCTAAAAAAGAAAAAGCTCCTGGGGGATTTGGTGGCAGCTTACAAATATATCAAGGGCTAGGTGAACAACTATTCATGAAAGTGCCCCAGAGGAAAACTAGGAGCAATGGTCATAGACTCCTAGAAGAAGGTTTCAGATTGGATACAAGGAAAAGTTTCTTCATAGTTCATCTGACCAGACTCTGGAATAGACTCCCAGTGGGGGTGGTGCAGGCACCTACCCCGGAGATCTTCAAAAGGAGACTGGACACGCATCTTGCTGGGCTTATTTGACCCAACCAGTCTTTCCTGCCCAGAGCAAGGGGGGCTGGACCCAATGATCTCACAAGGTCCCTTCCAGCCCTCAACTTCTGTAAATTCACACCATATACAAGTGACTGGATCTTTTAAAAGAGTAGGTGGATGAAATGTGTTAAGTGTTAAGCAAGGAGTTGGACCAGATAAGCTAATGGTCCCTTCTAACCTTAAGCTTTTAGGAGGCTGATCTTTTACACCAGCATCACTCCATTGCTTTAATGAGGTGGCTCTGGGCTTCCAGTGAAACAACAAAGATCAGAATTCAGATTTGCAGTAGCAAGAAGTGGAAAAGACATCTTGGATTGTGAAGTCTGTCCCATTGCCAATGCTGGAGGTAGTCCCTAGCTAGAGGGCAAATCATATGCTAAACTAATCAATCATGCATCTGATCTTTGATCTGTCACCCAGATGCATAGAAATCTGTATGAATAAACCGTTAACCTATCCCTATTAGTGTTGTTGTTCGTTTTTGTCACCAATTGTATTCTGTTAGCCAGTCACTATTTCAATAGTTTAATGGGAACTGAAGTTTTTGTTACACAGGTGAATATGCCTTCAGATACTTTTCTGATGTCTATGAAACGCTATTACTGTTAGTAATTCATCAGAGCTGTAGCAGATGCACGTTGTCTTGAGACTGTTCAGCAGTGTTGTTACTTGTTTGAGAACTTGGGCTCTTATCCTGTCTGATCTCTTTCCATGTTAAAATGTTGATGCTGTAAACCAGTGACACTAGCTTCCGAGGAAAGGAGAGCTCTGTTTAACAGAACATGCAAGGGAAACGGGCGTAATTATCCCCTGAATAGCTACTCTGGCCTGGCTGGAATAATGACCACAGCTGCTCAGTTCTCAGGAACCCACCATCGTCCCAGAGGGCTGTAGGATTCTGTCACTTTGGCGTCATGCTTTGAAGAATTTCATAGCCAAATTTGATCAGGGCTTTGTAGTAGTCTGAACAGCCCTTCCCTGCGGACACAAGCAGCCCTAAATATCATGTGTTAAAACTCTACATTCAAAATTTGAAGCTGTTGGGGTCTGCTGCTGTTTTTACACAAAGGGAAGTGGCAAGAGAGGAGAAAAGGGGAGAAGACAGAGGGAGCAGATGAGGCAAGTTATTCTGTCCCCTCTGCGTTCCCCAGTAGCACCAGTCTGTTCCTTGTCCGGCACGCTGGCTGCAGCCCCCGGGGTGCATTGGATGGCGAAGAGAAAAGCTGTGTTGATGGAAGAACCCTCCTTCTTGCCATCAGGTTGGCATGTGGCATGTTTGCATTTGAGTATGTGCTGCTTGCTCTGGGGAGAAGAGACAAAAGGTCAGTTACTTCCTTTAGGTTCTGACAATCCCCTGGCAACTGGAGTTGGGGGTTGTGTCTGTGTGTATTTATATGGGTATAAAGTAGAGGGGTAGACTGTTTCCTTACCAGCTTTCTATTTCAAGAGGATGAAGTCATCAAGGCAGCAGCTTCTGAGCTCAGTGGAGGGTGAGTCAGAGCTGGGCTTGATTAAGAGCTGCATGCAGCACTGAACAGGCATCTGAGTAGGAACCAGACAATGACAATGCTTGTTATGAGACCTAACTCAGCAGGGGCCTTTAACAGGACAGAGGCATTGAGAAGCTAATGAACCCCTTGTGGTGAGCACTGCATTAGGCTGTACAGGAGCTGGTCAGTGGCTGTACTTAAAAAGGCTTGTAGAGAGGAGGTGAGCTAGGCAGGGTGCCTGAAAGGCCTGAAGAGAACGACAGCTTTTAGAGGACTGCATAGGCCACAGGCCTGGTAATAGGATAAGGGGACTTTCATGCCATGATTGCTTGCTCAGATGGATTTCAGATTCTGTGATTTAGTGGGCTTAGCCCAGTTCCTACTGGACAGCTGTCCCTGTCCCTGAACTATACTGTTAACTAGCTCAAGCCATGCTCTTCCTTCTGAGGCCGAGCACTGGGGGAGCCACCTGTTGGGGTCTTTGTTGGAAGTGTACACTTGGCCTCATCTGGCCACGTCTCCCTTTGCCAGCTGGCTGTGGGCCTGGCTCTCTTCCTGTGGCCTTGCACCTTGCTGAATGAACAGCCCACTGGCGTCACCTCAAGGGGAGCCCTGGAGAGGCCTGGGCTTGGCGCCTGCCTTGTGGTCTAGTGGTTCCAGTATGGTCTATAGAGCACAGCCTGGTAGGTTTGAGCTCTGCTGGTGCCAGCTGCCCAAAGGCAGGGCTCTTCCTTTGGTGCCTTGTGTCTTTTGGAGCTGTTCCCAAGACCTGGAAGGCTGCTCTCTTTGTTGGCCTACATATTGTGCCAACTGATTCTGCCTTGTAGTGCCAAGTCCTGGGCGTAAATAGACAATGGCACAGGAAAGTTGGTAAAGCTGAGAGCAGGCTGATGTTGCTTGGCTTTTGAGTCACAGAGGCAAGCGCTCTAGTTGGTATGGTCCTTTACATGCCATGAATCTTGCCATCCAGGGTGCCTAGTGGCCTAGCTCTGAGGGAAGGGCTAGAAGGCAAAGCCCTCTGGCTTAGCTGTTAGTTTGGTGGCTATAGCAGTGTCCTGAGTGGCAGGGACTAAGGGTTTGAATCCCCAGGTGATTGGAGTCCTCTGTCTCCAACCTCCTGTGTGTCCACACACTTTTCCCTTAGGCACCCCCTGTAGGTTAGTGGCCTGGGTGATCACTTTTAGCTTGAGGGGAGTCTACACTGAAGTCTTGAAATGCCAGGCACATGGCTGGGAGGTTTTGCATTTTCTGTTAAGCAGGTAGGGAAGGAAAACATGAGGAACCCCCGCCTTGTGGCCTGGGCTAGGAACCTGGGCTGCCCTGCTGGGATGTAGGGCACTATACTGCTGTGCTGTCAGACAAGGCCCCGGTCTTCTGCGACTCTTGACATGTGCCTTCATGGCAGTAAAATGGCCAAGGTTCACTGTCGGCCTCAGAAACCTTGTGGAGGTGGGAGGCTTTGGGAGATCACTTGCCTCTGGGGCTAACCAAAGCCTTGCTGTTGGCCTGCTTGCTTACCTCTGCACCCATAAAAAGGCAGAGGCTCATAAGCCCATCTGTACCCAGATGGATACCCATATCCCACAGACCCTTAATCCAGACAGAACAGTATCCCCTGTTTCTGGACCTCTAGAGACACCCAAGTCCAACTGTCTTTTTAGCATGAAAGGGTTCAACCCTGTAGCTCTTACCTAGGTGGTTAGGATGGCACCCTAACCACCAGGCTTCCAGCTTGGTGAGCTCAGCAAGCTCTGTACTTCTACTCTTGAAGTGATAGTGTGATGCAGCCAGGGAGGCAAGATACATGTCTGATTGTTTAGTGCTGTTACTGAAGACCTGGGTTTGGTCTCAACCCTGAAGTCTTTCCCTTGTTTTTTCCATTAGCCATTTACCACTTGAGGTAAAAGGGACCATCAGTTGCATCTCTGAACCTCTTCTAACAAGGAAGGCTATCAAATATAAGAAGGCTCTCACCTCCTTTGCAAAGGGCTTGTAAAGAGTCAAAGCTACAACTCTCTGCTGAAGAATCAATGAGTGGGAAGGGACAGATCGAGTCTGACCCCCCCGCCATGGGCAGGAAGGAGCGCCGGGGGTGGGAGGGGTCATAAGACCCCAGCCAGGTGCCTGTCCAGTCTCCTCTTGAAGATTTCTGGGGAAGGTGAGAACACCACCTCTCTGGGAAGCCTATTCCAGGCTCCGGCCACCCTTACAGTGAAGTAGTTCTTCCTAATATCCAACCTAAGCTTATCCTCCCTCAGCTTGTGGCCATTGTTCCTGGTGACTCCAAGGGGGGCCCTGGGGAACAGACTTTCCCCGAGTCCCTGCTGGTGGCCCCTGATAAGGTTGTAGGCAGCCACAAGTTCCTGCTCTCCCCGCCCCCCACCCCCAGTCTCCTCTTGTACAGACCGAAGAGATTCAGGTCCCTCAGCCTCTTCTCATAGGGCTGGCCACAGAGGACCTCAACCATATGAGTGGCCTCCTCTGGACCCTTTCCAGGTTCTCCACGTCCCTCTTGAAGTGCGGAGCCCAGAACTGGACACAGGACTCCAGCTGCGGCCTGACCAGCGCCGCACAGAGGGGGGCAAGACCTGTCTGGACCTGTTAGTGATGCCCCTGTTGATGCAGGACAGGGTGCGGTTGGCTCTGCCTCTTGCTTCATCGCATTGGCGACTCATATTCATCCTGGAGTCAATCCTGACTCCAAGATCCCTCTCTGTCTCTGTGCTGCTGAGAGGGGCAGCCCCTAACCTATAACCATAATGCTGGTTCCCTCGCCCCAGGTACAGCACTCTGCACTTGTCCTTGTTGAACCATATCCTGTTCAGATCCGCCCACTTCTCTAACCTATCCAGGTCTGTGTGGAAAGACCTGCTTGGAAGAGAGGACTTTAACCATGAGTGTATAGGTAGGAATAGAGGGCTGATATTGTCTGACCCCCATCTTGAAAGTAGAGGCACTGTGGAGCAAGCCAATCTTGGTTATTGGCAGCTCACTATAGAGATGGGAGTTGTAGGTTTTCCTATTAGACCTCGCATTTTTTCTATGTATTTTTAAAGGCAATTATTGTTGATATAAAATCAAAATGCACTGAAGTTGTTAGGTTTGTTGTGCTGTCATAGCCATAGCACTATTATGCCACAGTTCTATGCTGTGCAAGTATTTATCGCTACAAATTTTGTAAACCAGTATTTTGGCTTGGCTTTGTATTTTGATTCCTGTAGATTCCTTTAGGTTTGAATTGCTGGCAACTGAAAATAGTGTGTCATGGATGCCTGAAACTTGAGAGTGAAATATGTGGATTGCATCAATTCAGTCTATGCATCTTGTTTCATTTGAGAGTTTTTGGAAACAGGCTGGTCTTATGTCAGTGCATTATACCCCAGGGCTAGAGACAGACATTCAAAAAGCCTGAGCCTGAATTTGAGTCAGTCTTTGCAGGCTAGTTTAACCTGGCTAGGCTGAATCAGTTTGTAACTACACAGACATCCCAGACATGCAGGCACATGCCTGCAGTGGCTCAGGCTAGAAGCCAGGGGTGCTAGACCAGCCCTCCCTTCCCTTCCCCAATGCTGAGCTGACAGGGTGACCAGGCCCTGGCAGGATGCTGTGATTAGGGTGGGGTCCCCCACTTCCCACCAGCCCAGTGAGGCATTGATAGCACAGTGTTTATCTCCCTAACTCAGTGTTTATCACCCAATTAAGAAAACAACAGAGGGACGTTACCAGCTACCTGTTGACTGTGCCTTTGTCCAGTCTGCCACAGCATGGACTGTAGCATGTGGTTCACTAGCTCAGTGGTCTCCAAAGTGGGGTACATGCACCCCAGGGGGTGTGCAAGATGATCCATTGGGGTGCAGGAAGAAAATATTAGAACTTCTATTTCTATAAATATACATATATTGGGTGTGCATGCTTAAACATTTTTTACTGATAGGGGTGTGTGATCAAAAAAGTTTGGAGATCACTGTGCTAGCTAATGCTGTGTGTCTGTGTAAGGTAGAGGGGAGTGGGGGAGCAGAAGCCAGGCAGATGCCTGCAGTAACTGCTGAGCTCCAGCCAGGGAGGGGCCAGCTCTGCTGTGGTGCAGAGAGGCCCTGCCCAGTCCAGAGAGCATGCTGGGATGCTGGGGGGGGAGTCTGATGTAGCTTGAACCAGCAAGGGATCTGGGACAGACATTGTATGAACCGGTTTAACCTAAATCAGTTAAGTCTGATACTATATTCAACCAGGTTTATCTCAAACTGGTTTCGGCCATTTTCGAACTAGTTTATGTGCACTAGACATCTGTTCTGTTACAGGTTTAAACCAATTTCTGATCACTTAAACTGGTTTATGTGTAATGTCTGTCCCTAGCCCAGGACTGCAGCAGGGCCACAAAAGAAGTAGACACTGGGAACCATGTTGAAAAATACCATGGCTTCAGTGCAGCAACTCATAGAAACGCTGAGTAGGAAATTAAAACAACTGCTGTGTTGTTAAGGTTTCAGATTTGCTTCTGATCTCCACTGTTTGCTGCTCATGTGTGTCCTGCTGTTGTAACCATGGCCTTTTAAATCATTGAGATTCCCATGTCTTTTAATCGTTCAAGGAGCGCTTTTATCATTCCAGAGCCAACAGTCTGTTACGTTCAAAAGTCCAAGGAAACATTCCTCAATCGTAATGCTCCTTTCTTTTGCCTTGATCGCTTCTTCAGCAGAAATGTATCTAACCATCATTGCTGGGTTTTCGCTTGTAGCTGCGTTGGTCTAAGGACACAGGCGGGCAAGGTCTTTTGGGTGGGTAGATGTGATCTCTTTTATTAAACCAACTGAGTTTTATTAGACTCAGTTGTTCTAATAAAAGATATCACATCTACCCAAAGAACCTTGCCTAACAATCATTGTAATTTTCCGTCTACAGTGCAAAGAAAGTAGGATAAAACTTGACAACTTTCATAGAAATCATAGGAAATTAGGGTTGCAAGGGACCTCAGGAAGTCACCTAGTCCAACCCCCTGCTCAAAGCAGGACCATCCCCAACTAGATCATCCCAGCCAAGGCTTTGTCTAGTTGGGTTTTGAAAACCTCCCAAGGATGAAGAGTCCACAACCTCTCTGCATTACCTGTTCCAGTGTTTTACTACCCTCCTAGTGAGAAAGTTCTTCCTAATATCTAACCTAATCCTCCCTTGCTGCAACTTGAGACCATTGTCATCTGCCACAGCTGCGAACAGTCCAGCTCCATCTTCTCTCGCAGTCCCCTTCAGGTAGTTGAAGGCTGCTATAAAATCCCCTCTCAGTCTTCTCTAGGCTAAATAAGCCCAGTTCCCTCACCCTCTCCTCATAAATCATGTGTCCCAGCCCCCTCTCCACTTCTGTTGCCCTCTGCTGGATTCTCTCCAATTTGTCCACAACCTTTCTGTAGTGGGAGACCCAAAACAGAAACAGTTGCAGGTTCTTGGAGAAGCCAATCTTGCTTTACTTGTTCTCTGTCTGAAAGCTTTAGTGAATAATAGAAAGGTGAAAATATTCCACTACATCTACTCAAAGGAAAATGCCTGCAATCTGCTAGCACTGACCTAGTATTCAGAAGCAAAAGGCAACATTTGTTGTTGATTGCTGGCCAAATGGCAGGATTTTGCAGAGCTTCAGTGGTCATACCTTCCTCCTCTGTAGATTCCTCCTTTGTCTCTGGCAGGTTAGACTATTGCTTGAGCTGTTGGGGCAAGTCTCCACCAGCTTTCCCCAGCAAAGCGTGCAATGTTCGTATGCATAGAGAGGATCTGGTATATCGCTGCTCTGTACAGGCAACTTCCCCTGGCGGCTTCTCTCCAGAGACGAGCAGGATGGCCTGCTCTGAAAAAAGAAGCTGCCTGGTTCTGGAGGTGGAACTTGTTAGCAGCGCAAGTGGGCTAGTTTCCCAGAAAGCCATTTACTTGGTTAGCTCTCTGATGCAGTTGGTGCTGAAGGAGGTAATGGAAGCTGTTAGTGCACTAGCCAAGAAGTGTAAGGTCTAAGTTGCACTTTGATTACTAATGTTAACAGCCACTTGATGCCTTATTGGCAACTGGAAGTTCTGGGAACTCTTATTTTTAACTGTTTTCATATTTTAAAAAATTGCAAGAAAAGTAAATATAAAAAAAACACATTACGCTTAGGCAAACCTGTTCACTTCTCTGTCTCGGCTGTAGAAGGGGTATGAGACCACTTCCATCCATCACAGGAACATTGTATGCAAAAGCATTTTGAAAACCCGAGGAAAGGTCAAATGACTAATCTATTGACAGAGCAGCCGAGTGGCTAGCAGAGCTGAAAGCTCCCCACTGTTCAAAGAGAACAGCCCAGGTTGTCCAGTTCCCAGTCTGTCTCTAACCTTTCAAGCAGGATTTCTCATGGTAGCCTGGGGGATGTGCCAAGTTGAGTAGCGCTTCCCAAAGCATCAGGTTTGGGAGCGGGCAAGGTTTAACATTTGCTATTGCTATTGTATTTTTCTTGGTGGTGGTGAACTGGCTGCCAGCACTTTTCATCTGGGACAGAAAACATACTGGGATTGATTTATGTGGGATTGATTTATATGGGAGGAAGCCCATTGCTGTCTGCACAGGAAAAGGCTACAGAATTCGGGTTCTCTCCAGCTGAGTGTTTCATCAGACCGAAGTTTAAGCAATATCCTGTGAGCTGGAGCAAGAAGGCTGTAACCTCTGTAGATTTCCACCAAAACACATGTTTTGTGGTCCTGTCATTAGCTGGCACAGGCTGTAGTTTATTGCCACAGCTGGCAGATATAAGCATTGCACTAGTGAACTAATGTTAAGCTAAACGGCAACCTTTGAACACGGGGGGGTGCTTGTCTTAATGTAGTGTATGGTTCTGCGGAGTCAAGAAATGCAAATGGAGAACCTGTTTCCAATGCAGCCAGAAGATGTGAATTCAGCAATTGTGGGCACAGCTACCTAGTTTTACTCCACGTGGTCTGCGTATCAACAGCAGTGACGTAAGTCATGGTAGCCAAGGCTTT
This sequence comes from Crocodylus porosus, assembly GCF_001723895.1. NCBI lineage: Eukaryota > Metazoa > Chordata > Crocodylia > Crocodylidae > Crocodylus > Crocodylus porosus. Next base: position 14,626,578 of record NW_017728921.1, on the reverse strand, counting down.
AGGATTGGCTGTACAAGCCTGCTGGGGACCCTGGACACCTATTTGTATGGCGCATCCCTGCATTTGGATGGTTTCACCTCTGCTGAAACCTGCCAGTGTGGCATCACTGCTGTTGGTACCTGAGGTAGCTGGACTAAAGCTAGATCAGATAACTCTATCCTACCACAGTCCCACCTCCAGCTGCAGTGCAGACATTGGCTACGACTGAATGTAGCTTAGCTCTGCTCTCACTGTGCATCCATATTACAGTATAGCTGACCGGGGATTAGACACTAGGGACTAGAGTCTCAAAGAGATGTGGGTGCCTAAAATGGCAGTTTAGCTGCTTAAATCCAAAATTTAGACCCTTAAAGTCCCTGCTCAAGTGTCTCTTAATACTGGATATGCCTTAAATCCTAATGGCTAAATCCTAAATCCCAAGAACTTGATTTTTAGCATACCTTCCTTGCAGAAGCTGCTGCATGCCAGGCTCCCTGTGTGTGGGGTGTTACAGTGCTTTCCCAATACTGTGCCAGTTTCCTGTCAAGTGGGTGTGCTGCACCTGGCCTCGCGCTGCATACTTCTGCACGTCGCTCATGATTGGGAAGCCACCAAATGTGGCTGAGGTCTATGCTGGCAACTTGCATCTCACTGATGCACGTTTCCATAGAGTCCGTAGTCTTCCCAGCCAGGCGCTTAGCTTATGTTTGTAACGCCTGATCAGCTGTACAACCCTGCAGCTTGACCTTTTTTGTCCTGACACAGCCTCAGAATGGAGCGGGCCCAAATCGGCTGCATTTTATCCTGCTGTTGCATCCCGCCCTGATATTGCGCTTCGCATCCCAGCTCTACAGCACCATACAAACCCTGGGACTTTTCTCTTTAGGCTTGTTGCACTGTCTAGTTCCACTGCTCTTGTGACACAGGTTCCAGGGTAGAAGACTGAAGAACAAGTGCTTGGTGGGGTGATGTTAGAAAGATGGAGCATTACATGGGGGTCCAGCTCATAAAAACAGGAGGATGTAGAGTGTTGGGGATAAAAAAAGAAATCGATACCAGTATCAAGCTGAATTCTTGGCCTGGGAGCTGAGATGCAAGGCCCTTCTGTTATAACCAGGGTGGAGCACATGCCATACACATTTTGTTTAAGGTCTGATTTTTGTGTGCGCAGTGAGGTTTCTCTTTCGGGAAGAGGGAGCCAGGCTATTGTAGATATGGATCTTGGCTTCCGCCCTCCTCTTCACAGTCGCGAGGCAGGGTGGTTAGAACGGCAAGATAAAAAATTAACTCCCTGAAGAAAGAAAGGAAGTGAGAAATTCCCCTGGACTTTGTCCCATGTGGTAACCCATTGTTGCCCAGGGAAGTTGGCTGGCTCCCTTTCCTGCTGTCAGCAGGATTTATAGATTATTTGCCTCCCCAAAGAAAAAATGGTGGTGGTGTTTGGTAGGGTTGTTGTTTTTTTTTTTAAAAAAAAAGCAAGCTGGTTTCCTGGCATGAGCTTTCCTGTTAGTCTGTTGTATTCCAGACAGCGATGAGGAGGTTGACAACTGGGAGAGGTGGAGGTGGTTTCCAGTAATGTTGTGTAACAAACTCATTGGCAGGTGACTTGAGCTGGATCACTTCTGCACACTAGCTGTGAATCTGGCTTCATTGGCTCCCTCTTCAATGCCTGCAGCACCCAACAGCTGCAAAGGAAGCCGAGGTTGCTTAGTGCCCTTCTGTATCGGATCCACGACGGGTGGTATCCTTTCCATGTACTGTCTTCCCCTGCTGAAAGTTCCTCCTGCCAGTACCATCGGCTTCTCCTAGCTGGGCTTAAATGAACAATTTGAAACAATCCACTTATTTGACTGTTTGCACCTTTATCTTTCCTGTATGTGCAGACAAGTCACAGGAAGGTGAGAAAGAGATGGGAGATATTCAAGAGGCGAGGGGGTTTGTGCTGTCTTACTGGAACAACTGTATGGTCAGGAAGGATGTTGGGAGATGGTAGCATTGCAAGGTCTCGTTCAGCAGTTCCCAAACTCTGTCAGATTGCACACCACCAATTTAAAGCAATGCAACCTTAAGTACCACCAGTACATTTTTGGCAGATAAATTAATTATAATAAATCTGTTAATGCATGCCACTGACAGGTTGTCTGTGTACCACTGGTGATACTCATACCACAGGTTGGGAAGTGCTGATAGTTCATATATAGGTTTGTGTAACTCAGTCTGATGCAACTTCTGTAGTGCTGAATAAGCAAGACTGAGGGCATGCAGGTGAAAAGCCATCATGGAAATTCACTGTAAACGGGGTTGTCTAGCAATTGTGGCTAGACTGCAGTTATTGTAGGGGCAGAGGCCTGGAAGTGGGAAATAAATTATACAAATGTTTAGTTTGCTCTCAGACATGAAGCAGAGTTGGTTGGGCAGAGCCGACTGGAATAATTGTTGATTCTAAACTGCATGGGGAAAATGTATCTGCATCTTTCCCCAAGCTCCCCTGATCTGCAGTTTGCTGAACAGCAGGAAATTAAATGACATGTAAATTAGATGCAGACTAAGATGCCACAGAATACAGTGCTGTGGCCAATAGGATTTTCTATCTCTAGAAATTGCACTGAGTCGGTTGTGAATGGATTTTTCTTTAAAACAAACAAACAAACAAAAACAAAGCAAAGGACAGAGCTCCTGTACAGTGCAGTAAAATAGGATGATGACAGTGTAACGCAGGGAGAGCGGAACAGGAGAAGTGATCAGAATAGACTTGTGTACTCGGGGGGGGCGAGCATGCTACCTGCAGAAATAGCAAGAGGTCTGTGTCACTTCTTCCTCCAGCTCATTACTGGAAGGAGGCAGACAGACTTGCTGACTTGAAGAGCAGGCTTATTGTTGGTTTAGGTGGTAGCTAGGGGTTCTTCCCCCCTAATGGTTGTGAGTGATGATACACCCAGGGCCCCTGTATGTCTTACACAAGCCGTGGTTGTAAACCAGCCATTCAGGCCTTCTGTCTCAAGTCCCTGAGAGGCAGGGAGCGCCCAAGTTGCTGAACGTTGTCCTCAGTGGCACAAGCATGAATTCCTCTGGCTTCCATGGGAGTGAAGGGTGTGCGCCCAGCCCATCCCGCCACCAGCTGTCCCTGCCAAGGCAGGAGGCTCCAGGAAGATCTTTGAGGTTATGGTGAAGCCCAGGCGGGAGTGCGCACATAACAAGTCAGTAGCAGTGCAGACTGGAATTGCAGGGCAACACACGGGAAAGCACGGAGAGGCCGTTTGGTGGCACGTTTGTTAACTGCACAAGTACTTTGTTCAGATGGAGTCATGGCTGGTTTCTGGAAACCTCTCGGGGGCGGGCAGGTCCATGCTCAAAGGCGTAGCAATCCTCCTGCTCGATTCTGAACACCTCCCATGGCCTTTGCTTTGCAGCCCAGCCCCAGAAAGGGAGACATATTCTCCCGGTGCAGGTCCCAGCTGGCCAAGAGGGCAGCTATTCAACTGAATGCTGGCACCTTCACCCAAAGAATCACTTCCTCCCAGTAAATCTGTATGGGACCACGCTGCAGCTGCTGTAAGATATTTCTAGCTACTGCCTTTATCTTGCTCTCTTCAAGTCTGCAAGGCTAAAGGCAGGAAAAGTGCATTAATTCGCACCAGATCCTCCAAACAGCCTTGTCAGCTGCACAAAATGTGACTGTTCCTCCACCTTCCCCTGGCAGTGGGCATTTTCTTCTGAGGTTGGGGGGACAGGGGGGGATTACCAGAAGCCTCTTTCCCTTGCTGGCAAAGGCAAAAAGCTTAGCACAGGCTCTGGGGTGATGCGACACTTCCTCCTTCCTGCCACTGTCTTCAGAGACAGCCTTGGATGCAAACAGGTGAGTCACTGCAGTGGGAATTCAACTTCATTTAAATCCAAAGGCTAAAGCTCTCGCACATCACGCTGAGAGAGACCAGACTTGGCTGGAAAATCATTTACTAAGAGAGCGCCGAGGCTGAGGGAGAGCGGATTTCCTATTTCCTATGCCTGCATCCCAGCTGAAGGGCTGCCGACCATGGTTTTTCAAAGGAAACTGGCCTCAAAGCCCAGACTGAGGACTCCATCACTTGCATCTCTGCAAACAGGCAGCTCTGAGCAGCTCCAAGGGGCTCTCTGGTCAGCTATTCTCAGCCATGAACAGCAAGGGCTGCCTGAGGCCAGAATAGTGGTCTGTGACTACTCAGACGTGCCTCTCGCCTCCAGCAGCTTCAGCCTGTTTGGTCTGAGGAGAGTCATGGGTGAAGCGAGCCAAGCACGCTCCCTGCCTGGTGCCAGCATTCGCATGACGAGCCAGCTCTGCTCAGACTCTGGCCTGCGGTGCTTTGGCAGGAGACCCAGAAACTGCCTGATCTGTGCCTGGTTTCCATCAGCTCTCGCTCCTTTGCTCTTTCTGAGCACCAACAATGGCCTTAGAAATGTGCACCTCCGTGCAGGCAGGTACCCCGGAGGGAGCTGGGCTGCGCACCAGGTGACGAAAGCAGCAGCTGTGATGGGCTGCTAGAGCAAGAGAGCAGCGTGAGCCAAAGCATTTCTTCTCAAGGTTTGGGGCCAAGGCAGCCCGGCTTGCAGCTGTCTGATGGACATGCTGAAGGCTGGCGGAGTTTGCCTTGGCTAGGGCCACCCCACAGGGGAAAGGACTGCAGTGAAGCTGTAGAGGCAGACAAAAGCTGCTGCTGCAGAAAGCAGGGTGGTGGGAAGCACAAATATGTTCTCAGCCAGCAGCTGTGTGGTCTTTGCCAGCCAGTTCAGAGCAGCTCCAGCTCCCCTCCGTCCCTGCCCCATCAGCTGCTGTGAGAACACCAACTAGACAGAGGAATGGGCAGGACGTGCTCCAAGGAACAGCCTGACATCCCCCCTCAGGGCATCTGTCCATGTGAGCAGTTCCTCACAGAGAAATGACAAGGAGGCAAGGGCTTTAAGCTAATTTTAAGAGCGGCACAAACTCCTATGAAAGCCCATCATGGATGGGCAGGAAAAGGCCCATTGGGCAAAGCAAATCCATCTCACTTGTCAAACTGCTCTGTCTCTGTTGCTCCATGCAAAGTTTCAAAGAAATCTCCAAGCCTCGGAGGTGAGGAAGCTGCTGCTGAAACCTATCACCCTCCTCCTCCTGGTTTGTCCTGCCAGGGTTTTGGATCTGTAAGACACTGATGTCTAGGGCACTTCTTCTCTCAATGCTACATTTGATGGTTTGGTAACATAGCCAAATATCCTCCAGTGACTAAAAAGAGAGCTCAGTGTGCAGTGATTGCAGGTGTGCACCCAGTAACAGCTGCCACCCAAGCTGGGCTCTTCCTTCCTGCTGCCCAGAGTCCAGTTTTGACAGGGCACAATGGCAGGCAGCATCTGGTCAAGTGAGGAAGCCTGGGGTGGGTAGCTTAGCTCTGAACTGCTGATTTGTGCACATCTGGCTGTATGTTTGGATTGAACTGTGGGAAATGGGCCTGGTAGTACTGAAGTCTGAATGTCTCTGTTTAACCACACAACACAGGCAGCGTGGTAAGTGCAAGGCTCTTTTTACTTTTAACCTGACCCCTCCCAGGGCTGGGAGAGGGAGTGATCACTACGTTTGTTTGTTTGATGCTTCCTTTCGCCACTCTCTTGTACATGGCTTTTAGCCACCTTATTGATATGCTGTAAATGCGGTACTGCGGCTAGGCAGTAAAAGCACTCCCCACCCACCAACCTCTCTCTTGGCCTCTGTCACAATGCAAAGTGAAAAAGGTTTACTGTTGTCTCTTGCATGCAAATGAGGTACTGTACTTGGCTCATCTAAAAATCCCCTGTACGCTCTCTTCTCACCCAAGAGTATTTAATACAAAGGGAAAAGATAAGAGAGATGGGGCAGGTAAACAGCAAGAGAAAAAGGAACACAGATATAATCCTAAAAGGACAAGTCCCAGTATCCATGCTCCAGGAGGGCACCAGGAATAAAAGTCCCCACCCCCCAAAAAAGAAAGGAAAAAAACAGGAGGGAGAACCAGTGAGAGCTGGCATAGACAGCAGCTGGAGCATCCCAACTGCTCAGCCATCTGTGTGAAGCTACTCCCAAAAGGGTGGCACATCCTGGGCTCAGTCCCAGCTAATTTAACTAAAAGCAAAAGTAGTTTCATACATCTACCCCTGGCAGTTGATAGTGTTTTGATTCTGGTTTGCCAAGCTACAAATGTCTAAGCACAGCCACTCTTCCCCTCTGAAACTGAATTTCAATTCAATGAGCTACCTTCTGGATTTAATCTCTTTACTACATAGTGCAATTTTGGGTTGTGGAACCTTGTTTAGACTAGGCGTGCAATTTTCATTAATAGCCCCAGCACACTATGGGAAGACTGTCTGAAGCAGAGGGGCAGGAATCGTATCTATGTATTTGGCCCTCCTGACTGCAGTTGGGTGTTTTAAGTAGTTCATACATTTGGCAGTGTAAGAATGCAGCTTGGTGCCCAGGGTAGCTGCCACACACACGGACAGCACTGACTTCCAGCCACTGCTGCTGCTGCAGTTGTGATCACACAGCTATGGCAAAGAAACCCTCCCCCCCACACTCCGGTTGCCCTGTTATGTCATAGTATGTATTCCTTATGCTGGAAAACAAGTTTGTTCAAATCTCAGCCAAGCTGCTGACTCCCCATGTGATACCAAGAAAAGCATTTAACTTCCTGAATGTCACCACAAACTTGTGCCAAGATCTTTTCGGCAATTAAAATATCAAACTTGCTAGTGTCTGCAAACAAGGAAAAGTGGGGCAAGGAACAAGACTGTGATTAGGGTCAACTGGCAGGTAAAGCCTCACTGCTGCTGCCTACATTCCCTCTAGTGCCCGATACCTAACAAGGAAATTCAGTCCCCAGGGCAGAGCTTAGAGGACTCTGTCCCTTGCCCTTTCTAAGCTCCAGAAAGCTACTTTCTCCTTCCCCCTGCCACCTCCACTGTTGATTATAGTAGGGAAAAGCTTTAGTAAATAGGTGGGCCTTGTACTATGCTCTCAGTTGTCAGACTTTATTTTGAATGACAGCAACCCCATATCCATTTAGCCAGCAAGGATATGGACAGACCTTTTCAGATAATTGTGCCTGAGCATGTTCTTCTGCCAGGAAGCCTTGGGCATGTGGTTTTCTCTGCAGCTGTGGAGGAGCTGATGCTGTTAAAGTCCATAATAAGGAATCCTAACTTACCAGGAGTCCTTAATAAGTAGCTTGTGCTAATAAATCCAGCTCCTCCTGCAATGGTAAAGCAGTGCTTGGGCCAGCATGAAGTACTATGCACTTCTACAATCGCATCAGCACCAATCTTTCTACCAATGATCTGCTTTTCAAGCTATTATATAACAGCTGACTTTAGACAAAGCTCAGTAACATCTATAGAAGCAGTATATTCTAATTTGATTATTTCCACAGTAACAAATGCACTGTGAGGTGGAAGGTGACTTATGAAAACCAACACAAAGCAAATGAAAATGTGTGAAATCAATAAAAACAGTATGCTGTCAGGGGTCCCCAATGCCTATGTGATACTTGCTTGACTGACATCTCCAATATATAGATTTCCTGCCAACATCTAATCTAATACTCATATTTATCCCTTTTTGCCAGCTTAGTTTTTGCAGTGAAGGACACCTATGCTGCAGGGAAATCTCTGAATGGAAGAAACCTTGTATAACGCTGCCAGCACAGAACAGAACTGGAAAGTACCCAAAGGAAACCAGGTACTGTAATACTTGTGAGCTTTGCAACTAAACTTGTACTACAATGGCAGTCGAACAGGAGGGATGAGCAAAGATTTACTAGGAGAAAAAAAAAAAAAGCTAGGCCAGAAGGAACAAACACACAAGAGAGTCATTTTGAGGGGAAATACCAGAATGTTCCTTGTGTCAATCTAGACGGTTGTTTGTTATTTTCAAATTCATGCACTGCAAAAAACAAAAATCCCCGTTATTCTTTCAAGATAGCTTGAACTTCCTATAATTTAACAGAAAATCATCAGCATATCCGTGAAGAACTCAGCTTTCTTTGTAAGTACCTTTTATAAAGTGTGGGTGAATCATTTCCTGGTAAGACCTTTGTAATGCTACAGTCTTGGAAAATGATCATTGAACAACAGTCATAAATGGTCAACAGAAAATCAAAGAATGATAATGAAAACATTTCACTCAAAGTTTTTATTGAAATTCTGTATAAATGGAGACTTCTCCTAAAATAAAATATGAAAATGCCCAATAGAAATGTATTATTTACAGTCAGATAGTAAAATTTCTACTCAACTCCTGAAAGCCATGTTAAGGTAGGGAGAGACACCTTCAGGCACACAGCATTTGATTCTCAGGCTAGAGCAAACTGGATGGCTGCAGCAATTGCTCTATTTGGTCAAGAGGAGGAAGATTTGTATGGAAAGACAGTAGTCTATAAGCCTATTAGGAGGTAGGACTGCAGACAGATCTATCCAGCAATCCTGGGCCAGAACAAGGGTTCAAAAGGGGACCAAAGCGCAGTGAAGGAAAACCAGGAGTCCACAGTTCCAGCAAAGACCTACTCACCTAACCCCACCCCCTGCTCTAGAGCTGAGCTGCCCCTTTCCTGCCCTTGGCCGTAGTAACCTGTCTCATTTGCAAGTGGCGATCTGAAAAAGGCATAGCAAGCTGCTGTCCCCATGTTACATGGTTCTGCTTAATCGGCCAGACAGCGAGGCAAAGAAAGAGGCCCTAAAGAGGCAATGGTTTGAAAGAATAGTAGGGCTGCCCACTCCACGGCTATAAAAACACCACAACAAAAAGGCCTTCGAGGTAGATGCAGTTGGAGGAACATCACTCTCTAGAACACAAAGCTGCATTAATGAGCTTTAACAAAGCAGTGATTTTCTTCCCCACTGGAAGGGGGGGCTTGTGACTTCCCTCCCCGGGACAGCCTGTCTGTCAGGCTCTCTGGGGCTAGTAGGAGGCTCTCTTCTGCTGTACTTCTCCAGTGACAGGCACTGTGCTACCAGGAACTGAAGTCCCCAAAGCCTGCACTCTTTTTCTCTTTCTTCACAGCTGCACTGGTTGAAGGCCCATCCTCTTCTGCTGTTCGCTTCCTGCATCCAAAGGAAAAACAACGATCAGTGACTATTACCGTTAGGAGGACTAAAGCTGCTGAAGCCTGTTCTCTTCCTGGTATGATCTAGGCTAGAGCCAAGCCCACTGCATCTAATGCACAGGGATGCTGACGAGAGGGAGATTTGGGGCAGCTCATCAGGGCAAAGCTGCTTGGCACCTTGGGAGATGGTTCCAGGCTTGAATCAATGGCTAAGGGCACAACAGAAGTAAATCTAGGCAGGACAGGTGTTCAAGCAGAGCCACAGGAATGTACAAGGCTGCTTGCACAAAAGTGAACTGCCTCTGTAGGTAGGGGAAGAGCAGCAAACAGAAGGGTTTGGCAGCCAACTAGGCCCACAGCAGGTTTTCCCCATCCCACCCATTTTTGTTGTCATACCTTCACCCTGACCCACAACAGCACATTGCCATTCCTGACCTCTTAAATACAGTCTGTAAATCCTGTGGAAATGTGTTAGCTTGTCAGGTCCCAAAGTACCATTAGGATTAGGTCCAAGTAGCCAGCAGGCGCCAGAGTAACACCAGAGGGTTCATTAGAGACTAAATTTCACATTTTTGTAGAAGAAAGTTAGTGAAAAAAGCCCCCAGACTCCTTGGCCCAACCAGCACTGACCATTAATCCAGCAAGTTTTCCTCCCTGTTCCCACAGTAACAGGATGGAAGATGAAATCCATGTCAGTCTCACCTGAATTCCAAGATCATTTTAAATTAGAAGCGATCATCAAAGGTTTGTAACTCGAATGTTTAAAAGCTCAAATGTTTTTGCATGCATGCTAAAACATCTCATGTCACCTCAGTTTCATAACTGTGCACTGATACATGTATGCAGAACAATCAGCTGTCCGCACACTGTCGTATGTTCAGGGAACATACAAGTGTGACAGCAAATCTGTGGAAGGCTGGTAAAAATTCTTTTTAATTTTTCCAAGACATTTGTAAAGCTGTGCATGATATGAGGGTTCTGTGCTGTCACTACAGCAGTGAAAGGCTGCTAAAACCAACAGCAGCTCAAAGTGCAGGCAAAAAAATGATACTTTTGGAGTTAGCAATAACTTCTTTAGAAGGGGAAAGACAAAAGCTTCAATTCAGGCCCTGTCCAAGAACTGAAGTAAAGGATCCTCTTCAAAAGGTATCTAACAGCAAGAAAATGTATGCAATTCTGAAGCCTATACAGGCACATTAGTGTTGATCAAAACAGTTGTTTCCAAGTCAGCCCTTCTGAAAAAGTATTTGCGCTGTTACTCCTGTGACAATGGAACCTGATGGAACATGCATTGCTATGGTGCATACAGCATGCAAAGTCCAGTGGCATAAAGCAGACATCAGATACGTCACTGCATCTCCACACAAACCCTGAGCAAGATCACTAGGTAGGGGTAGTGCCACAGAAAGGAGGATAGTTCCCAGGGCAAAAAGCTAAACAAAGCACAGTAGTGCAGGAGACTTACATTGCAGCCATGTTAATGTACTTCCCTATCCCTTGCCGGTAAGTCTTGGGAGCCTGGGTCTCTTTCTTTGTCACCACAGGCTGAGCTTTAGTTTTGGCTGCTTCTTCCTCTTGTTGCGCCTTCTCTCTCTCAGCAGCAACCTACAAAAAATGACTATTGGAGCATGTTGCCAGAGTCAGTTCAAAGGGTAGAAGACAATGTCTAGAATGCTTTGAAGCTGCAAGTCACTTTAGAAGTACTGCACAGCACTGCTATACTTATAAGGGCCACTTAGATATGCATATCCCAGGAGAGCCACTACAAACGAATTTGCAGTGGCCATCTCTCCTCTGCAGGTAGTAGGGGTGTGTGAAATAGGCCCCATTTGATTTGGATTCGGCCTGAATCAGGGACAGTGATTCAATTAGTTGATTCAGATCACTGTCCACAATTTGATTTGGCTGAATCCGAATCTGAAGATTCAATGCTAATTCAGAGAATCAGTGATTTGGACATGGATACAGGTTTAAATGTTTTTTCTACATCCCTCCAGGTACCAGGTGCAGCTCGTGAACGCTGTGATGCTGGGGTGGATGAAGCATCCCCCAGGAGTGTGGTGGGGCCCTCCATGTGCTCGACAGCAAACCTGGAAGTGGACTGGAAATACTTCCAGTCCACTTCTGGATCTGCAGGGGAGTGTGCTGCCCCCCACCCAGCTTGGTGATTGGCCAGAGGGGGAACCCAGGTGCCCCACCAGACCCACGAGGTACCAGTCGCTGAGCTGGGGACAGGACCCCCAGCACACTTGCCCAGCGGACTCAGAAATGGACTGGAATTGTTTCTGGTCCATTTCCAGGTCTGCTGAGTGTGCTGGGGAGCCCCCCCACTTCTGTGGGACACTCCATCCTGGAGGTATGCAGAAAAAACATTTAAAGCTATATCTATATCTGAATTGCCAAATCTTTCCGAATCTCCCCAAACAGATTTGAAGGATTCTGATTCAATTCGGAGAGATTAAAGCGTCTCCCGATTCGATTCAGAGATTCGGCCACTGAATACGGCCGAATCAAATCAGCAACTGAAGCTCCGTGCAGCCCTAGCAGGTAGTACCTGTCATCTGTGGCTGCCTAATACTGTGAGGCCTTGAAGGGGGAGCCCTTGTAGGTACAGTGTATGGGGAATCATCCCCAGTGTTCTTTTCCAGCCATTATCTACTGAAAAAACTGGCAATGCTTCTGGCAAACGCAGCAACCCCAAGCCCCAGCAGTTTAATCCTTATCTGTACACAAAGTGAAATGGATGAACAGGAGAGGAAGGCAGAGGAGGAGTCTGCATTGCCGAAGGGCCACTGCTAAGGTCACTGGGAAAATGAAAAATTCCAGGCCAGAACCTGTATTTGCAGATCTATAAAACAAATTATTTCATCCTCACCTGAGCATCTGCCTCTTCATACGGATCAACAAAAACAGTTGTTGACTCTATTCGTATTTCCTCCTGGGAACAGAAAAAAGTGACTGGAATTTGCTAATTGGTGAGGTTTTATTTTCCTGAAGTTCCATTTTAAAAATAAAGCAGCGACAAGCTGCTACACAATGCACCCAGGGACATAAAGTCTCTTCCTTTCTCTGGTAACCTTTTTTTATTGAAAGAAGTACCTTGGGACGGTCTGTTTTTGGATCGCTGTCAACATTCTCCATTGCTGTCAGAGTCTCAAAGCCGCCAACCACTCTAAAAGAAAAGAAAGGACTTAATTTCTAGCCATAACGGAGGAGCATTAGACCCTTCCAGAAGGAGGCGCAGCAGGTGTGCAAGCAGCTTGCACAGAAACAAATCAGAGCTATGCATGCTCAGCTGCAGACAGACAGAAAGAAACCAAAGGAGAAGTCCCAACATGGATGTGTGGACCAAGATGCAGGTTTTAAAACCAAGCTGAACATGTCTAAAGGAGGGAGATGCATCTGCCACTGTGCTGCTTTTAAAAGTCTACCTCGAATACTGTTAATATTGTGACCTGATACCTGTGTCACACGTCATAATCTATGAAAGCTGATTGGTTTTATTATAAACTAAATAATTACTTCTTTCTAGCTTTAATAAGGATCTAGGACCAGAGGTCTACATGAGGTGACTAATTAGCTCCACAGTAAAATGTCAGTGTCTATATGAGTAGTCTATTAGCACAAAGTAAACTAATTAACTGTACCATAGGGTAGCACTGCCAGACACAAGTACTAGCCTACAGTAGCAGAGTTATTCACTGTGCTCTAACCCAGCTCACTGTGCTGCGGGGAAGGGCAGTGCAGGGGCTGCCTGCCAGTGAGACCCATCCTGAAGTACCCTTGTGCACCAGCCAGCCCCTCTCCACAGCACGTTGAACTGGGCTGGAGCAGTCTCAGGCTGGTGGGCTGACCCCCGGGGTCCCCTGGCAGCCAGGGCTGCTCCACCCCAGCTCAACATGCTGTGGTCTTGGGCACATTTACAAACAGTGTGCCCAGGAGCAATAAACTCTGGCGCAAACTGTGCCAGAGTTTATTCAGGCCTGTTTATTGCACATACCCATTGTTAGACTGAAAGATACCATATAAGTTAAAGCCCCAATTAGGCAAGGTGCTTAATGACATGCTTAGCTTCAAGCACACGTTAGTGAATTCAGTGGAACTGCTCGCATCGTCTGTGTTTGGAACAAGACTGGAAGAAACCACTTTGGGTTTAGGGTCCAAACCCTGGCTATTCTCAACTGATCAAGTTTAGACTTAAACACAAAAAACGTAGGTTTACTGCTCTCTCTATCCCTATTAAAAGGCTGTTCCAGAATCTCACCCCCCAATTTCTAACTTAGATTAATTCAGGACAGTTTAAATCCATTTTCTGTGGAAACATCTGTCCTTTAGCTTTTCTCCCTCTCTGCTGCTTACCCTACCACCAGCCTATTTAAGGAAAGCAATCATATCCTCCCCTACAGCCTTCAGTTTCCAGACTTTTAGTTAGCTGTTGTAAGATAAGCTTTCCGCTTCCCTGACCTCCCGAGGAGCCCCTTTTGTTGACCAGAACTATACAGCATATTCCAGATGAGGTTTCACCAACGTCTTACACAATCGTATGAATGCTTCCTTATCTCCATGGGTAATACCTCACTTACAGTCACACACAAGAATAATTGGCAGCTGCCATTATCAACAGCATTTCTTCTCCAATATGACTGAGACCCTAGTCTCTCAATGACAATTCTTCATAGATCTCCAACAAATTAGAGACTTTTGTGCAGATTCAAATTTGACCAGGGTGGTCGAGCAGGCCCCTGGTACTACTCCAGTACAGCTTTTCGTATTCTTCTCCACAACAATTTCAACCCAAACAAATTTTCATTCAAGCTTTCTCATGTCTTTACCAGATCAATGTATAATGCTACCTCAAACATGCTGAGCCTTACATCTGCCTTTCCTAAACAGCAAGCACACCCTTTCGTGCCCGTTTCAGCCATGACTGCTCCTCTCTAATATTTCTGTTACCTTGAGAATATCTGGTTTCACATCCTGCACCAAGAGTTCTAGTTCCTTTGGCTGGTTTCCCAATATCTTTACACAGCCAGATTAGGTACAGTCCCTTCACTCGCTGCATTCCCTACCCAGCTACTGCTCTCACTGATGAAGTAGCTTTCTCCTGGCTGGACACCTTACCATCTGGAATTGCTTTATCCATGACTATTCTTATTTACCTGATTTTCCTTTACCCATGCCAAGCATGTGCCTAAGTGTGTTGTAGAATTAGGCTCCAATTACACAATGTAAAAAAATAATTCAACCCAAGGACCCATATTCCATCTTTACTCATTTAGGGTCTGATGAAAAGTAAAGAGCCGCCCAACACACCTAGAAGTCGCACATAGGCCAATTTAATACTGTTAAATTACCTGAACTTATCCACCACAGTGCTGGAAAGATACTGGATACTGCAAGGATGAAAGCATTGCAGCTACTGTTGCAGGTTTATTTCTTAATAGTGGAAACTATTCCTAATGGATGGTCATCTTACTCGCTTCCTGGAATGTCACTGTGGTAAAATGCACGGTGTCCACATGTTCATCAAGTCAGACTAAAAAGGATTTGATCAGAATAGTAAGACCTTGATTTGCTAAGGCAAAACTTGGGATCAATACAAGTTCCAATACGAATCACTGTAAAAATGAAGTGACTTTGGGTTCTACCATAACATTTCTTAGAATTTTAGTCTTAAGATGCAACTATTTTAGATTGGAAGCAGAATATCTTGCAGTGTCAAATAGATATTTGGAAGCAGAAAAACAAGATTAGGGTGTGATGGAAGCAAGTTTGACTCTTAACAGAAGGAGATGATCTCTGCAACGAATTCTAAATATGCCCTCATCTCAGTTCTTTAACTTGGATAAAGTAAGGGAAAGTCTGACCTCCTCCCCTCCCAAAATACAAAACCACCTCACATAAAGCACGCACCATAGACCAAAATCAAAACAGTCTCAACAGGAGTTAAGTAAAGTAAATAACAGGTCACTATAGGCACAAATTCTTCTGTAAAAAGAAAATGTAACTGTTGTACTTAGAAAAAAAAGCCCTAAAAATATAATGGCAAATAATGACTTCACTAAATGTATACCTCTCAGAATTAGGCAATGAATGCAAAGCAACACCTAGCAGTGTGCTAGGATCAACATTACAGTGAAGACAAGAATGCTCCACACAGACTGGAGCGGTTACGCCAAACTCAATGTTCTTTTGTGCGTGTTAATGGCAGTTCCTACAAGGAAACACCACCAGGTCAGGGGGGATCATGTTAAGACTGACATAAGACAGGCTGAGCTGGAAGGAACAGGTCCAGTTTTCTCTCTTTTGGTCAACATATACAAATCTGAGGCCTTTTCCACAAAGTAATAAATTACAAGTTGGCTTAGAGTTTTCTCTACTCCTCAAAATACCCTTACACTTTTGAAGCCCTAATGTTGCTCTTTTCTGTACTTTCCCCATCAAAATACCCAAATATTGAAATTAACTTCTGAAGAATCAATAACAACATTTGGAAGACTTTAGATGTAATTCAGTATCAAAGAGAAGATTTTTCCTTAGACATGGGAATTGGACCTGAAGTTAAACTGAGTGTCAAAGACACAAACTTGCGCTTGCAAAATCTGAGTAACTTTCTTCTATGCATGCAAGCCAGTCATCAGCAGAGATATGCACAGAAGTCTGCTACAAATCTGACTGCTAACATAAATGGGCACACTTGCTAACTTTATAGGTGCAGCTTTGGAGGCTCCCTTAATACCTAATGAGACCTCAGGAAAAACACACTAGACCCAGCCAATAAAGTGAACTTTGATTCCACAACTATATTCAAGTTTTCAGAAATTCTTTGTCTGGCAATGAGAAAAACAGCAAAAAACTACATCATTTTCACAGACCTGAAACCCCCCATATTCTATACAGGACATGCCAAAACATGCAACATGTTGCTGACAAATTGACCTGCCACCCTGATGGGCAAGGAGTTGGGACCAAGGTTTCCGCCTTTGAGGCTAGCTTGCTCCCCTTGCTGCCAGACTCTCAAGCTAGCTGGCTCCACAGGCTGTGGGAATCAGGTATTTCTGGGGTCTTCAGCCCCAGGTAATTCTCACAGTGGGACCACCCTGAGCTGTAACCCATGCAAAACAACTGCACGCCTAAGCCAGTTACAAGGAATAATTTAAACAGGAAAAAGCACCTGGTAACACCACAATTTAGAAAAGGAGGAGGAAGAAGAGAAGGAAAAACAGAAGAGCAACATCCAGAATTAGGGGGGATGTGAATACAACTATGAGAAGCAGAAAACTAGGTATAATGAATGGCAAAAAGGGGTCACTGAGGGTAGCAAACAGAAATTATATTTCAGTATCATCAATGTTTCAAAATAGTAAATGGGACGACCTGGTAATAATACACTTGTTAGCCTGACATCAATCCCAGGCAAAAACATGTGTTGGTTCATACAGGACTATTAAATAAAGAATTAAGGTGAAGAAATCAACAACATCTTACGGAAACTACACAATGTCAAACAAACCTCATTTTTTTGAGTTTATAAATTCAGTTGATGAAAATAATAGCACTGCGTTAAATAGATTAAAACACAGCAAACTGATAGGTTTTGTGATGCAACTGAGAAAGGGGAATCATCACTGAATGGTTAAGTTTTCAGTGGGGTCCTGCCAGAATCAGGTCTTGGACCCAGGCAGCTTAATTTCTGTTTTAAAATTATTATTAATGATATGTAATGAATCAATTAAGTCTCCAAAAGAGAGACAGATTAGGAAGAGGGCAGATCACTGATACAGAGCAAGCAGAATCGTTTGGTAAATTGGGTGCAGGAACTCCATGCATTTTAATATTGCCAAATGAAAATACATCTAGGAATAAAGAGGGCAGGTCACACTTACAGACTATGGGGACTGTCATGGGAACCTAGGGCTTCACAGCCTTGCAGGTCACGGGGGAGCTCCCAGAACAGTACTGTGCCCAAGAAGGCTAATGTGATCCTTGGATGTATGAGCAGGAGAAACTAGTCTAGGAAAGTTACTTCTGTAACTGTTGCCATCATGAGCAGTGCCTGAATACTACATTCACTTGTGGTATTCACAATTCAAGAAAAAAACTGATTACTTGGTGGCAGTGTACAGAGGAGACAAAATGATTAAGGGGTCAGAAAATATGCCTTAGAGTAAAAGATTTCAGGAACTCAATCAATTTAGCTTGTCAAAGAAAAATGCCTTGGGACGAACTGATGAAAAACTGTAATAGTCTTTATGGAGAAAGAAAAACCTTTGGTAAAGGGCTCTTCAATCTAGGAGACAAAAGGTGAAACTTCATAGTTTCTAGGGTCGGAAGGGACCTGAGCAGATCATCGAGTCCGACCCCCTGCCATGGCAGGAAAGAGTATTGGGGTCAAACGACCCCAGCAAGGTGTACATCTAGCCTCCTCTAAAAGACCCTCAGGGTAGGAGCCAGCGCCACTTCTCTTGGAAGTTGGTTCCAGACCCTAGCTGCCCTGACCGTGAAGTAGCGCCTCCTGATGTCTAACCTAAACCTACCCTCTGCCAGCTTGTGACCGTTATTCCTGGTCACTCCTGG
>NW_017728921.1:14607447-14608839 GCF_001723895.1 Crocodylus porosus | reverse complement strand
GCTGATCCCCCCTGACTAGTTTGTAACAGGCCACCAGATCCCCCCTCAGCCTTCTCTTGTGGAGGGTAAACAGGTTCAGGTCCCATAGCCTCCCCTTGTAGGGCCTGCCCTGCTGCCCCCTGATCGTGCGGGTGCCCGTCCTCTGGACCCTCTCCATGTTGTCCACATCCCCCTTGAAGTGCGGCGCCCAGAACTGCACGCAGTACTCCAGCTGCGGCCTGACCAGCGTCACAGAGGGGGAGGATCACCTGCTGGACCTACTCGAGATGCATCTGTGCATGACAAGGTGCGGTTGGCCTTCCTGACTGCCTCCCCACACTGCCGGCCCATGTTCATCTTGGAGTCAATGATGACTCCAAGCTCCTTTTCTGTCTTCTACTACTGACTGTTGTGAAAGCCAGAAAAAGATTCAGATTAGAAGTAGTGAAGATGTTTATCAGTAACAGTATTTAGATCCTGAAAGAACTCATCAAGGGTTAGGGGGATTCTCCATTGCTGGTAAATTTTAAACCTAGACTGGACTCCTTGCTCCCCATCACAGCAAGGAGTCCAGGGCAGTGGAAGCTCCTGCTAGAATGAAAGAATCAAGAGCTTCCAGGCCCCCAGGTCAGGCAGTTCTGCAGGCTACAAAAATCAGGTAGCTCAAAGACCCAGCTGCTCCGGGAGTCTGCAGCCCCGAGGGCCCTGGCCCCACGGCAGCTTGCATGGTGAGGCTGCCCTGGGACCACAGTCCCTGGACTCCTTGGGCTTCAACAAAGACCTTCAAGGTGGCTGTCAAAGAGCTGGGCAGACAGGCTCCCAGAAAACCAGGCACGTTTCTGACAAGAATGTGCCTGGCAGGCATTCTGCCTGCAGGCTGGGTTCTTCGCACAGGCATGTTTGCATAAATTATTTTGCGTTTGACTAATTGTCATTTTCTGATAGCAAAAATCGTGTAAAAAAAGTCCAATCAACTCTATAACCTAAAACACAATGGTAAGAGATAAACTTTCTGGTGTGCTAGGTGAGAGGCTTCCACTGACTTAAGTGAAGTATGGATTGCCCTCTATGAATGCAATGGTTTACTGATGCTGCCAGGAAACGCCTCGCTCAAGTTCAGAACTCCTGCAACTGGTTAGCTCAGAGGGAAGGAAGCCTGTAAGCTGCAAAGCTAATGCACTTTCTCTCAGGAAGCCAGGTGTTTAGGAGGTTTAGTCTATCTGCCCTTCCACAAAGGCTGAGGGAATTTTCTGGTTAACAAGCCATCTCCCACACACGCGCGTACATATAAGCATCATGATCACAATTTATCCCCAATATACAAACAGCAACAAACAAGGATAGTATTTCCTAGGTAAACAGAATTCACCTATTTTTAATCTTTGTTTCAGGCTTATTTAAAGCCTTTGAAAT
>NW_017728921.1:14589923-14607326 GCF_001723895.1 Crocodylus porosus | reverse complement strand
CCAAAAAAAAAACCAAACAAACAAACCCCTCTCATCCTAGGTTTCTGTAAAATATCAAATTATGCTAAAAAGAAAGCAGTTTCGGGTCTCCTGCATGGGATTTTTTAAAAGTAGCTTTTATTCAGAAGTGTTATTTAGAAATTTAATGCAGCATTACAAAAGTTATCTTCTTAAACATTACGAATGAAACTCAGATTCTTTATATGTTGCGCAACATCTGTTCTCAAGAAAGCATCATGCAAGTTGAGGGCACCAGAACAACCATACAGTACGAGTCAAACCAGGGACCCAGTATCCCATTTTATTTTATTTTTTTGTCATAGCTCCATACATTTGTTCAGCTCCTTCAGGTGCAACTGTCTCTGTCAAAACATAAAGAGCAGCCCAACGTACATCAATGTATCATCATTCATGAAAAGCGAGATACTGCACATTTCTAATCTCATTTCCTTGGCCTTGTACATCTTTGACAGACACACAGTTCTATTGAGTTCTAATGAGACAAAACTCCTTCTCAATGGCAACAAGCCATCTTGATACGGATATTATCACTTCTTCCCCCTCTTCCCCTGCCAAAGAAACCACCATTTGTTTGGGCAGTTGAGACAGTACACATGCTGGGTAATGATTAAACCACCACATACAGCAAGCCTTATAAAGTCTACCCTGAGGCTCTGTATTTACATATAATGTTTTTATTTTAACCAAATGAGAATGACTGAAACTGAGCGTTTGCACTACAGGGCTCCTGAGAGCAAGGTACATTTTCTTTATTGCTAAGGTCTTGTCAATGTACAAAAGCCATTCCATCTATACAACACGGATACTGTTTTACCTGTATAGATGTACTTATGGCAATACAAATTTGTTCTGCTATTGCATGCACTGTGCAGCTGCACTAACGTGGTGCTGGAAACTGGTTCATCTCTGCAAGTCTACCTTCTGTTTTCAGTTGTTTCTATGTGGGGCAGCTAAGTATGCCAAGTGCAGCAGACTTGTACAACCCTGTTCTACACAGGGACAGGAATGCGCTTACACCACTTAAATGGCATCTGTAAACCATTATAACTGTGTGTGTGTGCACTAGGGGTTGTCCTGCCATAACTATGCTGGTAAAAACACTATCTACTTTCCCAAAACTGGTTCAAAAACAGTGGACAGACCAGGCAAGAGAGAGGACATAAAAACAAGACCCTGGTACAGAACATGATAAAATAATCCAAGCCCAAATTATTAAATATTTGCCCCAATGCAGTCTTCCTGAAATTTTGCTGCAGAACTTTGGCAGATTCTTAAGAGTGAAAACTGAGAGATTCTGTAATGTCCTTTAGTTGGGTCACAGCTTTGAATAGTTGTTAACAAAGACGTATCTATGCAGGCTCCAGCAGCCTCAGTTCAGTTGCTGCTCTGTGCAGAGCGCTTGGGGGAAATCTCCCCACAGTGCCACAGGGCTCCGAAGACCCCGCACGCACTTCTGACTTGATCTGTAAGAAATTCAGTTTTAATATCCTCCAGGCTGATACCTCATATTCACTTATGGAGCTGAAGATTAATGTGCAGTTTAAGATTATGTTCTCTGCATTTTTAGTTGCTCCTAAAGCACATTTATTATTTGATACTGGAGGATTGTCTCAACAACAGTTCCTTCATTATCATTTCTGTGTTTTTATTTAATTAGGTTTTGATAATTTAAAGCAGCCATCAACTCAAAATTGCAAATTTCAATAAAATATTCCTATACCCAAGATTAGATATCCTACATTAGGAAAGACCAATATTGAATGGAAAGTCATGTCAGCAGTTTCCTGGGCATTGTGTGCTTCCACTAGCACACAAGGTGTGCGTTGGGTACACAGACACATAAGTACACAAACACAAATGTATCTACGTGTATATATGTATGTATATACGTATTTCTATATACATATACATAATATTAATTATTCATTTATAATTAATATTAAACTGTATACTATTATGAGAATAATAAATAGTAATACAGGGGTGCTGAAGCCCTGGCCTGCAGGTCAGATCCAATCTGAACAGCTTAATCCTCAGGCCTGCAAGGGCTCCCTGAGGTTTTGAAAATTTGGTAGTGGGAGAGCAGGGGCAGCATTAATTGCCACTCCCCTACTGCCAAACTTCCAGACCTGTGGCGAGCCCCATGGGTTGGATAACATGACCCCACACATCAGATTGTGCAAGCGTGCAGCCAGATCTGGTAGGTGGGAGGCACTCAGTTGGTGGAGGGCCGGATCAGGTTGGCATGGTGCCAGATATGGAAGGCGGGCAGCATGGGATCTGGCTCATGAACCAGATAACAGGTTACTTGTTTCGTCACTAGATTCTTTGGTTCTACCAGTAACAATTTCAGCTTTTTTCTCCATCATGAAATGCAGCCCTGAATTTTCATCAGAGGATGTTCAAGTCCATCTTTTTAAATGGTGCCTGACTAATCAACTAGCTTCTGTTAGCTGAGATATATCCTCCTCAATATCAGGCTTGTAAATGGTATAAAGGTCCACACTCTACCTGAGCAAGAGGCAGGGAATTTAGTACCGATCTAGGGTCATGATCTGCCTCATCTTCCATGGATTCTCAGGTGGAAGGAATGGGAGGGGGCAGTCCCAGCAGGAGTAGCACTGAATAAAAAAAACTGGTTTGGCAAAAGCATGCAGGTAACAATGCATATTCTTTGACAACTTCTTATCCAATGATACCCAATTGCATGGATCATATCATGCTGGATAGAAACCAAGTTACCCATTAATCAAAACACTAATGGCTGATAGGGGTGTGCAAAGCAGGCCATATTCAATTCAGATTCGGATCTATCCCAAATCAGGGACAGTGATTTGATTCGTTGATTCAGATCACTGTCCCCAATTCGATTCGGCCAAATCCAAAGATTTGATGCTGGTTCAGAGAATCAGCAATTCAGCCATAGACTCAGCCTTAAATGTTTTTTCTACATACCTCAAGGTACCAGCGCAACTTGTGAATGCTGTAGTGGATGTAGTGTCCCACAGGATGGGGGGAGGGGGGTTGGCCGCCACATGCTCAGTGGAGAACCCGGAAGTACTTCCGGTCCACTTCTAAGTCTGCTGGGGAGCATGTCGGGGGCCCCCCCCGCTCAGCGATCGGCCATGGGGAGACCCCGGGTGCTCCCCCAGACCCAGGAGGCACCAGCTGTTGCGCTGAGGGAGGAAGGGGGCTCCCTTGCGCACTCCCCAGTGGACCCAGAAGTGGACTGGAAGTGCTTCTGGTCCGCTTCTGGGTCTGCTGCCGAGCACGCTGTGGAGCCCCCAGTGCTCCTGTGGGACACTACATCCGCCCTAGCATCGCAGGGTTCTGCTTTAATTCAGAGAGATCAAAGGATCCTCTGATTCAATTTGGATTCGGTGACCCAGTGGGGCCGAATCTGCTCTGAATTGAATCAGGGACCAAAGTTTCGCACAGCCGTAATGGTGGATTGCTGTTTACAGAAGATTAGCCATTCTAAGTGAACCTCAAAAAATGAGATTTAAAGGGATTTTATTGATTTTCCCCTATTTACCTAACTGAAGAGATGAATGTAAGAAACAGACAAGGACAGATATTCAGACTGAAAAAACATTGCTCATGCAATACAACCTTCATTATATGCTGTTAATGTCAAACCTCATGAAGTTATGCTGAGTACAAAAATCAACATGACAAGATTCAACATGCCAAGCCAATACACTGACGCCCATTCAAGTGATTACCCCAAGTGCACTGGATGAACAAGCATGCTAGAGAAACCACTGAAGTATTTGACTGTTCTACAACACAAACCTTGTGCTTAAAGAGAAAAGGGTCACAGTATCTCTCACAAAGAAACAAGATCACATGGAAAAAAGATTCATAGATGAGAAGAATGCTAGAGCAGGACACAGCTCTACAGCAGAGGCTGGAGTGTTAAACTCATGTTTCACTCAATTTTAGCCAGAAGGATAAATCTGCTTCACTAATAAATCCCTGAGTCCCAACATAGGGAGCTCTGTACATCCATTACACTACAACAAAAAGTAAACACCACCACTTCCAGTCAACATTCTGTTTCATCCTTTAAATATCATAAATGCAGCATACAAACCACAACTAATCACACAGCATTATCCTTCCTCATTCAGCATTGCTTGTGCTAAGTTTAGTGTGTAACAGACTAAATAGGATGGTGGTGGAAACAGGTTTAACTGCTTTGACTCTCTCTGAACCTGGCATGTCTTTTGTACTGTAATTTCTTTCTTATACTTTACTTTTTGCATGTCCGTTCACAGCATCTGATGAAGTGAGGTTCAGCTCACAAAAGCTTGTACTATACACACACACACATCTACATCTACTTTGGTTAGTCTACAAGGTACAAATCTACCCCTGCCCTTCTGTTTTATAAGTACCTTAATTTACTGTATAAGGTATTATTCATAACTTGTCCTAGATTGAGCTAGTTAGCTCCCTCGTTATTTAAATAACTCTGATCCGCTGGCAACCTATAACGAGGACCTGGAAGAGAGCTGTGCTGATAGGGACAGCTGGTAAAACTGCACATACAGCTATATTTACAAAATGCAGAATAGGCTGAGAAGTGACCATCCTACCTGCACATGTAACTTGGCATCCCTTAGGATTACAAAAGCTTGTTACATTTTCAGTAAAGCGAGACAAACGTTACATCATATTTAAAATGCAGACAACAAGACAGGTATGGTTCAATTATCACATAGAAACAAAGAAGAAATATAGCCTTAACTCTTCAAAGATAATGTTTGCAAACTTGCACCAATGTGGCACTAGAAAATTGTCCCATCTCTGCAAATCCACCATCTGGTTTCTGTTGTTTCTGTGTGTGGCAGCTAAGTACCCTCAGTGCGGTAAAGTGTGTGACATTGAATGTAGCAGTCATCTCAATGATATTAGGCACATTATTAATCCTGCCTGGTAACTGGTACCAGTATCTCTGCATAAACCAAAAGTGACATCTGCTTATTTACAGATGCCAATCAAAGCTTCACTGCTACATGATTTAGTTCTGCCTCTCAAAAGAAAAGTGCTGTCCCATAAGCCTTGCAAACACTAATAAAAAGGTTTCCAAATAGCAAATCCAATAACAAAATCAATTTAGCAGCTGATTTTCTGCTACTGGCCAATATAGCTTGTTTTCTTCAATGACATCCACACACTAGTGTCTAATATGCACTTTTCTCACTCCTTTTGTTTTCCTAAATTAAATGAATTAAGCCTCCTGCAGCGCTGTAGATGGCACTGGTCCAAGATGCTACAGTTTCTTGCACAAAAGACAATGTAAGAATGTGCTTGGAATTTGTAATAAGGAACAAAAACATGGACCAGGAGGAAACATCTTTGTTTTGGGAAATATTCCCTCTCAAGATCCTGTTTCTAAAAAAAACACATGTATGTATAAATATGACTTAGGCAGAGAGACCTCTGTAAAGATCTCATATAACCCGAGTGTAGCCAAAGCAGCTCAGCCCAGCAGAAAGGTTTAATCTTCAGACTCATATACAGCAGTGCAGGGCACTGAATAAAAACCAGCATGGCTACAAAAACTAATCTGGGACTACACCAGAGCAGACAGGCTGGGCACAAGAGGGACTGCCCTTTCCCTTCACACAAGGGGGTTTCTTCTCAGACACTGCCAAGGTGTGGTGAAAACAGCACTGCTGCTTGTAGTGCTGGTGATACCGAAGCACCTGGCTTGTAAGCCAGAGGATGCACATGGAAGCAACTACTAGTGCCACTTTTACTTTTCCTCCCGTCTCCTCTCCCCACATCCTGCTGCATGAGGATTTGGGCTCTGCTGCACACAATGGGTTGAGATCCAACATGTGATCCCTTCCACTAGCACACAAATCCTCTGTTTCTGGAGTCCTCCAAAGCCACAGAGGGCAGGATTTTCTCCTTAGATAAAATCAGACCTGGGGAATTTCCCCTTCTCATCAACAGGGATCTGGGTTTTTTGTTTCCCGTGGGGAAAAAACATGCAGATTTTCCCTTTTAACTGAGAAAAATGGAGATTTTTCATTTTAATGGAGAAACGTGGCTTTTCCACTTTTGCAAAGAGTTCTGTGTAGTTCCAGCAGAGTTCCAGCCTGCAAGAGGTTGGGGGGAGCGCGAGGAGGGCAGTCAGGCAGGGGATGTCATGTGCACATGCACACTCACACATGCACATGGCTGCCAGGCAGCCTGGAGAGCAGCTCCCATAGGTAAGTCCGGGGGGAGGGGGGGGAGGCTGGCTCCTTGCCACTGTGCGTACTCCTGGGCAGGATGGGAGGGCATGTGCCCTCCAGATGTGTGTGTGGGGTGGGGGCAGGCTGCCCACTGTGGGCTCGAGGCTCCCTGCCCTGTTGTCCTCCCCCTGGGGCCTGCGCAGCCCAGTGGGTAGGACCCAGAGCAGCAGGGCAGAGTGAGGCCAGACAGGAAAGCTCCTTGCTGCTGTAAACCCTGCGCTGCCCTGGTGAAGCATCCCCTGCCCATCCAGCAGCAGCAGGAGCAGTGGCACAGAGTTGTGCCCCTTGCTGCTGCTGGACAGGGAGTGAGGGGCCTGGACCTGCATCCTGGTAAGCCAAGGGTGCAGGGAGAGCTTTGATTTTCCATGATAAAAAACCCAAAATCAAATACCAAAACTTATAGGTACTTAGAATTTATTTTATTATAGTGATTGAGGCACTTGTAGGCTTCCAAAATGCTAAAGGCAATAATTTCTTTGGGTGATATCTTTTATTGGACCAACTGTATAGTTGGGATAAAGTCAGACAAGCTTTTGAATGCAAGACATGACCTGATGAAGAATGCCTTGCATTCAAAAACTTGTCTAACTATCCCAACTATGCAGTTGGTCCAATGAAAGATATCGCCCAAAGAAATGATTGCCTTCAGCATTTTTAATGTCAGACACTTTGCTGCCAATCACTTGCGATGGTAATTACTGAGTTAAACTAGGCAACTGCTACAGCAAGAAATTCGCATAGCTCATAATACAACTTCACACAAAGGCATTTTCTTCTTTTTCATCTCTCAGTTTGGTTCCCCTTTCATGCCCAGATTACCTTCTATTACATTATGGGCCTTTATATAACATCCATTGTCACTACTGTTGCTGGCTAATAACACTGTCACTTAAAGGCTTCCCCAGAAAACTGGATCCCACCAACACTCGCCAGTGACTTAAAACATTCTGCATAAGGCAGACACATATGCTAATTCTTCATATTCCCAATGCCCCAGGCAAAGCTTTGTACAAAACACCATTGTAATCTAATGCCTCATACTCGAAACACCTGCTACTAGGCAAAGCTTTGATTTTCAACCTGTAGTGACACAAATTAAAACAGTTTCTCAAGAGAAGGAATTTTTCAATATTACTTTCCTCCCTTGTTATAAAAAAAGGGTCGTTCTTCCCCTCCTCCCCCTGTTCTTTTCAGGAATAAGGCACACTTACTTAAAAGGTCTTCAAAAATTAAATAGGGCAGATTTGACATATGAACAACATATGTGCAAACTATTACTGTGGACAGGAGTTGCATGGCAGTAGCTGAGGTCAGAATTTGATTCACAGGAAGTATTAGCATTCACACTGTAACCAAAACAATCTTCTTCAGATCTTATGGTGAACAGCACAATATACCAGAGTATTATGATCCAATTTCAAACCCAGCCAAACAAGGGAATTCCATGAAGTTGCTATAAATCTTAGCTCTCTCCCTCAAATATTGCTTGTAAATATATGTATTAGGTAATAGATATTATCTAAGAGCAGGTGCAGTGCCAAAAACCTTTGTGACACAGATTTCACATAGCAAATTGAAACTAGAGTTTCAGTCAGTCTCTCTTTTGGGCTTGTGTTTATATTATTCTAAAATAAAGACAGATAGCAACAGGCTTTTGATTACAGAATGCTTCAAAAAGCTACTTTGGAAAATACACCTTAGGGTAGATCCTCACTGCAGAAATACATTCAAATTAGTCTCAAGATAGCCTAGCTCCAGTAAGAGTAGCATCGTGCAAGGCAGCGCTGGAGTGGTTTTAATTTGAGTGTTTCAAACTCTTGTGTGTGATGGTCAGAATTCTGTGAACACATTTCACGTTTGTGCACTACTGTAAGCTGAGCCTCTCTCAATCCTTCCTTGGTAAATTGTGGGAGAACTTGTCTGTCTGTTCTTTCCCAGGTACAGTAAAAGCTCTGTTATCGAGCATCCATGGGGAATGAGGGGTGCTGGTTAATCAAATATGCTGGCTATCTGAGAGTTATACTTACCTCCAGCTCTGCAGGTTGGAGGCATCTTGGCCTGTTTGGGCCACTACCCCTCCCACCACATCCAGTGCGCCAGGGCTTTCATTCCCTGGTGTCACTGTGCCAGGGGACATGGAGTGGGGCCCCATACAGGCTGCTCTGCCCTGGGCCACAGTCCACAAGGAAGAAGTGGGGCTTGGCTCGTGGCAGTGAAACAGGAAGTGCCACAGTGGGACTTCAGGTTTTGCTTTTGCCATGTTGATCGACAGGTGGTTTCACTTTCGCCACGTCGATCGACATGCCGGTTAATGGAGCATTCCGGATGGCGAAGTGCCAGATAACACCGTTTTTACCGTACATGGCCGTAACTGGACTGCCAGGACTTGAGCCCAGTTTGTCTGCACCCAGAACTGGAGAATAGTTCTGTTAGCTATGCTAACTCAAGCTTTAGCCAAAACTCCCTGGCTACAACAACCAGCCAGCTCCCACATAAAAATACCACACTACTGGAGTTAAGGCCTTTTTGTGCAAGTGGACAAATTACAGCTTGGTATTAACTCCATCGTAAAGACAAGTTTTTATTTACTGATATCACAAGTACCACTGGCATATACTCACACTGAACTACCAATATTATCCAGATGGACTATGGAGCAGGACACTTGGGTATCCATTTATCTCGCAAAATAATTAGAGAGCTTTACATTTTATTGGTAGACCCATTAGAGAGGCAAGAAGAAGAGTAATCTAGACAGCCAATTCCCACAGGGTCAGTTTTGTAACACTGATAGTTAGCTAAACTATTAATATTGTGGTCACTTCCAATAATGTGCTGGGCTCAGTTGGAGACACAAAATGTAAACAATCCAAGAAACCTACATACAGAGGAGATGGGATGGATGGGGAAGAGCAAAGGAAAACATCTTGTGTATAATGTGACACTGCTGCATAACATCTAACCAAATGGAGGGCCACATGCATTTTTAAAGTTGCTGACTTTCAAGCCGGATAAAATCAGAAGAATAAATAAAATAAAAATTACAGTTAAAAAAAACAGAACGATCCTAAGATTCCAATGACCTACCAGTGGAACAGACCAATAAAATTCAACATATCTACGAGTGTCTTGACACGTTCATTAAAACAATTTTGCGTGCTTTATTATAATCTGTTCTCAGTACTTGTACCTGCAGCAGTGGTAGAAAATATTATTAGGTACTGTTTGCCCTCTACCCCCCTCCCCCCGCCTTTTTTTAAAAACAAATCTCTATTATTATACCTTGGTCTTCACAATAGGAGAGCTTGAGTGGGTGAAATGCTGGGGAATACTGGATGCCTCATGACATGAGATGGTCCTTGGAGGTCTGACACTCCCTGTACCGATATTTTGTCATTGTACCATAGTCCACAATAGTAATGACAGGGAACAGTAAAACAGAAGGGCCCAAGAAGAGTGACTCTAAACATTCACAAAGGAAGCCCTAGGACATGCCTGACCTGTTGACTGACAGTTCCTGAAGGGATGAAGGCACAGTGCTGAAGAAGTAAATCACTTGTGTCACAGTAATGAGTATGTATAAATGATTAGAGATGGTGTTGACTACTCTATCCTGACTTCCCCCAGAGGCAGAAGAGGAGATCACAGTAATCAGGGAACTTATGGGGATGAAAGGGGCAGAATGCTGGTCACTTGATCATAATCAAGAAATGACAAACATGGTTTCCCACAATCGCAGGGAAAGGAGAAAAGAGATATGAACAGAAGTATGTATTGAAAAGTGCAATCCTTGCCTCATACCAATGAGCACATGTAGGAAGTCAGCCGATGAAAAGGAGAAATATCTGACAACTGAAGCCCAAGCAGGCAAGGTCAAATTCTATCTCAAACCAGAATTTTTTTCACCACATACATAAAAATTACCAGACTCACCTCTGTGCCTTGAAAGTTAATGGAATAAACTATATGTGCGACATAACTGTGATCCTTCACTTACCTGCCAAACACTGTGTGCTTCTTGTCCAAGTATGCACAAGAACGAAATGTGATGAAGCTGGAGAAGAATAAAATCATAACTTAGGGTATGACCTTGTGGAGGTTCAGCAATACTTAGCAATATTTTGAAAGCCAAGTATGTTTGAGGAAATTCTGCAGGGTATCCTGATATGAGGAGATGTAAATCCCTCTCCTGACTGTGGGAATGCACTACATGGCTCTTACCAACTGCATTTTCTATGGATTATGTCTGACAAAAACCATTTCTCAATTTTGGGGGGGGGGGTGTTGACATACTTAGTAAAGTGTCATACTCTCTTCCCCCAGACATACCTTGACTATTTACAACTTTAACCAATGAGTTACAGAAAAACCAGCCTCAGATAAACACCCTCTTCTGAGCATAGTAGGGCTAAGAATGTCACAGAAGGGCAGCAAGACCTCATGGGTCCTGTATGCATCTGGCAAAGATATTCAGCAGCATCACGATCCATCAGCTCCGATTTTTAAAATCAGAGTTAATTTTTACCTTTCCCACTGTTTACATTTGGTTTGGGTGAAACTGGACTGGCCTGTTTATAATCCATGCCTCTTCTTGGCTTGGCAATGTTGTTACATTTAGCTTGTAAACACAGAACAAGAATATTTAACTTAAATGCTGAAATAATAAAAACATTAAGAAAATTGTTTATTGATGTGATATTTTGTTTCAAATTTTACACATCTTAAAAGAAGACACTAAGATATCACATCTAAAGCAAGTTCAATCCCTCCAGATTTTCTGAATAGCTTAACAATTTTCTGGACGCTCCAGAGTATAAGCATATAAGGCAGAGGTTCCCATACTGTGGGCTGTGGACTATGATGGTCCATGGAGTAGGCTGGGTATGCAGTGCTGGCTCTCCTCCCTGCTTCCATCTGTTGCACTGCATTAAAAGACAGCTAAAAATACCTAAACATTCTCTTCACAGCACTGCTCCATGTAAGCAACTGTTGCAGTTGTCTTTGGAAGTTATGTGACTGCAAATGGAGGGGAAGCCATCTGTGAGACATTCGCTTTATTAAGTAGTTGCTCCTACCCCAAGAAAAGGTAGGAGAGCCCTGGTTTAATGAGAACTTTAAAGAATATCCTTTAATTGCATCCTCCTCAGTGTAGCCTCTGCCCCATTTCATTTTCATACGTCCAATAATCAGAAAATCACGTGGTCCATTAGAGTAGTGCTTCACAACCTGTGGGTTGAGACCCAAAAGTGGGATGCAAAAATATATGAAAGGGTCCTGAACAAACTTTAAAAATGGATCAAACAAACTCTAAAAATGGATTCTCCTTTAAAAGGAGAAAAATGTGGGAAGCCGTGGCTTTTCCCTTGCAGGCTGGCAGAGTTTCAGTCTGTGAGGGACTGCTTGGGGGTCAGGAGTGAGGGGCATTGGGTTGGCACTGGCCACTGATGTTTACAAATGGGTCCTGGTACAAAAAAGTTTGAGAACCACTGCATTATATAACATTACACCAAAAATCTGAGACCTAATATATGCTGTCTGGAATACTGAAATCTAATTATTCTTCAGAATAGTCAAAGTAAAACAAAGGGAGTGAGGCAAGCTCATTTTTGAGGGGTCTTGGGATGAAGCACAGAGATTTACTCAAGTTCTGCTCAGCATCAACTGCACATAAAATGATCTGTTTTCACCTTGCACAACAAGCCCACCTAATTTTTTTCCTTTCTATCACTATTATGGCAAGCTTCTTATACGTTTCCAAGTTCACAACTGCTTCCAGAAAAGTCTGAGCACTGTCTAAGAAGTTTTATAAAAACAAGCAGCTGGAACCACTCAAGAACTTCATGCTATCAAGGAATTTAATTTGCAATTACAGGGGAAAATATAAGCTCATTTATAAAAGCAGATGTTGCAACTCAACAGCAGCAAGTCACAGAGGAATATGAGAGCAGCAACACACTTGCCAACAGTTCCAAACTGATCCTCGTCATTTTTTAAAAAGTTTTTATCACCCACTTATTAACTTTGCATCAGGCATCCAGTAACAAAGTTCAAAACCAAGATAACCTCTATAAAGACTAGATCCTGCAAGGTGCCAAGTGTTCCCGTCTCAGTGCAGCAAATGCCGTAATTGCTTAGCTTCAAGCATGTGACTAATCCCTTTAAAGACAATGGGACTACTGCTTATGCATTAAAGTTAATCACATGCTTTCAAGCTTCGCAGTGCTTCAGGGCTGTGTGCATCTGTACCCTAAGAGAATCTCTTTCCAAAGAAAAGCACAATGGAGCAGCTTTGAATTTAGGAACAGGGTCATCACTCAAAACTTTTAATGCTGGCTAAGATTAGTCATCAAAGCCTTAGGTGTAGGGATACTGACCCTCTTCATGTTAGTTTACTCATTGTGTTAACAAATTTAGCTGTGTGCAGTATGACTGCTTGTGGTAATAAGACTGACATATAAAATCAGAAAACAATAATGGACAGTAATTAGCAACTGTGCATAACACCTGATGGTCTTTACAGTGGGGATGATGTATTGGAAAGATACCCTGAAAAAGTTTTCAGTGATCAATATTAAGAATTTTATAATTGTGCATACAACAACCTGCTACTTAAACAGCCTCCCAAAAAAAAGAAAGAAGTTCAATCTGTTAAAGTGACACAGATTAACCAAAATATACCCTTAAATGGGTTAAAAAGAGGGAAAGTTAAAAAAATTCTGTGCTGTAAACAAGTCCCTTTGATACAATACTCAGCATAGTAGGCTGTTATAGATTAAAGATATTTAGAAAGTCAGTTCTTGCTATTTATACTTTATGTTTGCTTTGTGCATTTTTCTCTGCTCAGAGAATGAAAATCAATTTAGTTAAGTTTCACTTCCAGGGTCACTGAAGGGCTTGGATTTCCTTCACTGGAGAAGATGTATTTATTTAAAAACACTTCCTTGTTTGAAAAATGGTATAGGCGTATATTTTACCACAGTTTTTTCTATTTTCTTTTCTTTTTCTTTTTTTTAGACTTAAATTACCATCTTGGGCTAAAGTAAGATGACAGTGGCACTTCAGTGGTAAGGCCCATTTAAGGAGAACAGGGAGAGGAGACAGAAAACCAACAAAAATACAGAAGGCAAATTAATGTCAATTCCAAGAAGTTCCAGATTTTCTTGGCACCTTCTACTAGCTTTGGAAATGAGTTGGAGGATTCTGTTTTCATAGTTTTCAGCACAGCACTGGGAGAATGTTTCATTTTGGTGTGTCAGAGTAGTTAATCGGATGCCATTTATTTTATTAACTTCATACAACAGGACAGAAAGATTGGCAAAAGACCACTTACAATTGTGATTTATTGGTGTTAGGTCCTGAATTGGCCATGCTGAGAACACCACGCCCTGTATGCGATAGATTTGGCTTGAATTCATCTTTAAATGGTTTCCCCCAATAAGACTCTCCTCCTAAAAATAAAAGGGGGGGAAAAAAATTCTCATGTTTTTTCTTCATTAGATTCCAACCACCCTTTATATTCCTTCCTGGCATCCCACACTTGTTTGGTGGCACTGCCACTAAGCTTACAGCTTCTGATACCTCCGTACATAAAATGTTTGTGTTCCTTTCCCACCAGCAGGCTGATACCTGAGCATTACCTGAAATCAGGTTTGCAACTGGCAACATAATACTCTGCCCCTATAGTGCTATTATCAACTGTGACAGATGTGACTGTTTGCCAGCTGCCTTATATACTTTGACTGTCATGGATTAAATTTTTTGCTGCCCATCACATCAAAACCTCCTTGAGACATTAAATCTTAAAGGGTGTTTTCCTGACACAAGTAAATGCACAGAGCAGAAAATTACCAGTTTAACTGCACTCTGGGCACGTGGTTAATGCTGTAAGTAAAATAAAGGATGAGATTTGGATATTTTTCATTACTGCACTAAATATATATGGTATCGATGAAATACACAAGCCCTACATTGAACTAAGAGCTCACAGTTGAGCTTCTAGTTAGATAACTTGGCTTAGTAGTGAGGGCACTATGGGTGCATCTACATGTCACTGTATGGTGATGCTGCTATGGTGCCATGCTTTAGTACTAAAGCATGGCGAAGTACAGGTGGTTACTGCGCTGTGCACATGGCACATGGTTAGATTTTTGCGGCAATGTAGCAGCGTGCTATACTGGGGGAGCACGCCATCATGGCAGTGTAGCTGGCTATCACACGTAGACCCACATGATTACTACATTGCTGTAGCACACTGTACAGCAACGTAGCACATCACTATGTCGCTGTAGGGTGTTCTGTAGACACACCCTATTTATCCAAATCAAGAGCCAGTAATTAGGCATTCCAGACCAGATATTCACCAGCTCTGGATGGAAGGAGGGTTTGCAAGACTTCTCTCTCTCTCTGGCTGTCATTTCCTTACATTATTTACAACAAATATAACATTTTCACTTTCCTCCAGGATCACTCCTAATAAGAAAAAAAAATGCTGAGATGGATGAGTCATTTCTATAGTTTTACATTCAACTCCATAATCTTGCTTGACAAACTGCAAAAAATATTTCACCTTACC
Source organism: Crocodylus porosus (assembly GCF_001723895.1). Lineage (NCBI taxonomy): Eukaryota > Metazoa > Chordata > Crocodylia > Crocodylidae > Crocodylus > Crocodylus porosus. The sequence goes on along the minus strand of NW_017728921.1, from coordinate 14,592,482 downwards.
ATGGTATTGAAAGGAAAGCAAATACAAAAATATCAGAACAGTCAAAGAGGCTGCTACATGTGCAGAACTTATTTGAAAATCCTCTGGAGTGACAGTATCACTAGCAAAGCAGTAGAACAGTTAAGGGGATGCAATACTTAATGGCTATATAGCCATGTAACAAAGGAAAGCAATTTCCGATACCCAATGGACAGAAGAGCAGTGAGTACCTGCTGAGGAGGAGGGAAATGACCTGCTCTCAAAACCCCACAAAGAAGACTGCAAGCCTATTAAAATGACTTTATAACATTGTCTAAAACCTGTGAATTACAGGTAGACAGCTGTAAATGAAGTTGCATGTGGAACTAAGTAAATGTGAAATCTCAAGAAATTGACTCACCTTAAGGACCCAATTAGTCTTGTTCAAAAGACCTGCTAATAAAGTTGAATGTTACCAGCTCCACAATTTGACAAGAGAAGGCAATGAGAATAACACCATAGGGAGTTCCTGTAATCAGGAATAGTTCTGATTACATCCCTGATTGCTAGCTACTGAATATTTTAAGATCAACTAAGCCACATCCATATGATTTTATATGGAAGTTTCTCACCATTATACAAAAGGAATGAAAGGATCAAGAAGATGATACCACAATGGCCAGTCTCAAGGCCAAAACAGATATGGCCAACTTTACATAAGATAGCCTGTAGAAGGGAAGATAAAACTCACTAGCAAACTAGGATACTGGCCTCCTAGGGGGCTACCTGGGGGTTGAGATGTATGTCAGGAAGAAATAACAAGAATGGCTTGGGAGCTGACATATGGTTAAGTAAGGAGAATCTGTAAGTGTGCGCAACAGTTACCCGCTTGTCTTTTTGACACCTGAAAATTATCTTGTATGAGGTGTATATTGTAACAATAGGCCATTAAGAGTGGCTGTGGTAGAAGGAACACCTACCAGAGAAGGAAAAGAAACAGGCACACAGCCATGAAGAGAGGCATCTAAGAGGCACTGCTAAAAAGCTGCTGGTCCCTTCTCTCTTGGCCATTTTATATGGCCATACTGGGCATAGGGGCTGCTTCCATGTTTGTGAGCAGCTGGAGGGAGAACAGAAGATGGACGAGGGCCACACGTGAAGATACAAGCAAACAACTGCACAGTAGAGATAGGGGTGCTGAAAAGAGACTTGGCTAGCAGTACAGTACATGGAATGATTTTACTTTCGCCTTTACAAAACAAACCAACCAACCAAAAAAAGGAACTATTCTGCTTAATTTAAAAATGGCAAGGATGCACTCTTCAGCAACTCCTGTTAACCTCTGGAATAGTTCCAACCTTCCAGTGTCTGCCTGAAGCAGCAACAAAGGCAGGCAGGTAAAAGGACAGAAAATAAAACACTCTTCGGGAAAACTAGCCTCTCTTTCTCTCTCTGAAGAAAAACATTGATCCACTACAAAGAGACCCATTCTAGTACCACACACACAAGAGGCCTAATGAGGTGTAATGGTTAAAGCAAAGGATTGGGGAGTTGTGACACTGTTTTATGTCTAACTGCCACTGGCTCACTGTATATACACTTGGAAAAGATATTCAGGGTGTCCCCATCTACCCACCCACTCATGTACCAGTGTATCCGAGTACCTAACAGCCTCACTGCTGGGAGGTATGGCGATGTGGTCATCTTCATTGTACAGAAGGGGAAATGAAGCACAGGGCATAGGGCACATGAAGCAATAAGGACACAGGAACTTAAGTTTCATTTAAGGTGCAGCTTAAGTTCATGCAAGCAATCCCCAAAACTTCTGCCTATCCACTTTGGCACCTACGTTTTGTCATAAAAATCTATTTAACTGCCTAAACTTCAGCTCCCACAAATCTTAACCATCTTAACTGAGCCAAATATTTACATCCCTAGGCATTGTGTAAAACCATTTAGGATCCACAGACTTGACACTGGTCCAGCTAAGACCTCAATGCAGAATACTCTGGTAGGCAGGGTTTAGAGCAGGGGTGGCCAAAACATGGCCCACAGGCCAGATCCAGCCCACCAGGCCCTTCTATCCAGCCTCTGGGTCCCCTCCAAAAAACAATTATTACCAGCCTGCAGCTGCCCCTCTGAAAGCTGGCGGGATGTGGGCTTTCAGAGCTCGTGTGCCATCGGACCTCTGTGGGGCTCCCAGAACTCCAGCTGGGTGCCCCATTGGGAGGCACCAAGTGAGATAACAAGTGACTAGACAGCTGGTGAGGGGAGCTCCTGCCTGCAGGATGGGGGAGGGTGTGGGGGTTTGTGGATGAGTACCCACAAACACACCTACACCCCCTCACAAATCCCATACACCCTTCCCCTGCACAATATACAAAAGTAAGGCTTTATGTTGAGCTATTATGCTATCGCCTTTATATACACTATGCAAATACATGTAAAACAGGACAAAAATATTGTTGGATATAAAATTAAAACATTATAGTAGATGCTTGATTTTTAGTATATGATTTGGGTTTTTTCTGGTTCCAAGATGGCACCCCTCTCCCCAGGAGTATTTCTGGGGGCTAGGGGAGGAACTTCCGGTGTCAAAGG